>NW_005362155.1:1538472-1545697 GCF_000412655.1 Myotis brandtii | reverse complement strand
CTTTCAAGCTATCTTTTCTTGTTTGACCCATCAGAATAATTAGGCCAAGGAATTTCTTGATGTCCTTCTGTGTAACCGGAGACCACTTTAGTGTTCTAGATGGTGTTTTGCGTTTCATTGCGGTTTGATCGTGATAGTTGGACAGCTCTTTGCACAACATCTCAAACAATTCATCACCAAAAAAGAGATTGGTCACAGAGGGTACAGAGTCACACTGAGACGGAAATGTAGTGACCCCAGCATGACCTTCAAACATTTGTAAGCGTGGGGGTGTGTCAATTTCAGACCAACAATTATCAGTAGCTTCGTCAGTGTCGGAATCACTTGAAAGCACCGCCACCTTGCGCTTCCTTACAGGCCTAATAATTTCACTGTCAGTAGAATCAGTAGAATCGTCTCCGGAATCGTCAAAACAGTCATCCGCATCTTCGATCTCACTAGGAATATCTGATAAATTATCGTTAAATACTTCCGGAAGTGTATCAGTTTCGTTGGTTTCCTTCCTTTTTCTGAGAGGGCATTTCTAAAAGCGCCAGGAACTTGAAGACGAAGACTATTTGAATGACCAAAATACAATGTAACTGCAATGCTTTATGGGTTCGTGCAATTATATAGTTTTTTTGTAGATTGACCTGCACGGTTTCCATCAATGAGATCGCTTCATTCGATGTGGACTGTGCCGCGCCAGCCCGACCAAGGGTGTCTCTGAGTTGGGGGGCGGGGGGGTGGTGTGTGTGTGTGTGAAAGGATTAAGGAAAGACAGACAAGAGAATAATAGCTGGGTCTCGGTGGGACGCTGCTCCCTCAAGAGGAGACAACACCAGCGCCCACAACCTGTGTCTTTATTTTATAGCAGATGCCATGAGGCAAAGTAGGGGCGTGATCACGTTGTTTACAGCACTCTTGTGAGTTTCATCCTCACTCAAGTACATGCACCTGAACTCTATCACAAGGCACATGCTACGTGTTCGGACCATAGGTTCAAGCTTACAACCACAGCCGTTGGCTATGATTGTGCTGGGAGGGCCCTGCCCTCCAGCTGGGACTTGCACGTGGCAATGAGAGGACCCTGTCCTTTCATTAATCCGAGGTTTGAACCTGGCCAAAACACCATAACCGCGCCCCACAGAGGGGGTCTCTTGTTTCCAAAAAGCAGAAAGGCACCTGTTTGTAGCCCTTAAAATGGCCCCAGCAAAGGAGGTCTGGGGTGGGGATGGCCAAGGAGTTGGAGGAGGGAAAGGGCTGGAACTGGCCAGTGTGTGTGTGTGTGTGTGTGTGTGTGTGTGTGTGTGTGTGATCCTTCCTTCCCAATAGAGGGGTCTCTGCCAGTTCCCTAACTGGCCCCACCCAGGTCCTGTGCAGTGGATGGGAAGTGAGCTACCTTCCACCTCCCCCCAAGTCTCAAAGGACCCCTACCCAGCACCCTGTGCAGCCACAAAATGTCATAGGTGCTGATGGCATCCCCACGATGACACCCAGGACATCACACAATTGCAAGCACACAGCCTAGGGCAGTCAGATCCCTTGTCTGACCCCACAGCCCCCTCCACCCCTGGTCCCTACAGGGGTTACAGTAGACCCATTGTCCCCACCCCAGCCCGCCTTCGCCAAAAGTTCCCTCTCCTGGAGACCCTCCCCCACAGAGCCCCCTCCCCTTCCCTGACCTCATCCTCTCCCAGAGTCCTCACCCCCTCTCTGAGCTCCCCTTCCTCTTCCTGAGCCTCTACCTTCTCACAAGACCCTCCTCTAAGCCCACATCTTCGGGTCCCACTTCAGCACCTTCCCCAGTCACGCAGCTCCTAGCAAGTCCTCCCCGCAGGGGCCTCAGTTTCTCCCTACGGTAGGGAGAAGCTCCTTGGGGTGGCCGGCCCCTTCCCAGACCCCAGTGGGACCAGGGACTAACTCCAGACCAGGGAGGGTTAACTCGGATGTGGGGCGGGGCAGGGCATCTCGGATGCCAATACTCCCCAGGGCTTCACCCCTAGCCATGGCTGCGGGCCCCGAGTCCCATGGTGGGTGCCCCCGTGCGCAGATGCCTCACCTACGCAAGGTGGGTGCTGGGTGGGGGTCCTGCCGTCCCCAGGATTTCTGGCATCAAGGCCGGGAGGGGCAGGAGAGGAGTGGGTGCAGGTGGGTGAGCGTGAGTGTAGACTTGGACCTGGGGACGTTGGCCTTTTGTGGGGCGGGGTGAGGCAGCAGAGACCCCAAGCGCTGGGGGGTTAGGGGAGTGGCCCCTCGCCTTCGCCCCGCCCCCACCCATCGCCAGCAAGGCCTGAGATCCCACCATCTGTGTGTGTTAATCTCTGCGCACACTGATCCGGGCAGCCAGGTCGGTGGAGTCAGGATGTGGGATGGGGGAGGCTGGCTGGGGCGACCCCGCACTGTCCCCTTTGCCCAGATGGAGCGGGTGGTCGTGAGTATGCAGGACCCCGACCAGGGCGTGAAGATGCGGAGCCAGCGGCTGCTCATCACAGTCATTCCACACGCTGTGACCGGTGAGGCTGGGGTGTGGGGGTTGGGGGCTGGCAGCCCTGCCTTGGCCTCCGCCACACAATCTCTGCTACGCAGGCAGCGACGTCGTGGAGTGGCTGATCCAAAAGTACTGCATCTCAGAGGAGGGTAAGGGGGTCAGCTCACTGCCCATCCTGGCCCCTAGCCCACCCTGGGGTCCCAGGGCTCATAGGGCGGGGCCTGCTGGGGCTCGGCAGTCTTAGGGCCAAGCCAAGTGTGTTGGGGAAGGGGAACTCATCCCCAGAGACCCTGCTCAGTTCTCCCCGATGAGGATTTGCCACCTGCCTTAACCTCCCAACCCCACCCAGAGGCCCTGCACCTGGGCGCCCTCCTGGTTCGGCACGGCTACCTGTACGCACTGCGCGAGCCCCACAGCCCTGGGCTGCAGCTTGACGAAACGCTCTACAGGTTCCAGGTCAGGCTCAACTGGGAGCAGGTGGGAATCCAGCAGCCCAGCTAGTGGGAACTTCTGGAAGGGGCGGGGCTGGGTGGAAGCAAAAGCCGAGATGTCACAGCAGGCTGGGGGTCTACTGTCCCCTCCCCAAAAGGCCTGCACTGGAAGCTTCCTTGTGGTGGAAGGATCCAGTTCAGGGGAGGGGCCACAGCAGGGCCTCCATCAGGGTAGCCCCTATGGGGGATTTTGCCAGCTTCCCCTGGTCCTGAGGCCCCCACTCCAAGAAGGAGGCTTGTGGGGCCTGAGGACAGGATCCCTGCACCTCAGTGTGTCTGTGCCTCAGTCATGATGGAACTCCCTGCCTGCCCTTCCTCCCAGCATAGACCGTGACTAAATCTGGGGCTTGGGAAGGCCCCACCCACCCCTCCCTGAAGTGAAGGCCCCTGGAGCTCAGGGTCAGGGCCCCAAGGGGTGAATGGAGCTCAGTTCCAGGTGGGAGAATGGCCGGTGGCCGGCCGAGCCTCCGGGCCATGGGCAGGCAGGCAGATTCTCAGGCTCCCATCCCCAGCCAGCCCAGTCTCTTCCCAAGGGAGCTGAGAGGGTGGGGACAACTCCCGGGGCGGGGAAGGCCCAGGAGGTCCCAGATACCCCTTGTTCCCACATGGCCCCAGACACCCTATTTCTGGACGAGCACTCTGTGGCCAGCTGCTGAGCTTGACTATGGTGAGTGAGGAAGGGCGGGCTAGCCTGGGACGGCTCCCGGGACTGTGGCTCTGGGTGACGCACAGGGAAGGAGGGGCAGGGTGCTCCTCTGCAGCCTGCTCCCTGTCCTTCCAGCCATCTACCTGGCCAAGAAGAATATCCGAAAGCAGGGGGCCCTGGTCGACCATGAGAAGGTGGGACCCCCACCCCAGGCTGAGTCCAGCCAGAGGAGCCCAAGCCCCACTCATGTCCCCAGGGCCTCACAGTTTGACTCAGAGCACACAGCCCAGGCCCCAGGATAATGCAGGCGCACAAACACGCCATCCCCTGTAGTGGCTCAGTGGGGAGGAGGGAGGGCCCATGCCCCGCCCCTGAGCTTGGCATGGAAGCGGCTCAGCCACGAGACCTGAACGCCACCCCCAGGAGCACTATGACCAGCTGCACAGGAAGATCAACCACACGTGGGACCTGGTGGTGATGCAGGCGAGAGAACAGCTGCGGTGAGAGCCCCGCCCCCCGCCCAGCGGGCACAGAGCCCAGATTGCCCAGGAGGCCCAGAGGCACTTAGCCGGGCACTGGCAGCCATGGGTCCAGAGACAGTGCCAGGCAGGCTTGGCTGCCTGCCCAGGCCCTGGTCGGAGGGTGGGTGTGGGAGGTGCTATGGCGGGTGCCTGTCCCCCAGCTCTGCCTTTCCCTCCCCAGGGCTGCTAAGCAGCGCAGGAAGGGGGACAGACTGGTCATTGCGTGCCAGGAGCAGACGTACTGGCTGGTGAACAGGCCCCCGGTGAGCCCTGGTGTGGGAGGTGCCGCCGGAGTCAGTGTGTGCGCCTCAAATGGTGCCCTGGGTGACAGGAGGGTCTCGTTCTGTGGCTCATCAGAACCTAGAGAGCACAAGGCAGGACTAAGGCTGCCCCCACTCACAGACCACGGGGCAAAACGCTTCTTTCTAGGTCTAAGGGAGAGGCCTGCGGAAGCTGTGGGGGGACCTCAAGACCCTAGCGATGAGGCAAGTGGCGGCGAGGCTTAGCTGCAGCTTCTGGGGGCGCTGGTCAGGAGTCAGGCCTTGCCCAGAACCGCAGGCCTGGCAGGTGGTTTGAGGTCCCCTGACTGTGTGGGGCCGTGGAGAGATGTCTGGGTCCATGTGGCAGTCACAGCAAACCATGAATGGAAGCTACTCCTGTGGGAAAAAAACCAAGGAAATAGATTCTGGGAGGCACCTACAGGCCTCATGACCTCATCATGTGTGTTTGGGGGTGTCTCCGGGAAAATGACTCAATCTTCCATCTGGGGGCCAGGCGGCGGGCCGTGGGAGGAAGGTGGAATGGGCATGGCCCCAAGGCTATGTGCATGAGCTGAGGCCGAGGCCCAGGAGTGGCCAGGCCAGTGATATGGGTGAGTTGCGTGTGGAGGGAGGGGACCAGCGATGTGGGTGAGGTGCGTGTGGAGGGAGGGGACCAGCGATGTGGGTGAGTTGCGTGTGGAGGGAGGGGACCAGCGATGTGGGTGAGGTGCGTGTGGAGGGAGGGGACCAGCGATGTGGGTGAGGTGCGTGTGGAGGGAGGGGACCAGCGATGTGGGTGAGGTGCGTGTGGAGGGAGGGGACCAGCGATGTGGGTGAGGTGCGTGTGGAGGGAGGGGACCAGCGATGTGGGTGAGGTGCGTGTGGAGGGAGGGGACCAGCGATGTGGGTGAGGTGCGTGTGGAGGGAGGGGACCAGCGATGTGGGTGAGGTGCGTGTGGAGGGAGGGGACCAGCGATGTGGGTGAGGTGCGTGTGGAGGGAGGGGACCAGCGATGTGGGTGAGGTGCGTGTGGAGGGAGGGGACCAGCGATGTGGGTGAGGTGCGTGTGGAGGGAGGGGACCAGCGATGTGGGTGAGGTGCGTGTGGAGGGAGGGGACCAGCGATGTGGGTGAGGTGCGTGTGGAGGGAGGGGACCAGCGATGTGGGTGAGGTGCGTGTGGAGGGAGGGGACCAGCGATGTGGGTGAGGTGCGTGTGGAGGGAGGGGACCAGCGATGTGGGTGAGGTGCGTGTGGAGGGAGGGGACCAGCGATGTGGGTGAGGTGCGTGTGGAGGGAGGGGACCAGCGATGTGGGTGAGGTGCGTGTGGAGGGAGGGGACCAGCGATGTGGGTGAGGTGCGTGTGGAGGGAGGGGACCAGCGATGTGGGTGAGGTGCGTGTGGAGGGAGGGGACCAGCGATGTGGGTGAGGTGCGTGTGGAGGGAGGGGACCAGCGATGTGGGTGAGGTGCGTGTGGAGGGAGGGGACCAGCGATGTGGGTGAGGTGCGTGTGGAGGGAGGGGACCAGCGATGTGGGTGAGGTGCGTGTGGAGGGAGGGGACCAGCGATGTGGGTGAGGTGCGTGTGGAGGGAGGGGACCAGCGATGTGGGTGAGGTGCGTGTGGAGGGAGGGGACCAGCGATGTGGGTGAGGTGCGTGTGGAGGGAGGGGACCAGCGATGTGGGTGAGGTGCGTGTGGAGGGAGGGGACCAGCGATGTGGGTGAGGTGCGTGTGGAGGGAGGGGACCAGCGATGTGGGTGAGGTGCGTGTGGAGGGAGGGGACCAGCGATGTGGGTGAGGTGCGTGGGGCCAGTGATGTGGGTGAGGTGCGTGTGGAGGGACCAGCGATGTGGGTGAGGTGCGTGTGGAGGGACCAGGAGTGGCAGCTGGAGCCTCTGGGCAAGTGGACACGAGGGTTCTGACTTGGGCGGAGGGAGGGAGAGGCCAGACCCGCATGTGTGTGTGAGGACAGGTGGCAGGACGAGTGGGTTTGGGTGAGTGGAACTGTCTTAGGTGCTTAGGCCTCTGGCTTGAGCAGTCAGGTCTGTGAAGGTGAGCTTGGCCTGGGGAGAAAGAGGGGAGGTTTGGGGAGAAAAGTCAAGGATTTTGCTCTAGTGGCAAAGCCAGGCTGGGAGACACATGGATGTGGAACTCAGGGGCTCTGAGCTGGGGGAGGGCTGGAGAGAAAACCCGGAGTGGCTCTGAGAGGGCGGTCACCTGGGATGGGAATGGGCAGAGACGAGACTCAGGTCTCTGGGTTCCTCTGCGTGTCAGTGTCCAGGTCAAAGGGTGACATGTGGGCTCAGAGCTTCAATATGTGGGAGTGAGTGGGGGGCAGGAACATAGCTCTAGGGTGGGGTCTCAGCAGCCCATCTGAGCTCCCTGCCTCGTCTGCTCTCCTCTCTGCAGCCTGGGGTGCCCAGTGTGCTGGAGCAGGGTCCAGAGCGGGGCTCCTGCATGGCCAGGCGAGTGCAGATGGTAAGACCCTGCAGGCAGGCACGCCCCAGCCCCACCCATTCCCCACGCCTACACACATGCCCCACCCCTCACCCCTGCACCCAGGCCTCCTGCCATCCCCATCCCCAACACCCCGTGCACACACCCCTCCCCGCCCCCACTCCACCACTCTGGGACCACTTGGGGGCTCCCCCCATCTGTGCATTCATCTGTCCATCCAGATGGCACTCGACGCAGCCACTCATGGGCCCTGTCCTACTCCTGGCCTCATTCTCCCCTCACCCTACCCCCATGCCCAGCCCCCTGCTAACTCTTGTCTTCTCTCACTTCCCACCTACTGCTCTGGGTGAAAGTAAGTGCGATGGGCCCTGACGAGGGC
>NW_005362155.1:1527051-1538216 GCF_000412655.1 Myotis brandtii | reverse complement strand
CTCTCTCCCAGGCCAGGCCAGCCACCTCTCCAAGGCCTCTGCTGGCCTCGGGAACCCACTGCACCAGGACAGACATGGCCACACTGTGTAGCAGCAGAGCCCCCTGTTCAAACCCTATGATGCCCCAAACAGAACAGATACATTGAGTACCTTCCTGATAGAGCTTCTTCCTGAGTTCAAAACCGTAAGCTCAGGACCACAGGTTTATCATTTCCCACTTTCAGGTCAGCCCAGGAGGCTGACACAGAACTTGGGAATCACAGGCACGGAGGGTGTCTCGTGCCTCTGCTCGCTGACCAGTGAGGGGCGTGCAGCGTTCGGAAGGGCCGGCCGGTCCCATGGCCACGCTCCTCCACCTGGCCCACGAGGTGGGGAGGTGGCAGGCGGGTTCCCAATTCTGAACACGATGAGCCTGGAGCACAGTCAACAGCCTGGGTTCCTAGCGTGACTCGTCGTAGTGTTTCTCACCTGTGTGTTGTTTTTAAAAAGTAATGTAAGCACATTTGAAAGTATGGGGTAGTGATCATTGGGGCACCGCAAGGCAACTTTGAGAACATTCTGGAAACCTCCAACCTAGCGCTCCCTGAAAGCTCCCTGGGTAGTCAGACCCTGCCATCGGAGGAGGGCGAGACAGGGGCCTGGGCCGTGGTGGGATGTCGGTCCCCAGGGGCCTGCCTTCTAACTGTAGCTTCCCCTGGCCCTTCCAGACCAAGAACACGGATTTCTACAAGCAGGAGGTAGGTCCTGGGGCCGGAACGGGGGAGCGGGCTGGCCGACGCCCCGCCCGGCCCTGCTCACAGGTTCCATGTCGTAGATCGAGTGCTGCACCAAGGCCCTGGGCAGGATCCGGGTGAAGTCCTCTGTCTGCCTGGAGGCGTGAGTGGGACGGGGTGGCAGCTGGAGACCCCAAGCCCAGAGCCCAGACCCTTCCTCTAGTGCCCTTGACCCATAACCCCTCCCTGCACTGGCCCCTGGCACCATCCCCACCCCCAGGTACCTGAAGTTCAGCAGTCAGCACGGCCCGCATGACCCCATCATGTCGGGGTGCCTGCCCAGCAACCCCTGGATCACAGATGACGATACCTACTGGGCCATGAACGCACCCAAGTGAGCTCAGGGTGGGAGGGGGGTCTGCAGCTGTTCTTCCCAACTGTGCCACCCACCCCACAGTCCTCGTGCTCCTGACACCCACCCCTCCCCTAGTGTGGCTGTACCCACGAAGCTCCGCGTGGAGCGATGGGGCTTCAGCTTCCGGGAACTCCTGGAAGACCCTGTGGGCCGGGCCCATTTCATGGACTTTCTCAGGAAAGAGTTCAGCGGTGAGATGCCCCCACCTCCTGTTTGAGGCCCCATTGAGGGAGGTTTTTGCCTGGGACTCCCCCCCACCCCCATCCAGGTTTCAGTCAGCCCTGGCTGCAGCTCAGGGTGGGCCTGACCTGGTGCTTGGACCCCCAGCCGAGAACCTCAGCTTCTGGGAGGCGTGTGAGGAGCTGCGCCATGGAGGGCAGGCCCAGATCCCCGCCCTGGTGGACTCCGTGTACCAGTGAGTGCGAGAGGTGGGCCTGGCAGGCCAAAGGGCAGGCCTGTGGAGCCTGGACCCACCGGGGCTGTCCCCTGTCCCCACACACAGGCAGTTCTTGGCCCCTGGCGCTGTCCGCTGGGTCAACATCGACAGCCAGACGATGGAGCAGACCCTGGAGGGCCTGCGCCAGCCCCACCGCTACGTGCTGGACGATGCCCAGCTGCACATCTACATGCTGATGAAGAAGGTGAGCACTTCCTCCCGTGACTGTAAAGCCATCTCCACACTTCCTGTGTGTAGATATTCCAGGAAGTCCCTCTACAGGACATGGACCACCTCCTGCCTTTCAGCCGGGCTGCAGACGCCAGCAGCACACCCGGAACACACAGCTCACTCCGTGTCCTCAGATAGCCAGTCAGGGTCCACACCTGCCCACCGGGCCTCTTAGGTTAGTTTCCTGTCACTGCTGTAGAAAATGCCATAAACTTGGTGGCTTAGATGAGCACACATTTATCCTTTGGAGGCCAGAGACTGAGACGGGTATCTCTGGGCTAAAGTCAGGGTGTCCATGAGGCTGGTTCCTTCTGGAGGCTTCGGGGGAGAATCCATTTCACGGCCGCACCTTCCTAGATCCTGCACCCCCATCCCTGGCTCATGGCCTGTCCTCCATCTTCAAAGACAGCAGCGTGTCATCTTTTTTTTTTAATTAAGAAAAAATTTTTAATTGATTTGAGAAACATCAACCTGTTGCTCCACCCATCCATGCATTCCTTGGCTGCTTCCTGTATGTGCCCTGACCAGAGATCAAACCAGTCCGCAACCTTGGCACTTGGGGATGATGCTCCAACCAACTGCACTACGCGGCCAGGGCTTTTTCTTTTTTTAATTAAAATTTATTTTTCAATTATAGTTGAGATAGATTCTAATATTAGTCTCAGGTGTAGCAGCAGTGTATCACCTTTTCTTTTCTTTTTTAAAATATTTTATTGATTTTTTACAGAGAGGAAGGGAAAGGGATAGAGAGTTAGAAACATCGATGAGAGAGAAACATTGATCAGCTGCCTCCTGCACATCTCCAACTGGGGATGTGCCCGCAACCCAGGTACATGCCTTTGACCGGAACCGAACCTGGGACCCTTCAGTCTGCAGGCCGACGCTCTATCCACTGAGCCAAACCAGTCAGGGCAGTGTATCACCTTTAAATCTCTCTCTCTCTCTCTGATCCCCTTCCCTCCCTCTTTCACTTCTAAAGATCCTGTGCTTACACTGAGCCCACCCGGATAATCCAGGCAGTCTCCCCATCGAAACATCATCACTTTAATCACATCTGCAGAGTCCCTTTGCCACATGAGGGGACATATTCATAGGGCCTAGGGATTAGGATGTAGACATCTCTGGGCAGCTTTATTCTGAATACCACAGCCTACAAATATTTATCTGATTTTTTTTCAATTTGCTTGACTTTGGATCCAAACAGGTTCCATATATTGGTTAATGGCTCTTAAATCTCTTTTTAGAGTACTGTATAGGTTTCCTCTCTGTCTTGTAAAAAATTTTTTTGTTTTGTTTGGAAGGAACTGGGTCCTTCGTTCTATAGTTCTCCACAGTCGAGATTTTGCTGAGTCCCTGCGGTGCCTTTGATGTGTTTCTCTGCCCCAAAATTGGTAGTTACCGTTTAAGTCTTGATCAGAAGTCATTCTCAGTTTTGTTGTTGCTTATTTGTTCAGTGTTGTCAAGAATATTTTCTTCAGTTTGGTGTGTTCTTCCATCAGGAGGTACATGAGATTGGCTGCCTCCACTCACAGTCAAGTTCTGATCCCATCACCACCTCCATTTATGAGCTGAAGCCTCCCCTCCCTGCTCTTCGCTGGCCAGTGGTACCCACATAGGAAAGGCAGATCAATGCTCGATTCCTTCTTTTGTTGTTGTTCTTAATCCTCACCCAAGGATATTTTTTCCATTGATTTTTAGATAGTGGAAGGGACGGGGAGAGAAAGAGAGAGAAACAGATGTGAGAGAGACACACTGGTTGCCCCTCGCACATGCCCTGACCAGGGCTGGGGATTGAGCCTGCAACCAGGATACACGTCCTTGACCGGAATCAATCCCAGGACCCTTCAGTCCACGGGCCAATGCTCTATCCACTGAGCCAAACCAGCTAGGGCCGATTCTTTCTTTTAATTACCACTTATCAAAATAATGAGTTTGACCCTGATATCCACCGAGGGAGGCCATGAGGTTTCAGTGTTTTTAATACCATCATAAATTCACATTTTCACTGGATTTAATGGGTTTCAATCCATGTCAGTTCTTTTTTTTTATGTTTTTATTGATTTCAGAGAGAGAGGGAGAGAGAGAGAGAAACATCAATGATGAGAAAGAATCATTGACTGGCTGCCTCCTACACGCCCCCAACTGGGGATCGAGCCTGCAACCCGGGCATACGCCTCTGACCGGACTGGAACCTGGGACCCTTTAGTCCGCAGTCCGATGCTCTATCCACTGAGCCAAACCAGCTGGGGCCCATGTCAGTTCTTACTCTTACGTGATATTCAGAGGTCTCTGATGTGTCCCGTAGTCTCTGGTGACTTCCTTGTTTCCTGGTATGATACTGTCCAGGTTCTTCCTGCTCCAGACCTAGGCCATTTCCGTTAGCCCTGGCCCTTTTCCATGGGTGGTGTTCAGAAACCTTGACCTACACACCAGGTGTGTTCGTGCCCCTGGGGTGGCCATCATTTCCGGCCTTTCAGTGGACAGAATTAGGAAATATGTGTTTTTAAAAGCATGTATTTGAACTTCATACTGACACTTGTACTTCAGGTTTAGGATTAGACTTTCTCTACCTCCCTGATCTTATCTCTTTCTTCTCTCCCACTGAAAATCTTTGCCAACAAGGCTAACATAATTCCTCGTCTGCTTTCTCACAATCCACTCAGTGGTCTGAACTGAACGACACAGCACCCTTTACCACACACCCGCTGGCCATGGTTCCCTTTTCTCCCGTTTGGTCCCTTGTATGTACCCTATTCGGGACGTCCTCTTGAACGGCTCTGTCATTACGTGCGGTTAGGATGGTGTCACCCCCTGGATACCCAGCTCCAATTACGACCCTTTACTCTCAATGCTTGGGGATTGCTTACTTACTTTATAATTATGTGAAATATCTATACTTTCAAAACCCAACCTGTAAAGCAGGGTAAATTCAAATAAATCTAGCTTTTATTGCTGCCCCCTACCTTCTTCCCTAAATTTATATTTATCTTTTTAAAATATAACCAATTAGATTCGTAGATTCTTCTCCCACTTAACTGTCTACTGTGCAGTTTCTCTTGCCCTAGTTAGTCGGCTCTGTGTCCTCGCTCTTGCTCTACGGGGCAGACAGCTGCTCTGCGTTCCCTCGCGGGGGCACCCCGGTTCACTCCTCCCGTGTGGGTGCCGGCTCTTGCTCATCTTTGGCTGTTACATGGCCCACCTGGAAGGGAGCCCAGGTCCCTCTGAGTCAGCTGACTTGGTCAGGGCAGGTCTTGGGTGACCGCCTCCGGCACTGCCCACTGGGGGCTCCGAGGGTCAGAGCAGGGGCAGGCTGCAGGGGGGGAGCTGAGAGGGAGGAGGCGGAAGGCGTCAGGGCTGACCACCATTTCTTACAGGACTCCTACCCGAGGTTCCTGAAGTCGGACACGTACAAAGGCTTGTTGGCGGAGGCCATGATACTCCCGGAGACAAAGCGACGGTGAGCCTCGGTGGTGCCGTGCCCAGGAGCTGGGAGGCGGGACTCTTGAGGCCGCCCTGCTCTGAGGCCCCTTCTCGCCTACAGAGTGTTCCCATTCATGTGGAAGCCACGGCATTCGAGCCTGAGCCCTGCTCTCCCTCCTGCTTCTGCTTCAGTGGAACCTGCAGCTACTGCAGGTGGCCCTGGGGGTGCTGATGGGGAGGCCTAGGTAGGCCTGAGCCTAGAGGAGGTTCCACCCCTCGCCTCTCACCATCCTCTTCTCACCCAGGTCCTGGCAGCTGCCGAGACCCCTAGCGTGGGCATCCCCTAGTGCACAAAGGGTGTGGCCTTGCTGTGGGGCACACAAATCAGACTTCCCAGAAGGGATTGGGCCCAGTGCTGACTCCCAGGGAGGGGGTTCATTGGCCGAGCTTGGGTCACCTGGAGAAAGGTGGGATGAGATGGGCAAACCAGAGCAAGGCCATGCTCCTGGCATGCGGCAGTCTTCGGCTCCTGGTGCCCACCCCCCATCTCCAGACCACTACATTAGCAGGCAAGTACCTGGGAGCCAGAGGTAGCCAGCAGGAGCACCTGTCACATGGTGAGGAAATGCAGGCTTCGAAGCTAACTTACCCACTCCACTTCCTCAGGGTGACCCCATGGGGACTCTGCAGAGCTCCCTGGATTTCACTGGGGCTGAGCTCAGCTTTCCAATGAGTACAGAGCTGCCTCCACAGGTACTGCCCCGTCACTGCCACTGTGCATGTCCCAGGCCTGTCCGAAGGTGCGCCTCCGTTGTGAAGGGCACCGCTCCTTTGGGGGTACAGCTCTGACGGGCTCAGCTGAGGCAGCGCCCCACCCCACAGAGCTAGGGCTCCTGCCCATTCCTGGCACAGAAATAAAAGACCCTCGGCCCAGGTAGCTAGTTGGTTAGTGTTGTCCTGATACACCAAGGTCGCAGGTCAGGGCACATCTAAGAATGAACCAATGGATACATAAGTAAGTGGAACAACAAGCTGATGTTTCTAAAATCAATAAAGAAAAAAGAAAAGAAAGGCCGTTGGCCCTCACTCTGTGCTCACATGCTGTGGTCCAAATCGTGGTGTGTGCACCTGTTGTGTCTGTGTGTGCATGAAGCACGCAGCGGCGAGGGCGGTGGTGAAAGACAATATGGGGAGTTCAGGTGTCATGGGAGGTCCCGTGTGTCCACAGAAGAGACCAGCCCCAGGCTGAACTCGGGTTGCACACTTGTGGGTGCTTGGTCTTTGGCCACAGCCAGGAACACTGTCTGCTCCGAGGGACGAGGATGCCCAGGCTCCTGGGACGGAGCCCATCGCCTCCTGGGCAGGTGGTGTCCTAAGGCTGGGGAGTTCAGGTAGCGCCGCATGGAACCCACGGGTCAACTGCTTTACTTACAAGTCCAAGGTGCGGGAGGCCCACTGATGAGGGCACCCCCTGGCGCGGCCCCCTAACTCCTGCTCACTGTCCCGGGACCCAAACTGGGTGGCCCCTCCCCACAGCCAGCTCCTCTGTCCAGGGCTGTGAACCCCAACCTGGACCCCGAGAGGCCCTGGGCTCCAGCCCCCAGCCCTATTGGCTCCAGGTGATTTTCACTCACAGACCTGTCACTTTTCACAGGACCATTTTTGGGGGGCGGGGACTTTGGGGTTACAGGGAGTTTTTTGTATTTAAATGTCTACAGGAAATGCCTACAGGATTCTCTAAAACGTCTCCCTCATCACTTTGGTACCCAAAGCTGCATCTCACTGAAGCCTCCCACCTGGGCCCCTCCTGGACAGCTGCCAGAACCCACCTCCAACCCCTCCCTGGCCAGCCCTTGGAAGACACCAGGGTGCTGGGGGAACCCTGCACTGCCTGTCCTAGGTCCTGTGGGCTGGGTTCCTGGCTTGCTGTGGGTGCCCAGGGAGGGTCCTCACACCTGAGATGCACGTGGAGGCTGTGCTGAAAAAGGCCTCTGGGCCCTTAGTTTCTGATCTGGCAGGAGTGTGGGGGGCACTCCGAGAACACAGGGGTCCCTCACCTCCTCAGCCATCTCTCCCATCCTGGCCCATTTCACCCCCTGAAGCAGACAGACAGGAGGCGCACACGTACCCGCCGGGCTTTCTCAGCGAGTGCAAACGTTTATTCTGGTCTCTTCCGCGCTACCCAGAGTCGGCAGGCTGCGTCATGCCTGGGCCGGCTGAGCTGCACAGTGCACTGCAGCCCTGGGCGCAGCAAGGCACAGAGGTGAGTCCTGCGTCAGGGACACCAATGCTGGCGACATCCCAGCACCAGGAAGGAGGGGAGCTGGCTACGCCTAAGGGTGCAGGGACTCCAGGGGGACAAGCGGCTCCAGTGTGTGTCAAGAGGGTGCAAAATGCCCCCAGTGTGCGTCCTAAGGCAGTTCCTTGGGAGTCACAGCACAAGCAGCCAGCACAGGTGTAAACTCCCCTCAGGGCATCCCTGAGCAGTGCACCCATCATGGCCTACAAGCCCCCCCTCCATGAGCCGGTCAGAGGGGCTCCGCTCCCCAGGGCAAGACCCCACCAGCCACGCTAATCTTCCCTCCTTGCTCTGGGAAGGGCCGGGGGCTGGTACCGCTGCCCTGAGACCACTCGGGGGACCACCCCCCTCTGAGCTCCAGGACCCCAGGGGGACAGTGCAGAGAGGACGAGCTCAGGTGGGAAGTGGGGAGGGGACTTCTGCAGGTCAGGCCTGGGCTCTTCCCAGAGGGAGGCCACCGTGAAGGCAGCTGGCCTTCAGCATGTGACCCCAGTGGGCAGATGAGGACCTGTGTAAGGACACAGCGTGCTGGGCAGGACAGGCCTGGGTGTCCCTTTCCCACCCGTGTCCCTGGGTACTTAGGAGACCCTGTGGAGTGTGGCCAGGCTCAGGAGTGGGAGTCAGTGTACAGAGCAAATGAACGAAGGGCCAACTTCCCAGGATGTTTAATGTCAGCAGCTGGAGCCTCTTGTGCTCTGACCGCTGTGTATCTAGGCCTCGCTCCGGTACCGCAGGCGGGAGAGCCGATCCCTGATGTCCTGGTCGCTGTCAGCCCCACCCTCGGTCAGGTGAACCACCCTGCTGCTCAGGATGAGGTCCTGTACCTTGTGCTTGGCCATGGAGACCAGGCCGGGTGCATCCGGGCTGGTCGGGCCCGTGAGGAGGATGCAGGCGGCATGGCGGCCTGGCTCCAGCAGGGCCACTGTGGAGGACAGAGCCGTCAGGTGACTTGGGACCAGACACAGTGTAAGTGGGTGGGACTCAGGGCCACAACGAGGCCGCACTCACCTTGGAAGGCGACAATGTTGGCAGAGACGTTGGCCAGCTCCAGCAGGACGCTGGGCAGAGTGGGGTGAAACATGTAGAGGCTGTGCTGGGTGTCTCCCGGCTCCTAAAATGAGAACCAGCGATGGGGCGGGAGGCTGACCAGGCTGCAGCCACCTCCGCATCTGGGCCGAGAAACCAAGGGTGTACACTGCTCTTGGCCTGGCAGCTGGGCAATGCTGTGCTCATCGCTTATGGGACACTGGACACACTGACCACAGCCAGAGCTGTGTCCACTGGGCTCCCCCAAATGCCAATCTGAACTCTGCATCTACCTTCTCTACTCCTCTTCTACCAACCTGACCCTGATCCTCCTCAGCATCCTCCACCTGGAACTCGGCCGCCTTCCCCAGTACACTCCACTTCTTTCCAGATTCCCCTATCCGCCCCCAAGGCAGGCCACGCCCTGGCCTCCCCTGCGGCCAGAGCACTGCCCCATCCCACCCCTCTCCCACGGCTTCTATTTATGTGTACACGTCCAGTCACCCAATTAGGTCCTTAAGACGGGGCCTAAGACAGGCCCCTGGTCTCTGGCCCTGGCGTGTCCCGATTGTGCACTCTGCCCGTACCATCTGGTTGGCACCGACCAGCTCGTGGAGGCCCCAGAAGAAGAAGGCTGAGCGGTGGTCTGCGGTCAGCAGGCTGGCAGACGGAGGGTACCCAGGGAGGCCTGGAAGGGCCAGAATCCAAAGGACCGCCCCGGTGCTGAGGTCCAGGAGCCGGATCTGGGAGGAAGGGGACAGATGGGGTGGGATTTGCACAGGCACATGGGCCAGCCCTGAACGAGCTGCTCCCTGGGGTTGACGAGACTGTCTTCCTGAGGCCCCTCTTGTCCCAGCTCAGCCATCAGGCCACAGCCCTGTCTGCTGTTCAGACTCATTTTCCTCAGCTACAAACCAAGGTTGTACCACAAAAGGAAGTGCAGCCAACCTGTCTGTCAATGCCGGTTCCATTTTCAACGACCACGGCTAAGGTGTCGGGTTTGTAGTGACCAAGGACGGGTTTTCTAGGGAAGAAGCCACGAGGGGTCTCTGTGAGGAGACACCTGGGGGCAGGTTTGCCACCCTCTTCTCCCTGGCTAGGCAGCCAGGACGGGAAGCAGAGGGGCTTCACCAGCCTCCGTCCCCCGCCCACCCCCGGGCAGGGAAGTACCAGGGGGCAGGCAAGAGGCCGCTGGCAGAAGCACACTGGCCGTCTCGCCCACCTCCACGGGGCTGCCAGGGGGATGGGCTGGCGGGGCCTGGCTGGCAACAACTGCACAGGCTCCTGGGGAAGCCGTACCTGAGGACCTGGGGCGCGCTGAAGGTCCACCTGGGGGCCAGCTCCTGGCCCTCCAGCAGCACGCAGGAGTCCGAGCTCACGAGGAGGAGGTCCTCGCCGCCTTTCCCGGGAACGTTCATCAGATGGTGGATGGCTCCAGAGCTGGAGGAGGCGGCAGCCAGGACAGAGGCTGGAGGCGGGGACCCTCCCCCAAGCACTGTCCACCAGACTCCCACCTGCAGCCCCTCATCCTTAGATCTCTCATTTGAGAATATAACACCAGACCCTCGCTGTGCTTGGAGAGAGGGTGAGCCCACCGCTGGGAACCTTTTCCCTCCGTGTCTGAGCCCAGCATGGCCTCACAGTACCAGCAGCCAGGCCCGCAGCCCCTCCACGGCTGAGCACGGAGGACCGGGCCCTGGCCTGTGTGACGCCGCCCACACCCACCTGTGCACACGCAGCCTGTGGTCGGTGGCATTGAGCACGTCCTCCCAGCTGGGGTCTCTCCTCAGTGGGCTGTCTCTCCCGGTCACTGTTTCATAGACGCCCTTCACGGAGCGGCCACAGAGGGAACCTGCTACTCAAAACACAGAAGAGCCTTAAGTCACCAGGGGCTGCTGGGGGACCAGGACTCGCGCCCTCAGCCCTGCTCACAGGAACACGCGGTGCCCTCCCTGAGTGGGGAGGGGTGAGACCCTCTGTGGCTTTCACTGCTTGTCAGCGATTACACTTTGAATCCCTAGAAGAAAAGCAGGAGCCATGGAGCCTCACGGCAGCTGCAGCTCTCATCTGAGACCAGCATGGCCTCTGCAAGTGCGGCCGTTTGGGGCCCAGCAGGCACAACATACCGCAGGGGAGAAGGATGTAGTGGGCGCCCGCCCTGGTGACATAAAGGAGAGAGCCACTGGTCCCATCCACACCGAGGCTGCCTCGGTGGCCAATCTGGTGCCCGGTGCTGCCTGAATAGATGTAGCTGTTAACCTGCAACACATGGGAAGAGAAAGGGGTCAAAATCCCCCTGGTTTGGGGAAGATTCCTGTAAGTGTCTGATATCAGGCGTGTGTGCGGGGACTGCCTGGGAGAAGAGCGTGGTCTCCCACACTAGAGCCCCTCAGGCTCCTCAGGACCACCCCCCCCCCCCAGTGGCACAAACAAAAGGGCACTCCCACTCCTGGGGAGGCCCAGGAGCTATGAACAGGGACCGAGCTGCCCAGGGTGCTGGGTCTGCAGGTGCCAGGGCACAGGGCCTTGGGCAAGTCCCCTGACAGGTGATCAGACCCAGAATCTGCCTGGGAAGTGGAAGGACCAGGGAGCAGAGTGGAGAGGCTCCGGGGGCATGGGCTGCAG
>NW_005362155.1:1524242-1526867 GCF_000412655.1 Myotis brandtii | reverse complement strand
AGGCTGTACCTCCTTGTCCTCTTGGGTGAGAACCAGCAGATCTGGGGCCCCGTCGGCATCCAGGTCAGGCACCTGGAGTAACGGGCTTAGGATGGAAGCGTTCCTTCTGAAGCTGCTGGGATGGTTCCACAGGGTCTCCCCTAAAACCAAGCACACGTCAGCGGGCGCTGGCCCCAGGTCCCCTTCTACCGCAGCCTGGCAGATGCACAGACCCTCCCACTCGCAAATGGAAACACCTGCCAGCGGGCGCTGAGGGCAGGTGCAGGTGAGCACGACTGTTGAACACACTGAAGGGCACGTGTGCGAAAAGACCAGGGGCTTACACACCGGTGTTCAAGTCTCACTTCTGGGAATTGCAGGCCTCCCCACCCCCACCCCTTTTTTGTTGACCCATCTATCTATATAAAAGGCTAATATGTTAAGTGTCCGACCACCTGGGTAATGATGTCACATAGCAACGCCTGGCTTCCTCTCCCTAGCGACGACTAGCCTCCTTGCAATTTCTTCAGCCCAGGAACCTGACTTGCTTTATAGCCAAGTTTATACTTGAACCAAATGTCTGTGAAGCATTTTCCTGTGCCTGATCTCAACTGATCCTCACAGAAGTCCTGGAGTAGGTAGATAGGAGACTCGGTGGAATCCTATTTTCTTTTCATTAGCCGGAAAAGGGAAACTTAGAAAGCTTAGAAACTTGACCCCACTGAAAAGAAGTAAGAAATGGTGAACCTTGAAAATGACTTCAGGTTTTCTCACTGCACAGAATTTAGTCAAACACTGCTGCAGTTAAATATATTACCCTTTGTTCTTCCTGTGTGATCTACAATAATAATGTGCTTCATTACTTGCTGTGTGCTGACAATTACCTGAAAGAGAAGTTGGGGTGCTTCACTGGGCTGGAAAAAGTTTAGCTACATCAGAAAGCAGGTCTAATTAAGCAAATTTGTTCTATATCTATAAAAGGCTAGGTTGACTTGTGCATGCGCAATACATGTAAAGCTCTCAAAGCTGGCGCCAATTGCACGCATGTGTTTTGATCTGTCATTGTCGATCGTGAATTTGGTTGTTTTTGTTGACATTTTGAAGCGAAAGAAAGCGGCAGCGTCATTGCATGAAAGTAACAGTAGCGATTAAATATGATCGTAATAGTGATCCAGGTAGATATAATTATCCCCGTGTAACCAAAGTTGCCATCATATTCAGAAACAAAGATGGAGGACCTCCTTTTGAAAGGGATTTGCTCATTCATTGTAAACCAGATCCCAATAATCCGAATGCCACTAAAATGAAACAAATCAGTATCCTGTTTCCTACATTAGATGCAATGACATATCCTATTCTTTTCCCACATGGTGAGAAAGGCTGAGGAACGGATATTGCATGAAGACTCAGAGACAAGCCTAGCCAGTTTGGCTCAGTGGATGTTTCTATCTCTCTCTCCCTCTTCCTACCTCTCTGACATTAATAAAACTATATTAAAAAATAAACACTTGAGAGTACTAATGACTTTAAAAACAAAACAAAACTCAGGGACGACAGTGTAATCGACAATAATACTAGATTCAACGGATGATGCCGAAAAGGAAAATTTTCCCATTGAATTTCTTAAAAGTATTACTCCTTTGGTAATGCCATGTCGTAAATTAGAATTGAAAGTAGGTGCAATCATCATGCTACTGTAAAATCTTAATAGTAAATGGGGTCTTTGTAATGGTACTAGATTCATTATCAAAAGATTGTGACCTAACATAATCAAAGCTGAAGTATTAGCAGTGGTTCTCAACCTTGGCTGCACATTAGAATCACCTGGGAATCTTTTTAAAATCCTGATTTCTGGGCCTCATCCTCCAGAAATTCTGTTTCTTTGTTATGGGGTGGGGCCACAACATTAGTAACAAAGAAACAGAATTTCCAGAGGATGAGGCCCAGAAATCAGGATTTTAAAAAGATTCCCAGGTGATTCTAATGTGCAGCCAAGGTTGAGAACCACTGTATTAACAGGATCTGCAGAGGAGAGGTTGTTCTGATTCCAAGAATTGATTTGTTCCCGTCTGACACTGGCCTCGGTGTCAGATGAGTTTAATCATCTTATCAGTGACTGTTTTATCAATGTAGTTTTTATATCATGTCTTTGTTGTTATATCATGCTGTTATTTATTTATTAATCAATTTATATATTACTAGAGGCCTGGTGCATGAATTCATGCACCAGTGGGGTCCCTCAGCTTGGACTGCAGGATCGGGCCAAAACCGGCTCTCCAACATGAGGGGTCTCAGATTGCAAGAGGGCGCAGGCCAGGCCAAGGGACCCCACCGGTGCACGATCAGGGCTGGGGAGAGACGCAGGAGGTTGACCAGCCGGGGAGGGACCTCGGGAGGGCTCCAGGGCATGTCCGGCCCGTTTTGCTCAGTCCAGATAGGCCAGGCCCCAGCAGCAAGCTAACCTACTGGTTGGACAGTCTGCCCTCTGGTGGTCAGTGCACATCATAGTGAGCAGTTGAGCGACCTTAGCATATCATTAGCATATTACGCTTTGATTGGTTGAATGGCTGACCAGTTGACTGAACACTTAGCATATTAGGCTTTTATTATATAGGACTAGAGGCCCGGGGCACAAAAATTTGTGCA
>NW_005362155.1:1512695-1523953 GCF_000412655.1 Myotis brandtii | reverse complement strand
TCGCAGATGGCAGGCCCAGATGGCAGCTCGCGCTGTCCCGCCCTGCCTGCAGTATGCAAATTTAACGGCCATCTTTGTTGGGTTAATTTGCATACTCTTCTGATTGGCTGATAGGCATAGTGAAGGTACGGTCAATTAGCATCTTTGTCTTTTATTAGTGTAGATAGAATTTTCATATACATTTTACTAATTTTCTTTCATCTCTGACACTTTTATTATAGGGAATTGGCTAATAGCAATATTAAAATATTTCTTCTAATTAATTTCCTTTCAATGTGCACAAATCTGTGCACTGGGCCACTAGTTTTCCAATACTTGGCTCTAGAGCACCTTAGGGCCAACGCTGACCCTCCCCACCTGGATGGACAGGGCCTGACCTCGCCGTGTCTCAAGGCCTTCAGGACCTGTCTGCTGCTGGGCTCATAGGTGGGCCCTCTGCCCCCACCAAGGTCCTGGCTGAGTGGCCTGTGCCTGTGCCCTTCACACAGGAGAGAATGAAGGTCTCAGAGTTATGCCTGAGGACTGCAGGTCCTGAGGTAACAGCTTCTGACCCAGACATAATCTTGTCCTTTTTTTAAGACCGATTCCTCTCTTCTTAAAATACTTCCAACCTGCTCTTTATTTTCCTCCGTAGTCTCAAAACCACAAGCCGTCAGGGAAATGTCAGAACCCACCAAATCTAGTGTCAAGGCACAGAATTCCTCAACACCTCGGTGCCTAAACAGCAGTGACAGGAAGGCCCCGGGGGAGCACCCTCACGTCTAGAGCACTGACAGGCCCAGGTCTCCTTCCCACGCGCTGCCCGGCCTGTGCTCGCCCCGGGCGCTGCAAAGGAAGGCTGCGGCCACTTCCTCCCCACAACAGGCAGCAGCCAAGCTCCTCCTCATCTCTGCCTCCCCACAACGTGCTCCCAGAGCAAGATTTATACAGGAGGCAACAAGGCACAACACATGTGACATGTCAGAGGAGCTGTGGTGTTGACTGCTAAGTAAGTGGCCGTGTCCTCACGGGGGGTTCCCTTCCACTCTGTAACCATCCTTCCATCCAATCACATGCCCCAGAGCACAGGCTGACCCTCCCCAGAGCCTGCTGGCATCGTCCTCCGTCTGAGAGGCCCAGGTGGAGTGCAGAGGGAACCAGCCTACCTGTGAATAAGTCGACTGCTATGAAAGAACCAGATCTGCCCACAAGGACGCAGGCGGAAGATGCCCCACTGTCCCTCGGGTGGGGGACCCCGCACAGCACGAGAGCCCCATCCTGGGCTGCGGGCCTCTCCCACAGGATGCTGCCGTTGGCCCCTGACACAGCAGCCACAAAGGAGCAGGGGGAGGAGAAGCCTGCAGGGGACAGACCAGCCCTGAGGGGCCGTGCACGCAGGCCGCGCACCACCAGTCCTCCCTCAGCCCTACCACCAGGCCCATTCCCTTTATACCTGGGCCTCTAACCCACCCCATCCCCCGGGGGCCCCAGTGTTGACCCCGTGAGGGTCAGTGGCCAAACAGGGTGGGTGCTGAGACTGGCCTTGTCTCTTTCCAGTCCTGCTACAAAGCAAAGACAATGCAATTCCAGAAATCCCACCAATGGCTTCCCCAAATATTGGAGGAGCCAGGATTCCTCCTTGTATAGGGAGTTCCTCTTTCTTACCTTCATCAGCGCAGGACTGGCTGAAATTGTTGCTGCTGTTGGTGTTTTTATAAAGAAAGATAACATCTTGGACCCTGTCCCTGTTTACGTCTTTTGTGGCCAGAAAGTCGTAGGTGACTGCAAGAGAAAACCAGACTATATTCTCCAGGCCCTGCCTGGTTTAAAGGCCAGGCCATGTCTGACATGACCTCTTCTCTGCTCCTTAGGGTTTAGTGCCAGTTAGAACCTGCCACTGTGAGGTCACCACAGGGACTAGCCATCCCCACAGCGTTTCAGAGCACCAGCAATTCCTCATGCACATGATGGATGACAGTATCAGAGGTTAACCTGTAGGAAGGAGCAAGCAGGACACCGGGGTACCACAAATGGATGTCTGAGCACCTTCTATTCAGGAATGAATTCCTTCTTATGTCAGTTTGGAATCGAGAGAAACCACACACACTTCCATAGACATATCTATTGGTTGCCTCCCGTACGTGCCCCGACCCAGCCGGGGATCAATGTTTTTCTCTAACCCTTCCCTTCATTCGAAGACTCCAAAGATAAACTAGCCCTGGCTGGTGGTTCAGTGGTTAGAGCACAACCTGTGAACCGAAGGGTTGCGGGTTCGAAACCCAGTCAAGGGCACAAGCCTGGGTTGGAGGGTCAATCCCTGGCCAGGGTCGAGTGCGTGCAGGAGGCAACCGATCAATGTGTGTCTCTCTCCCCACCTCCTTCATCCCTTCCCTTCCACCCTCTCTAAAAATCCATGGGAAAAATATCCTTGGGTGAGGATTAACAAAAAACCCACCAAAAAAACTAAAACTATATATTTTAAAATCAAACACCAAAAGAATGAATGGGCCCTTACCTTACACCATGTACAAAAATGCACTCAAAATGGATCAAAGAGCCTGCTGGTGTGGCTCAGTGGATTGAGCATCCACCCATGAACCAAGAGGTTACCAGTTCGATTCCCGGTCTGAGCACGTGCCCGGGTTGCGAACTCGATCCCCAGCTCTTCAGAGCACCAGCAATTCCTCATGCACATGATGGGCGTGCAGGAGGTAGCTGATCGATGTTTCTCTCTCTCAAGGATGTTTCTACCTCTCTACCCCTCTCCCTTCTTCTCTGAAGTCAATAAAAATATATTTTTAAAAGAGGGGGAGTGTCCAGAGAGAGGCTGATTCCGTTGCTTTTCATAAAGGCCAAGATATTCCTGGCTGCCAATTTTTTTTTTTTTTTTTTAAGGAAGGCTTTTTTTTTCTTCTTTTTTTTTGGTTAATCCTCACCCGAAGATATTTTTCCATTGACTTTTAGAGAGAGTGGGAGGGGAAGAGAGAGAGAGAAGAGAGAGAGAGAGAGAGAGAGAGAGAGAAACATCTTATGTGATACAGACACATCGATTGGTTGCCTCCCACATGGGCCGACCAGGGCTGGGGATCAAGCCCAAAACTGAGGTACATGCCTTTGACTGGAATAGAACCCGGGACCCTTCAGTCCGCTTAGGTGATGCTCTATCCACTGAGCCAAACCAGCCAGGACAAGAAAGGCTTTTAAAAAACTGTTTTTGTTAGTCCTCACTGAGGATAATTTTTCCATTGATTTTTAGAGGGATGGGCAGAGAGGGATAACGGGAGAGAGAGGGTAAGAGAGGGAAAGGGAGATGGAGGGAGAGAAACATTGATGTGAGAGAGACATATCGATTGGTTGCCTCCCGTACGTGCCCCGACCCAGCCAGGGATCAAACCTTCAACCCAGGTATGTGCCCCTGACTGGGAATCAAACCCAGGACCCTTTGGTGCGCAGGCCAACGCTCTAACCACTGAGAACACCAGCTAGGGCCTGGCTGCCAATTTTATGAGACAAATGAAAGTGTGCTTTGCTCTAGCTAATCCAACTAGAATGTCAGCCAGAGCCCTTCAGGAAGACTGGACTACAAAATCAACTACATATTTGCCACATTTCGGAACAGCCTTCTCTACATCTCTTCTGCCAGTTACTGTTCTATTATTTTTTTAATTCTGAAAAGTAATCGAAAGGGCCACTTTCCTTTACTGACCCTGCCCATCCATCCTAAAATGGGGGAGCAGGCCGCTACGCTCCCCCAGCAGTCCTTCCAGTGTGCCTGAGAGGTTGCTCTTGCAGTTCCCCCCAAATTCCAGGAAAACCATGGACACAGACTTGGCAGCCACTTAGGGCTGACTCACTGTCAAAGATGACTTCCAGGCCCCAGGACACACATGCTGCCCCCCCTCCCCACCCCGAGGAGAGCATGGCCCTGTGGGGAGAGGAGCGCACCTGCTGTGTTGTAATTGACCCTCCACATCCCCTCTGACACCGGCCTGTCTGGACACGGGATGATGAAGGAAATCACAAACACCACCAGAAGGCAGCCGAACAGCGAGAGGAACAACGCCACCGTCCGGCATCGGGAGAGGCGGGACTGCGGGGACGCACTTTTCAGGTTATCTTCCTTTTTCAATGGGTCCCCCAGATTCTCCTGCAATTTCACATCTTCGTTCTTCAAGGGGTGGATTTCAGCTTCTAAGTCCTTGCTGTCCATCGTGCGCACATCCCACAGGTTACCTTCTGATCACTGTGTCAACAAAACACGAGGCAGTCAGGAGAGGCAGCGCCATCTGACCTCCAAGGCCCTGCCGCTGTCAGTGCTGGGGGACATGGTTGCAGTGGTGACTGTGGGCTACAGCCCAAGAAATAAAAGCTGAGTAAAAGTTTAGGGTGTCACAGATTCCACTTAAGAAGGTCTTTTTAAACATATTTTTTAATTGACTTTTAGAGAGAGGAAGGGAAAGGGATAGATAGAAGTGTCGATGAGAGAAAAAAAAATCACTGATTGGCTGCCTCCTGCACGCCCCCCACTGGGGACTGAGCCCGCAACCCAGGCATGTGCCCTGACTGGGAATCAAACCGGTGACCTCTTGGTTCCTGGGCTGACCCTCAACCACGGAGCCACACCAGCCAGGCAAGAAGGTCCTTAATTCCGAAAGGCAAATTGGTTGTACAGAGCCAGTACAGGCATATTTTCATCCTTCATGCACTGATATGTCTTGTTCATTGACCTGGGATAGGCAGGGCAGTGCTGGGTCGGGGCTGATAACAAGCCCATACACTAAACATTGACTAAGCCCAGCCAGCTCATAGCTGGGACCTCTGGTCAGCCTCTGCCAGCCTGAAGTACAGATGGAACAACCTGGTGGGATCCAGACCCCAAGTTAAAAGCGCTGTGGGTGAAGGTGGGCGCTGGAGCCTCAGCCTCGTCCCTCACGCGCTGTGACCTGGGCAGTTCCTTGATTGGACCGTGCCTGGGTTCCTCATCTGTAAACGGGAAACAGTATCTACTTTAGAAGACGATGTTAAAGGTTAAATGAGTAAGTGAAGAGAAAGCATTTAGAACAGAATCTGATGCATATAAAGCACTCAAACACTAGCTAATTATTACTAATAACAAGATAAAATGTGTTACAAGTCACATGGAGGAGAGTGGACAGCTGCATGGAGGGGCACGGGGCTGTGCACAACTTCTGAGCCTTTACGGCGGAGAACAAGCTCTCTCCTGCCCTGCTCCCCTCCCTGTGGCTGGGCCGTGGGTGGGTGTGGTGAGCAAACCTTGAGTGGCCACCTTGGAAAGTAAGATGGAAAACAGCTTTGAAGACAGTGAAGCCACAGAAAGAGCCTGGGTCCCTGATAGCAGGAAACCACCACCATCAATCCTTGAGTTCTCTATACTCTTTTACATAAGAAAGAAACACCTTTTCATCCCTGGCTGCTTGAAGATCAGCCTTCATCATGAATGACGCGGTAGCTATCTGGACCAGGAAGTTCATGACCAACAGACTACTTCAGCGGAAGCAAATGGTCATTGATGTCCTTCAGCCTGGGAAGGGAACAGTACCCAAGACAGAAATTCGGGAAAAACTAGCCAAAATGTGCAAGACCACACCTGATGTCATCTTTGTGTTTGGATTCAAAACCCACTTTGGTGGTGGCAAGACCACTGGCTTTGGCATGATTTATGATTCCTTGGATTACGCAGAGAAAAATGAACCCAAACAGACTTGCAAGACATGGCCTATACGAGAAGAAGAAGACGTCAAGAAAACAGAGAAAGGAATGCAAGAACAGAATTAAGAAAGTCAGGGGGGCTGCAAAGGCCACCGTTGGTGCAAAAAGGGAGCTGGAGATTGAACAACAGAAGGAGTAAAGATTCTTCGGTGACGGTTGTGCAGATTTTTCATGAGAGAATTAATAAACTATAAACTAAAAAAAAAAAAAAAAAAAAAAAAAAAAAAAAAAAAAAAAAGAGAAGCCCTAGCCGATTTGGCTCAGCGGATAGAGCATTAGCCTTTGGACTGAAAGGTCCCGAGTTTGATTCTGGTCAAGGGCACATGCCAGCGTTGCGGGCTGGATCCCCAGTAGGGGGCGTGCAGGAGGCAGCCAATCAATGGTTCTCTCTCATCATGGATATTTCTCTCTCTCTCTCTCTCTCTCTCCCTCACCTCTCTGAAATCAATAAAAATATATTTTTAAAAAAAGAAACAAACTTCTATCTTGTGCAAGGCAAGATGTTTGTTGTTTTGGTGCTTTTTATACAGTCAAACCAGTGTCCTAACACAAATTATATTGAGAGAATGGAAGGGATCATATGGGCCAGAGTGAGCTGTAATCTTCACCTAAAGGAAGTCAATGACTCAAAATGGGTACATGAGAACATGCCAGCGGTTAAATGGAGGTGAAACCCGGAAAAACAACAGACACTGTCTCCCGGTAGCAATGGGCTAAGGGAGGATGGAAGGAGACAAGATGTTGTTTTTTGGTATAAACTTTTCACTTTCTGACTTTAACTGTTTCTCTCCATTTAGTAAAAACAATGAATTTTAAAACCTGCTTATACACCCACTAGGGTAGCAATAGTTAAAAAAAATAAAAAGTGACAAGTGTTGGTGAGGATGTGGGGAAACTGGGACCCTTGTACACTGCTGGTGGGAATGGAAAATGGTGCAGTTGCTGTGGAGAACAGTTTGTAGTTCCTCAAAAAGTTAAACACAGAATTACCACATGATCCAGCAAGTCCACTTCTAACCCAAAAGGAATGAAAATAGACTCACACAAAAACCTGTGAACAGCTCTAGCCGGTTTGGCTCACTGGATAGAGCGCTGGACTGCGGACTGAAGGGTCCCAAGTTCAATTCCAGTCAAGAGCACAGGCCCGGGTTGTGGGCTCAGTCCCCAGTAGAAAGCATGCAGGAGGCAGCCAATCAATGATTCTCTCTCATCATTGATGTTTCTATCTCTCTCTCCCTTTCCCTTCCCCTCTGAAATCAATAAAAATATATTTAAAAAGAAAACCTGTGAACAAATATTCATAGCTTCTTTATTCACAACAACCCAAATGTCCATCAACGGATAAATGGATAAGCACAATGTGCTAATCCTGTACAATGGAATACTACCTGGCCATAAGAGGGATAAAGCACAACATGGATGTGCTTTACCACAACATGGATGAAGGTGGAAAACATTTGTGCTCAGTGAAATAATCCCGACAGGAAAGGCCACATATTGCATGATTCCATTTATCTGAACCGTCCGGAACAGGCAAACCCACAGAGGCGGAAAGTAGATGAGTGGTTGCCAGGGGCTGGGGGAAATGGGGAGTGACCGATAACGGGTACAGGGTTTCCTGTGGGGTGATAAAAATGGTCGTGGTGCCCTAACCGGTTTGGCTCAGTGGATAGAGCGTCGGCCTGCGGACTGAAGGGTCCCAGGTTCGATTCCGGTCAAGGGCATGTACCTTGGTTGTGGGCACGTCCCCAGTGGGGAGTGTGCAGGAGGCAGCTGATCGATGTTTCTAGCTCTCTAGCCCTCTCCCTTCCTCTCTGTAAAAAAAAAAAAAAAAAAAAAAAAAAAATGGTCGTGGTGGTGGTGGCAGTAAAACCAAATGTCACTAATGATAAATTTTATGTCATGTGTATTTTACCACAATTTAAAAAGAAAACCAAACAAACCTGTGTGCATTCTCCTGAGTGTTGAGACATGTTTAAACATCGACGTTAGAAAAGGTATATCTGTCAAAGGTAATAAGTTCAACACACGAAATGACACAGTGACTCGTGACCAGGGACCTCACCAAACCCAAACACCTGCCTTGGGTGTGCGGGAGGTGGGGCGGGGTGTCTGTAGGGGTAACTAGGGAAAAAGCAAGCAACAGAACCTGTGACCAGGCCTGACCAACAGGAGGGCTGCTTACTCAACAAATCAGGTCACTTTGTCCCCATGAGGGGATGCTTGAAATCACTAAAACACAACTTCATTTGGCAAAGGAAAGAAAACTGAATGAGGAATCAGAATTCTGAAATCCTTGATTTTAAAAGCTCTAATTTTAAAGTTAGAGCCTTAAAATGTTGGACAAGAAACTCAAGCTCTCAGCCCTAACCGGTTTGGCTCAGTGGATAGAGCATCGGCCTGCGGACTCAAGGGTCCCAGGTTCGATTCCGGTCAAGGGCATGTACCTTGGTTGCGGGCACATCCCCAGTAGGGGGTGTGCAGGAGGCGGCTCATCGATGTTTCTCTCTCATCAATGTTTCTAACTCTCTATGCCTCTCCCTTCCTCTCTGTAAAAAAAATCAATAAAATATATTTTTAAAAGAAAAAGAAACTCAAGTTCTCAGAGCTAGAGCTGCCCTCATCTGTCAGAAGACGGAGCATCTGCCAGGAGACAGCAGGAACTCGCCCTCAGACCATCTATGCAAGAACCAGGGGCACCTGTTCAAAATGACACAACTATTCACATTCAGTCTCTGACCCTCGTTTCCCACGCCTACCTCTGCAGGAGCACCTGGGAGCCGTGTTCAACATTGGCTTCTGGACCGCCACTGGTGCATCTGGTGGTCGGGTCTGGACAGGTGGATCTAGGGATCAGAAGCTGGTGGTGAAATGCGTCTCGGGGCAGCCTGTGGATGTGTCCTGTGAAGGATGTGGGTCCTCCCGGAGCCAGGATTCCCCGCCTTCCCTGGTCTGGTCAGCCCATTCTGCCATCAGACGATGACTAGTTTTCTCTTGCCCCCTGGCCCCTGAGTGGAGACTCCAGTCCCACTGCCAGGCGGCAGGAAAGCAAAGCCAGGGGAGGAACAGCCTCTTCCAGCAATCAAGCCGCCCGCGGCTGCTTTTGGGGGTGTTGTTTTCCTTGGAATTGTCCGTAAGCTTAGTCAAGTAAATCCCAATGCAGAGCCCCATCTAGTTAAACTCCTCCTCTTCCTCACCAGTCTTAGGATCCCTAAACTACGTGGGTCCCTAAAGCTAAGGACAAAGGAAAAGTGCAAAACACATAGTACTGATGATTTGGGATTTTATTTTTTTTTAAGTCATCAATATACATAATACATCTGAAAGGTATACAAGTATAAATCTCCCTCCCTCTTGTGGCCCCCGAACTCAAGAGGGGAAGCATGTGAGCAGTTTCTTACACTAGAAAGCTCTCTGCACTGACATGCATAAAGTGTTTTTTTTTAAATGTGACCAGAGCCCTCGCTGGTTTGGCTAGTGGGTAGAGCATCGGTCTTTGGACTTAAGGGTCCTGGGTTCAATTCCAGTCAAGGGCACATGCCCCAGTTGCAGGCTCGATCCCCAGTGGGGGCATGCAGGAGGCAGCCAATTGATGATTCTCTCTCATCATTGATGTTTCTATCTCTCTACCCCTCTCTCTTCCTCTCTCTAAAATCAATAAAGACATATTAAAACAAAAACAAAAAAACTAGGTTTGAGGTACACCCTCCTTGGGGCATGCACATTCCAATCTCCTTTTAGAATGAATTTTCTTTCTCCTAAAGCAGTGGTTCACAACCTGTGGGTCACGACCCCTTTGGCAGTCGAATGACCCTTTCACAGGGGTCGCCTAAGACCATCCTGCATATGATATTTACATTACGATTCATAACAGTAGCAACATTACAGTTATGAAGTAGCAACGAAAATAATTTTACGGTTGGGTCACAACATGAGGAACTGTATTTAAAGGGCCAGAAGGTGGAGAACCACTGTCCCAAAGTCTAAGGGTTCCCACAAGACTTGCAACCAGGGGAGAAATGGGCCAGGTAGCTCGTCCCAAGCTCACCCCCTGAACCTGTCTCCAAGGCCCCCTTTTCTCTGACTTTCCAGTGAAACAAAGCAGCCCTGTCTCGTCTCCCTCCTGCTGCTTTTTTTTTTATCCTATGTCCTTTCTTGATTCACTGTCCCAGCTTTAATAAACCTATTCCCAAAATAAAAATAAAACTAAACTAAAAAACTCAGGGCTGCCCTGGCTGGGTGGCTTGGTAGAGCATTGTCCTGTACACTGAAAGGTTGTGGGTTCGATCCATGGTCGAGGCATGTACAGGAGGCAACCGATCAATGTTTCCCTCTCATATCCGTATTTCTCTCCCCCCCCCCTAAAATCAATAAAAAACATATCCTCGAGTGAGGATTAAAAAACAAAAAAGCCCTCAGAGTTTGATAGGTTCTTTTCTTTCAGCATTTGACAAATGTTATGCCACTTCCTTCTGGTCTTCAAGGTTTCTGACAATAATTCTACTGTCACTTGAACTGGTTTTCCCCATTACGTAACATGTCAATTCTTTTTTGTCTTTAGTTTTCAGAAGTTTAATTATAATGTCTTGGCATGGATTTCTTTGGGTTTACCCTGTTAAAGGTTTGCTTAGCTTCCCGAACCTGTAAGTTTACATCTTACGCAAAGTTACGAATACTGCCAGCCATCATTTTTGTTCCTGGAGCAGCAGCAGCACCTGTGGGAGGTGTGGGGGTGGGAGAGCTGCAGGCCCTCCCATGGGGACCTGCTCTGAGCAGACTCAAAAATAAAGTACAAGAGGTTTCTTTCTAAACGGATTTGTAAGTCTGTAAACTCAGAGCTTTTTTTTTTGTTTGATTCAAATGGCAGCTGCTAAATTTCAGATAAAGATGGAATAAGATAAACTTTAAGGTATTTTGCTTCTAATATCACAATGAAGAATCTCAAACCACACACCTGTTTCTATGGAAAATAATACCGTAATCAATAAATAGTAATACAAAAATAAATTCTGTTTCTCTTACTCACAACTGGATACCTACTTTTGCCCCACCCTGTACATGAAATTAAATTAATGCTTTCCAGATACCAAAAAGAAACTAAGCAGTTTTCATCTATAATAAAAGCTGTGAAGATATAACAGATGAAGAAAAAATAACAAAGGAAAAAGATCATGAGGTTAAGAGATTTGCATCTTTCCCTCATTTGCACCCAATGTACTTTTCTTTCACTTCTCACAAGCTAGTATTCTTGAGGACAGAAATTAGAAATTGAGTCACAGGATTTTCAGACTGTCACTGATTGGAATTTTCTCCTATCAATTCTGAGTTTCTGAAATGGTAACTATAAAGTCTACATTTTACCTTAATGTCCAGTAAAACAAAACAAAAAACAAAGAAGAAAAATGTGAGGGATGAGAAAGAAAATATATCAATATGATACACATTAAGGTTAAATATGTGACTCTAAGGAAAACCTGAAGTGAGATGAAAGCATCCCTGTGTATAGATTTTCAAATAGATTATCTCCACCCTCCCCCCCCCCCCCCCCC
>NW_005362155.1:1507669-1512346 GCF_000412655.1 Myotis brandtii | reverse complement strand
AAATAGATTATCCCCCCCCCCCCCCCCCCCCCTCACTAAGGAACTATGAGGAAGCAGACACACCCCGAAACAGTGGGTGTGTCTGCTTATTAAGGCCACTGTAGCTGCCACTCCTGTCCTCCTGAGACTGGCCGGTAGGTCAGGCCAAGTGGAACAGGGAAACTGAGACAGATATTTAAACAAACTGGCAGAGCAATTGACAGCAGATGCAGAAGGCAGGCCTCCTCTCCAGAAATGGCATCTAGGCCTCAACTGTAGTTCAGCTCCAGACCCAGGAAAGCAGCAGAACCGGGTGGGCGACACCAGGACCAGCTGTGATGACTGACCAATCGGTGGAGACCATAGGCCTGGAGGAGCACGCCTAGACACTGATGAATATTCTGCTGAAACGCTCCCCTGTGCCCTCCCCTACGATTCCCGCCTGTGAGAAAGAGATAGAGCCTCAGACCAAGGACCCAGCGCCTGCTCTCCCTCTGGGAGCAGCCCCACCATTCCCTTTCCCTTCTTCTTCCCCCACTTCTTCTCCCCCCGCCCCCCGCAGGCATGCATCTCCCAAACCCTAAGGACCCCATCAGGCTCGCAACCAGGGGAGCAATGGGCAGCAGCAGTTTGTCCTGAACCTGATCCCCGGGCCCCGTTTCCTCTGACTTCCCACGAGCGAGGGCAGCCCAGCCTGGGCTCTCCTGTTGCTTCTTCGCTAAGCCCTGTGTCTCACTGTCCCCACTTAATAAGTGTCCCCCACAGTCACCTAGACTCGTGTTGTGAAATGTTTCCTGCACGAAGCCAGGAACCCACGCACCACCAGCTGCCTTGGGCAGACCCACCGAGGGCCAGGCCCCCTTTCCAGTAACATTCCCAGGGGAGTTACGCCATCCAGGGTGGAGACTCTAATTATGAGGAAAAACAATAAAACAAAACAACAGCTTATGTAACTCATTAGCTTTCAAGGGCAGGAATGCTATAGTACACACAGGAAGGAAATAAAGGGTGTCTCCTTTTTCCCCAAGAGTTCTTTCTCTAGGAAGAGAGAACGGAGTCAGAGAGAACATAAAATTTAAAAAAAAAAAAGTCTCACTCTAATTGTTTTTTTTTGTAAATAAAGAAAGAAAGCATAAAAATTCTAACAAGAGCAGAAGGAAAACTGCCAGGACAAATAACTGGCACTTCTACAGATATTATGAAAGTAGGGGATCTAATTTTTTAAACTAAAATTTGATAACTGTTTTTCTGAGAAAAAGGTCATCTCAAGGTACTTTAATAAAAACTCTTCCCCGCCCTGGCCGGTTTGGTTCAGTGGACAGAGCATCAGCCTGAGGACTGAAGGGTCCCAGGATCGATTCTGGTCAAGGGCACATGCCAGGGTTGTGGGCTCAATCCCCAGTAGGGGGTGTGCAGGAGGCAGCCAATCAATGATTCCCTCTCATCATTTTTTTTTTAAAAACACACCATATTTTTATTGATTTTAGAGAGGAAGGGGCAGGGAGAGAGAGATAGAAACATCAATGATGAGAGAGAATCACTGATTGGCTGCCTCCTGCACAACCCCTACTGGGGATCGAGCCCAGAACCCAGGCATGTGCCCTTGACTGGAATCGAACCCGGGACCCTTCAGTTCATAGGCTGACGCTCCACCCACTGAGCCAAATCAGCTAGGGCTCCCTCTCACCACTGATGTTTCTATCTCTCTCTCCCTTCCTCTTTGAAATCAATAAAAATATATATATTTTAAAAACCTTCCCCCTCCACCAATTTTTAAATTTTGAATTTTACAGCATTTTTTTAAAGGAATTTTCAGACAATGAGCCAAAGAGATCAGATTTTAAAATTAAATACTTTAACCTAAAAGGTAGTTTGCATATTTAAAAACTGGTTTAAATTTTTAAAAAGATTTCAACTGCATGTCTTAAAGTCATAACTTTGGTTTCATCTGAGAATTTTGAAAACTTGGTACTATAGTTTGATCTCTGTGAGGGAATAATGAAGAAGGCTCACTTCTGTGCACCCAGAAATTCTAGCACGGCCAACTGAATGCTTCCCACCACTCAAAGACTACCTACTTCTTGCATTCCTCAACCAGAATTTTACAATGTAGACACTATTTAAATCAAGGCTACTTCAAATTTAAATAAATAAGGCAAGAGGGGGAAAAGTGTAGCTGCAAATTAAAAAACACAGAGAAAAAAATACATTCATATAAGCAGAGGAGATACTTGGAGGAAACCGTAGATGAGTTATATTTTAATGGAGAAAATATGTAAGGAATACTTAGGGAAAGGCTCTGATTACAGATTAACTTTACTATCTAGCTTCACCAACTAGTAACAGAAACTGAAAGGATCCTGTTAATGGCTTGAAAAAAATCACTTTACCACTCTACCACTATGCATTGATGAGGTCAAAGGTCATTCTTAAGGTCTGGGTGAAAGAAGAGATTTCTTTGGGGAACTCTTACCTCTAATTTATACCCAGTTGGACTATTTTCTGGAAAATAGGAATTGTACAGAACAGCACACACTGCCTCTTGTCATGGAGAGTAGTCCCCTTACCCGTGGTTTCCGTGACTCATGGTCAACCATGGTCTGAAAATATTAAATGGCAAGTGATTCCTTGAATCAAGTGGCCACATACACATAACTATTACAGTATAGTGTTGTAAATGTCTTATTTTATTATTAGTTATTACTGTTTTTCTCTGTCTGTGCCTAATTTATAAATTAAACTTTACCATAGGTACATAAATATAAAGGAAAAAACAGTATACATAGAGTTTGATACTGTGGCTTTAGGTATCCCCTAGAGTCTTGGAATATATTCCCCATGAGTAAGGGGGGGGCTGGGGGGACTACTGTATTCATTGGGCATTTGTGTGGTTTTTTAAAATATATTTTTATTGACTTCAGAGAGGAAGGGAGAGATAGAAACATCAATGATGAGAGAGAATCATCTGTCGGCTGTCCCCTTCACATCCCCCCTGGGGATTGAGCCCGCAACCCAGGCGTGTGCCCTGACCAGGAATTGAACCGTGATCTCCTGGTTCATAGGTCAGCACTCAACCAGGGAGTCATGCCGGCCGGGCTCTGCTGTTTTATTAAATTGCCTTTAGCTTGTGCTATGACTTGACCAGTAAGGAATATTGATTTTCAACACTTTCCATATGCTGGTCCTCCTGCCTGGAAAGCCCCCTCTCAGTCCTCCAAGCCTCCGCTGGAGCAGCATCGAGCCTGTGTGAGCACTACTGCCCGGGGTTAGCCACCTTCTACCCCAGAGAACTTGGCCTTTTTCTTTCACAGTGCTCCCGGCGTCCCTCCTACAGCTGACCGAGAGCTATTTAAGGGCGGGAGGACTCTGTTGCATCCCCTGTGCCAAACATGTGGCCGACACTCAGTAAATGTCAGTTAAATGGAGGGGAGAGAGCTTTATGGAGCCCTGCACAAGAGGACAAGTACAGTAAATACAAAAAATAAACCACAATCCGTCTCTTCACTCCAGGGCCAGTCTTCTTGCAGACTTCACGATCTGTGATGTCTAATTGACCTTATAGCATGTGTGCTCAAATGCTTGCCCCTAAAGCTCGCAGTTATACATAAGAATGGGTTAAGAATGTTTTTCACACTAGGAGGCCCACGTCAAGGCCAAGAGAGGCCCAAGTATTCTGATAGTTCCACCTGCGTATTTGGAAGACACCCACAATATCCAACTAGACAGCACTGGATTTTCCGCTGAGCAAAGCAAGAGTCAGACAATGACTGCTACTGTTCAATTGTTTACAGCTGAACAATAATTTCCTCTCTTCACCAAGCAAATAAACCCAAGACAAAGACTAGGCCCTTAATCATATTTCAACTGAGAACAAATTTTAAGGTGACAGTGCCCAGATAAAGGCAAATGCATTACAGCACATGCAGGCAGCAGCACTAACACACCTCAACACCCAGTTCCTTTCCTTTACACAAGTGCAAAAGGTTTAAATTAACTGAGGATGGCTCACAGTACCTCCTAAAAAATAAGTTAAGGAGGAATATGTACCTGCATTTCAGACAAATAGCTATTACATGGAATCAGTTGTGTAGGTTTGTCCAGAAAATAACATAGAGTAAACCTTATCTCTGAATTCTAAAGCAGATTTTATTTTCTTTGACTCCCCTAGGAATCAGTGATACATTAAGGGGGGGGGGGGGGGGGGACAAAAACTTTTCTTGTATGTGCCCTGATCAGGGATGGAACCCGCACCTTGGTGTATGAGGACAACACCTAACCTACTGAGCTACCTGGCCAGGGCTTCATTCTCCTCCTTTTTGACACCACATCCAGGCAACCTAAGCTCCATGAAGGATTTTACAAGTGAAAGTGGGAACAAAATTCACTAGATTCGTGGGCTTTATATAAAGACCAAGTTTGAGTGAGAGATATACAGTATGTTTTGAAACGTCCAACAAATTCTGTAGATTCTAACTTATCTATCTGTTCAATTTAGCTCCTCCTTCCAACGGCCACTACTTTAGGTCATCCTATCCTATCCTATGTAATAAATGGCTAATATGCAAATTGACCAAATGGCAGAACGACCGGTCGCTATGACGTGCACTGACCACCAGGCGGCAAACGCTCAACACAGGAGCTCCCCCCCCCCCCCCCCCCCCCCGCCACCACCCTTCACCCACCACCCCCCACACATTC
>NW_005362155.1:1498725-1507197 GCF_000412655.1 Myotis brandtii | reverse complement strand
GTGCACAAATTTCGTGCACCAGGCCTCTAGTATTTCTATAACTTACTTGGATTTCTGCAGCCCTCTCAAGTCTCCTTTCCTTGAAGTTTTGAAAGACAGCATTCTAAGATATCTCCTGATCATGTCATTTGCCTGCTTAAAATTTCTTGAAAGACCCCTCCCTATTTTAGAAAAAAGCTCAGAAATGCCTGTTTGGCTCCAGGTCTTTCACCAACTGGCTCTTGCCTACTTCTAGTACCATCTCTCCCCAAACCCTATGCCCAATATTTGTTCCCCTAGTCACACTGCTGATCTTTGGTACACACTGTTCCTCTGCCTGTCTTCACCTAGTAACTCCCACTATGCCTGCCAAGCACACGCAAACCTGACCTCCTTCTTCACACTGCTCCACACTCACTGAGCTACAGGTGATAAAACCATAATCACCTAAGTCACTCTTGAATGCCTAACTCACAGAAACTGTGAAATAATACATGTTTGAATTTGTGGATGAAAAAAGGTAATAAATCATAAATTCCTATGTTTCTATCTCTATCCCTCTCCCTCTCTGGAATCAATAAAAAATATATATATTTTTTTTTAAAATCAATGATGAGAGAGAATCTTTGATGCACTGCCGCCTGCATGGCCCCAACTGGGAACGGAGCCGCAACTGGGGCATGTGCCCTGATTAGGAATCGAACCAGCGACCTCCTGGTACACGGGACAACGCTCAAACAACTGAGCCACACCGGTTGGGCCAGCTTACACTAGTTTTAATGGTTCTTGACACTTGAAGCCTGCAACAAGAACCCAGAAAACTGGTAAAATGCCCTAATAAATGTCCACTCGATATCAGGGTAATTTCCTTTATTTCATCCTTCCCTCCTCTGTATTTCCTCTTTAGCATGCTCCATATTTTGCTTATTGGTCTTATTTGTTATCTGTATCCTCCTATAGATTTAAAGTTCGCCGAGGACGGGAATTTTGTGTTTTGTTGAGTGCTGTATCCTCAGCACCTAGAACTATGCCTGGCACTAAGGAGACATTCAGAATTTGATGAGCTCCTCTAAGCTGCTGTATGGTCACTGAGACCTTGCAATGGAAAAAGAAAAAAGTGGCACAATCTGGAGACGGCATTAGGAAAACATTAGCAGCCAGTACTTGGGGATGAGCACAGGGCACAAGCGCCTCGGCTGAAATCACAGGGTTTCTTAATGAACAGCAAGGAATGGCACTTGCCTATCCTGATAACTTATCATTCTTTTCAAGGGCGAACTCTCTCCTTGTTAGCTCTCAGCCAATCAGTTCCTGGAGGAGCTAGAAACTCTTTCACTGTGTTCTCTTTTTTTTCCCCTTTTAAACTCTGCCTGGCTTTTGTTCAGTAAGACAGGCTATCTCTGAGGGATCTTCCCCACCGATGAGTAAATATCAGCTGAGCTTTGGGTTACTTTGCCAGTTGGTTTAACCATGTCCTGACAAGACGACAGGACTACCGGACCCTTGTGAGAGACTTCGCACGGACATTCCGTTTCAGCAGTAGATGTTTTTCGCTAGGCAACACCCTCAAGAGGATCCGTAGCCCTGCCTGGCTTACCTACTTGCGCAGGCAACACGGAGTGGGAAGTTTCCTACCTGGGATTTAAATCCCGCCTTTGAGGCAAAAGGGCTCAAAGTCAACGCAACTAAGTCCAGGCTGCGGAAACCAGAGCTGAGGATCCTCCGGGGCTGGAAGAGCCGGCAGAGCTGGCCGGCCCCAGCTCCTGCGGCAGCCTTTCCACCCACACCGCCGCCCCGACACGCGTGGACTCCAATGCCAAGGGGAGGTGGGCGCTGGCACGGGCCGCGTCCCTCGGGGCTGGGGTCGCCGAGGCGGAGAAACCCGGCACAGAGTGAGGAGGTGGGGCCCCGTGTGATGCACACGGAAAGAGGAGGACGCGCACACTTCCACTCACCTGCCGCCGTGCCTTCGCGTCCGCACAGCCAGCGCCGCCCCACACTCCTCAGCCCCGCCCCCAAGCTTCACTTCCGGTATACGGGGGCGGGGCGGAAGCGCGCCGGAATTGGCCCCATCCCGCGGCTGGCCTCGGTTGCTAAGCAACACTGATTTTGGCCACGCCCTCCCGGGGCAAGAAACTTGAGCCCTCGCGGATCCGGAGCCGCCCCACGGGCGTGTGCGTGGGAGTCCAGCGCCGCGGGAGCGTGCGGGCATCGCCACCCAGAGCTGGTCTTGTCAGGCCTATGGGTTTGAAGTTGAGCTGCTTGTGGCTTTACTCTCATTCCACGATTACTGCCGCATCTTCCCACCTGTTCATTGGCCAAGACTTTCTCTTCTCTGGTCCAATTTTCTGTTAAATGGTTTGTCTTTTTCTTAGCGCTCTTTTTTGGATATTAAATTTTTATCAGTGATTTGTGTTGAAAGTATCTCAGTTTGCATCTTGTCTTTTCACTTTGTGGTGAACAATTTTTTACTTTAATATAGAAAAATGTATCTTTTATGCATAGTATTTTTGTGTGTTTTGTTAAAGAATCCTGTCCTACCCCAAGTTCCTCTTCCACATTTTTTCTAATGGCTTAAAAGTTTTTATTTTTGTTGTGGACCAACGTTCGCGAGAGTAAGACCACCGACTCCAATTAGGTCTAAAACAGCAAGCGAGGATTTATTGAAAAACTGGCCAGTGACTGCCTCGGACTTCTCCACGCTGGGAGCAAGCCCAAACAGCAGCAGCAGCCTTGGGGTCAAGCAAGCTTTTATTTGCACAAACCACAAATATCCATCATAACTGTTACAATGCTCTACAAGCCACAAACATCCTTTTACAATACTCTATTCAGGGTTCTCACGCACAGGTGTGCTGACCAGGAACTTCCAGGGCCATGCATGGCCACCCATCCTTAGCCATATCCTTGGTCTTGTCAATTCTCAGAACTCGGAACAGGTCACCTCAACCTTTGCTAAGTCTAAAATTTTCCCCCTGCTACTTTAAGTTTGCTTTAAGCCTAGTGCACTACATTTTAATATTGAAGTCCTCAATTCAGTCAACGAGAGCAATGATTGAAAAATCAGACAGAGGCCAAAAAACCAGGACTACAGGCTTTATTATAGGAGAAGGACCTGCCGGGCTGTCTCGCAATGGGAGAACAGCAGCACGTGCAGGGGTGGGCACACCTTTTGATGGGCGCAATGGGAAGGGGTGGGGGGCTTAGTGTACTCGGCGCACACTGATTGGTGGCTTACTGCATTGTCCATATAGGACAAGGGCTTAGGGTATTTGGCAGGTGTGGATTGGTGGTCCAATGTATAGTCCAAATAAGGTACCTGGTTAGTCACTCAGGTATTTCCAGGCTGCAGGTTAAGTCATACTCTGCCCACCAGTTGGGGGAAGGGAGGATCTATCAATGATGATGTCAGTACTGCTTCCCACCCTTAATTCCAAAGCCTGTATATTCTAGCTATTGGGGACTATGGTCAGTGGTCTCAAAAAATGGCTATTGGAAATTCTTCACACCTTTGTACACACAAGCTGTTCCTGACATCAAAAGGTAGCATTAGTTTCCCCTCCCCTTGAATCTACATTGGCCTTTCAACTTCCTTTGACTGATAATGATAGGAGTAAAGTTCTGGGGTTTGAGCCTAGGCCTTAAAAGAATGGACAGTTTCCACTTCCTCCCTGAGGGCAGCCAGCTGCCATATATGAAGCAGCTTGGACTAGCCTGCTGAATGGCATGATCTCATGTACATGTGCAGAGAGAGGCCACATGGAGGACCACAGAGGGGCCCGTCATGTCAGTGAAGCCTTCTTCCACCTTCACTCAGCCCGGTTTTATACAAGCAATTTTGTGAACTCAGTCAACACCACCTAGAGTTGAAGAGCCCTGGGCCCAGCTAAGCCCTGGATGAATCCCACAGAATTGTGAGAAATAATATATGTTTTTATTTCACACTATTGAGTTTCTAAGTGGCTTGCTACACAGAAATAAATATTGGACCTGCTGTGAAATGGATCTCTTGATATGAGGCAGTGCTGTGCAGGATTCCACGTCAGTGACTCAGAATTTTGCAAGCCTTTGGATGTGTGGGTGGAAGTAGAGGTGCTTGTAAAGTTCGCGAAGCAGGAAAACAAAGAGAGTCAAACCCCTCAGAAAACAAAGGCGGGGCCAGTGAATTCTCACCAACAGGGAGTGGGGGCTTCTTTTTATACAGGTGTTTAGTGAGGAGGGGGGGGGGCATGAGCTGAGGAAGTTCCTGCCCCGGGGATCATCACGATATTCATGAAGGAGTCAGTATCTGTGTGGGGATTCCAGGGGAGGAGCCGGTGTCTGTATGGCCTTCTGTCTGGCACCCTGACCTGTTAGGAATTCCAGGGAGGGACCATTATCTCCATCACCATCTGCCTTGCAGGGGCATGCATTGGCTCCTGAGCTTCTCTTCGACCTAACAGTGCTGTAGTCAGGAAAAGCCAATCCACCTCTGGATATGTTGATGGTTCCAAAAGAATGAATCACTGTCGCCCTGGAGTAGAAAGAACCCCATGTAATCAACCTACTGTCAAGTAGTGGGCTACTCTCAAGGGAGAGTACCGCATCAAGAGTTCATTGTCAGTCTCTTGATGTGGCTAAGGACTAGAAGAGCCATGGTGAATGACAGACTATGAGCTCACAGGACAATCAAAAGCAGTAATCACAAACCTAACATTAATTCTACGCTTGATTTAACATTCACAAGTCATACGACAGGCACCTTTAGAATTCCCATTTCACAGATGTAAAAAAAATGAGTCTGAGAGTAGCTAAATATGTTCTCGGTTCCATAACATCAACCACAAACAAAAGGTCAGCCCTGGCTCTGACTGGTTTTGCTCAGTGGGTAGAGTGTCAGCCTGTGGACTGAAGGGTCCCAGGTTTGATTCCAGTCAAGGGCATGTACCTTGGTTGCGGGCACATCCCCAGTAGGAGGTGTGCAGGAGGCAGCTGATCGATGTTTCTCTCTCATCGATGTTTCTAACTCTATCCTTCTCCCTTCCTCTCTGTAAAAAATCAATAAAATATGTTAAAAAAGAAGAAGAAGAAGAAGAAGAAGAAGAAGAAGAAGAAGAAGAAGAAGAAGAAGGAGAACAAGGTTGGACCCATCACACACTGGTTAAGGGAGGACCACTAGCTTCTCCAGGTGGAGACACCTCAACTTGGACAGCCATACCAGGACACTGTTAGGTCGGAGAGAGCCCAGGATCGGATACATGCAGACATGTGATGAGACAATGGACTTCTTGCTAAGGAAAGAATGGGGGTGTGGGGGAGCAGAGATAAAAGAAATGAGTCTCAGGTAGAATAGAAGAGAGAGTTCTTAGCTGGAAAGAATGTCCAGTAGTTATGAACGCTACTAGGAAATCAAGCTTAGGACTGAAAATAAATGTTAGATTTGTCAGCGGGAAAGCCAGGAGTAACCTCATAGTACAGATTCCGCAGGATGGTGAGGAGGACCTTGTAGTATTGAGGAGTAATTTGGAACTGAAAAAAATAGAGACATACAGTATTGGACACGTATAGGCACTTCTCTATCTATCTATTGTTAGGTTGGAGGGAGCCCAGGATCGGATACATGCAGACATGTGATGAGACAATGGACTTCCCCTGGAATTTTTCCTCCATTGGGTCCCAAACTTTGCTCTCCTAGCTAAGCCCCTATACCAAGCTGCTAAAGAAACACCAGTGGGTCCCCTCTCCTCACCCTCCCTCGTTCGTCAGGCTTTCTCTAAGCTCCGGGATACCCTTCTGGCATCCCCACACCCCCTCTCCCGGACACCTTTAAGCCGTTCCAACTATTTACTGATGAAAGACAGGGAATGGCTATTGGGGTCCTCACCCAGTCCCTAGGGCCAGCCTTTACCCCCGTGGCCTACCTGTCCAGACAGCTTGACCCCACGGTCCGGGGATGGCAGCCCTGCCTCCGGGCTCTGGCTGCAGCTGCCATTCTCACCAAGGAAGCCCAAAAAATCTGCCTCCAACAACCCTTACAGGTCTTCTCCACCCACAGGTTACAGGATCTCCTGTCCCACCGATCCCTATCTCTCCTTGCCCCCTCTCGCAGGCAGGAACTCCATCTTCTGTTCCTCGAAAATCCTGACATCACCCTGGCCCAGTCCCCAGCCCTAAACCCTGCCACTCTCCTTCCCGCTGCCTCCACCCTACCTGCGGCAACGCATTCCTGCCCCGAGGTCGTCGAGGCCCTCACTCAGCCTCGGGCAGGACTCTCAGACTCTCCTCTCTCTAATCCTGATTTAACTCTGTTTGTGGATGGAAGCTCCTGCCTGGACCCCCAGGGACGTCGGAAAGCCTCCTACGCGGTAGTGACACCCGAGCGGACCCTGGAGGCAGCCCGACTCCCAGAGGGCACCACCTCTCAAAAAGCCGAGCTCATCGCACTGACATGCGCCCTACACCTGGCCAAAGGGAAGAGAGTAAACATATATACAGACTCCAAATATTCCTTTCTGATAGCCCATTGTCATGCTGTTATCTGGAGGGAGAGGGGCTTTCTCTCTACTAAAGGCTCACCTATTATCAATGCTAGACTCATAACCCGCTTACTTGATGCCTTACAGCTTCCCTCCCAGGTAGCCATCATGCACTGCCGAGGCCATCAGACGGACTCCTCGCTGGTTACGCGGGGAAACGCCCAAGCAGACGCGGTAGCCAGAGGCTTAACTCAGGGTGAAGGGTCCCCAGCCCCGGTCCTGTTTCTTTCTCTTCCCTCCATCTCCCCTCAATATACAGAAGAAGAGAGAAACAAATTCCTGCAGCGGGGAGGCTCACCCGGTCCTGAGGGATGGATCTTTTTAAATAACAAAATTGCTCTCCCTCGAGCCCAGACAGGGGCCATTGCCCAGCAGATCCACCGGTCTTTGCACATTGGACCACTGGCACTTTGGAAGTTCCTCGAACCCCTCTTCACCTCGCCCACACTGCGAGAGGCAATCACAAGTGCCTGCTCCTCCTGCCCCACGTGTGCAGCTGTCTCACCCCAGGGAGGGATGCGCCCCAACTTTCCCACACATCAAATGAGGGGACACCTCCCAGGGCAGGACTGGCAGGTAGACTTCACTCACATGCCTCCCCACAAAAAGACCAGGTACCTGCTTACCATGGTAGACACTCTGACAGGGTGGGTAGAGGCCTTTCCCACCCGCAAGGAAACTGCTGAAGTGGTGGCTGAGACCCTAATAGCACACATTATCCCAAGGTTTGGCCTCCCCACCTCCATTCAATCAGACAATGGCCCAGCCTTTATATCAAGGGTCGTCCAGCAGGTTAGCACCTCTCTTGGCATCTCTTGGAAACTACACATACCCTACCGACCACAGTCATTGGGTAAGATTGAGAGGATTAATGGCCTCCTTAAGGACCATCTAACTAAACTCTCTCTAGAAATTCGCAGCTCCTGGCCGGACCTCCTGCCCATGGCTTTGACAAGACTCCGGGCTACACCAAGGAGCCCCACCTTCTTAAGTCCTTTTGAACTCCTATATGGGAGACCTTTCTTGCTCAACCATCGTCTCCCTATCGATCCTCCTCCCCTGGGTAATTATCTTCCATATTTGTCCTTAATCAGGCAGCTGCTCCGAGAACACGCTGACAGGTTCCTGCCCAAGCCAGAACCAACTGACCAGGACTCCGGGGGACCAGCCCTTCATCCTGGTGACTCGGTCCTCCTTAAGAATCTACATCCAAAAGCCTTGGAGCCGAGGTGGACGGGACCTCACATCGTGATCCTTACAACACCCACGCGGCCAAGCTGCTTGGCGACCCATCGTGGCACCACCTCTCCAGGCTCAAGAGGACCCCGAAGCAGCATGACTTCTATAAATGTGATGTATTGGGCCCCACTAAGGTCCGCCTTAGCCGCCCTCCCCCTCCTTCTTCTCCTCCCGGCCCTGAGCAACCTACACCAACCCCCACCCGCTTATGTGTGGAGGTTCAAGGTCCGTGAAACCTACTACAAGAACGGCAAACAAGTCACCCGGCAGGTAGGATCTCAGGACTGCCCTCTAGTGGGATGCCAGACAAGGATACGGATGACTGTCGACATCCGGTCAGTGTACAATGGTGGCCGGCCCTATGCCTGTTTTGCTTACGACCAAGAGGACCCAGACAGGTGTAATCAAGATGTCGACACCTGTGGGGGTTGCCGCTGGAGTGGCTGTGTTGTCAATGATGCCTACAACGGTGGCTCCTTTATCTGGGAGAATGGGGCCTTCCACATCATAATCCGGGATCCCTGGGACCAGAGATGGGTTACGGGGGTTGTGGGAAAGCTATACTTAAGTAGTTGGAGCTCAACCCCTTCAGGGACCATTTACATCTCCCGGGAATATGTTCTGGCCCAAGAGGCCCGAGTCCAGGTCTCCAACAGCATCCTACAGGCCGAACAGTCCCTTAAAGGGAAGCTGCCTGACGCCCCCCGGGTAGAAGTCCTGTCTTCTTGGCTCCAACTTA
>NW_005362155.1:1494660-1498133 GCF_000412655.1 Myotis brandtii | reverse complement strand
TTCTGACTGCAGAAAGAGGAGGAACCTGCATATTCCTTCAGGAGGAATGCTGTTACTACATCAACGAGTCCGGAGTAGTGGAGCAAAACGTACAGACCCTGACTAAGCTGAGTGAAGAACTACATGCAGGACACTTCCAGGACAACTCTCCTTTCAGCTGGTTCCAAAGCCCCTTAGCTACCTGGGTCCTACCCATGGTAGGGCCCCTGATTCTCATCTGTGTCTTTTTTCTCCTAGCCCCCTGCCTCCTCAAGTTCATCTGCTCCCGGATTGCGGAGATGTCATGGGCGACTGTGAATCAGCTCCTGCTGCATCCCTACACTCGGCTCCCCTCCGACCTGCCTCTGCCTAACCCTGGCCTTTACCGCCCCCCCCCCCATCGCCCGTGGTCAGCTGGAAGTAGCTAGAAAGAGTCACCGCCCCCTATCACCAAAAGGCCGGGATGTTAGGTCGGAGAGAGCCCAGGATCGGATACATGCAGACTTGTGATGAGACAATGGACTTCCCCTGGAATTTCTCACAGATCAATGTGCCAGACACAGATACCAGCTTCTTCTCCCTGAATCCACAACGACCCCCACACAGATACTGACTCATTCCTGAATCTCTCACCCACCCCCTGCAGCTGAGACTTCCTCAGTTGAATGTGTGATGATCCCTGCTTCGGAGACTTCCTCAGTTCAGGCCCCCGCCCTCACCAAACACCTGAATAAAGAGATGCCCCTCCCTCCCTGGAAGCGCGAAATTCACTGGCCCCACCTTTTGGGCCAGTGGGTCTCGCCCGAGAACGCAAATAAACTTCTCCTTTTTCTTTCTGATTCATTCGGTTCTCTTTGTTCTCTTCGCCGCTTTTCTGGGCCACCTCACAGACACAAACCCTTGAAATTAATGCTAAGGAAAAAGTAGACTCTCTATTTGCTTTAGGGATCTGGCAAATTGCAGGGACATACAATGTGGGCTGGGGAAATGTATACAATCTGGACTATGCTTACCCAGTTACGCTATTGATTATAGATAACTTGAATGACTTGAATACTTCAGACTTTAGGCCAAAAGATTGGCTAGGACTAGATTTAGGAATAGATATTTCAGGACAAGATACCCTAGACCACTGCCACCACCATGCAAATAGAAGTAGGATATAAGGGAACGAATGCCTGGGTGGAATGGACTAAATATTCTGTATGCAGCCTAAATAAAAGCAGCTGTTATGCTTGTGCAGCAGGAAGGCTAGACGCCCAAATGGTCCCATTCCCACTCGGATGGACCTCAAAAAGTAATGGGATGGAATGTGTGCTTGCCTTGTACCAGGAGGAAACCGCCTGGGGAATCACTTCCTGTAAGACTCTTGCCCTGTTGTTCCCATCCAACAGAGGTAAAGAGCTAGGACTCCCTAAAACGATCCAGCCCCCATCTTCTGATGTGAACTATACCTCCTGCCTCTCAAGGTGGGGGAATAGTACTCAGAGTTTATGAGTACTATTTACCCAAAATGGCCAAGTATCCTCAGAAGTCAATCATTCTGCCCTGTCAATACCCCGTGCTGATGTCTGGTGGTGTTGTGGGGGATCATTACTTGTGGCCTTGCCCAGTAAATGGAGAAGAACTTGTGCTGTCATAAAATTGACTATCCCTTTCACTTTGGCATATCGTAAACCTTTTTCAAGGGACAAACAGACTAGGAAGAGGAGAGAGTCCAGGGGGCTCCTTTGACACCCATATTTACATAGATTCCATTGGGGTTCCAGGAGAAGTGACAAATGAGTTTAAGGCTAGAAATCAGATTTCTGCAGGATTTGAATCTGTCCTGTTCTAGTGGTCTACTGTAAACAAGAATGTGGGTTGGATTAATTATCTATATACTAGAGGCTCGGTGCAGGAATTCGTACACCAGTGGGGTCTCTTGGCCTGGCCTGCGGGATCAGGCTGAAACTGGCTCTCCGACATTCCCTGAGGGGTCCTGGATTGCGAGAGGGTGCAGGCCAGGCTGAGGGAACCCACCAGTGCACGATCGGGGTTGGGGAGAGACACAGAGGTTGGCCAGCCAGGGAGGGACCGTGGGAGGGCTCCAGGGCATGTCTGGCCCATCTTGCTCAGTACTGATCAGCCAGACCCCAGCAGCAAACTAACCTACAGGTTGGAGCATCTGCCCCCTGGTGGTCAGTGCACATCATTGCAAGCAGTTGAGCAGCCTTAGCATATCATTAGTGTATTATGCTTTGATTGGTTGAATAGATGACCAGATGACCGGACACTTAGCATATTAGGCTTTTATTATATAGGATATAAAAGCCTAAGTGACCGGCCAGCCATTCAACCATTTGATCGGGAGCTATGAGGTTCACTGACCACCAGGGGGCAGATGCTCAATGCACAGGCATGGAAACATGAAATAGACTGATGAATCTCAGAGGAAACGGGGGAGGGGGGATGGCAGGAAGAGATTAACCAAAGATCTTACATGCATACTAGAGGCCCGGTGCACATGGGGCCCCTCAGCCTGGCCTGCGGGGATTGGGCTGAAACCGGCAGTCTGACATCCCCTGAGGGGTCCCAGATTGTGAGAGGGCACAGGCCAGGTTGAGGGACCCCATCAGTGCATGAATCTGTGCATGGAGCCTCTAATATTTACTATAATCAACAAAGGTTTGTTAACTATACCCAATATGAACAGGTATAAGTATAGCTGAACAACTAGATGCTACCAGCAGGATAACATGGGAGAATACTAGTAGATTGGCCTTGGATATGATTCTGGCAGAAAAAGGAGGAATATGTGTAATGTTGGGAGGCCAGTGTTGTACATTCATCCCTGACAACACAGCTCCAGACAGAACCATTACTAAGGCTCTGCAGGGATTAACAACTTTAGGCAATGAGTTAGCTGAGAATCCTGGAATTGAGGATCCTTTCTCCAATCTACTAGAGCAGTGATGGCGAACCTTTTGAGCTCGGCGTGTCAGCAGTTTGAAAAACCCTAACTTAACTCTGGTGCCGTGTCACATATAGAAATTTTTTGATATTTGCAACCATAGTAAAACAAAGATTTATATTTTTGATATTTATTTTATATATTTAAATGCCATTTAACAAAGAAAAATCAACCAAAAAAATGAGTTCGCGTGTCACCTCTGACATGCGTGTTATAGGTTTGCCATCACTGTACTAGAGCAATGGTTCAGAAAATGGAAGGGGATGATGGTATCCATATTCACCTCTTTGTTAATCGTGTTAGGAGTTACAGAGATGGGATGTTGTATCATCCCATGTATGAGAAGCCTTATCCAAAGGTTAATTGAAACCACTGAGCCAAACCAGTTAGGGCTAAATTAATTTTGGTCATAGCAGTCCATTTAGTTAAAATTTTCATTAAAGATCCTGGTTTTCAAAATATTTAAAAATATTTTTTATTGATTTTTATTTTATTTTTTTAAAATATATTTTTTATTGATTTCAAAGAGGAAGGGAGAGGC
>NW_005362155.1:1492433-1494621 GCF_000412655.1 Myotis brandtii | reverse complement strand
CAATGATGAGAGAGAATCATTGATTGGCTGCCTCCTGCATGCCACCTTTTAGGGATCAAGCCCAAAACCTGGGCATGTGCCCTGACTGGGAATCGAACCTGTGACCTCATGGTTTATAGGTTGATGCTCAACCACTAAGCCATGCTGGCTGGACTATTTTTATTGATTTTTAGAGAGTGAGGAAGGGAGAGTGAGAAACAGAAACATCAATGTGAGGGGGAAACATGGGTTGGCTGCTTCCTGCATGCCCCCTACTGGGGATGGAGCCAGCAACCTTTTGGTGCAAGGGACAATGCACAACTAACTGACCCACACCGGCTGGGTGGGACCATGGTTTTTAAACATAAATTTGGCTAGAAGCCCTGTAGGAGGAAGATATTTAAATACCCAAGACCCCATTTTTCAGAGGCTTTTCTCTAGAGAAAGGGCCCAAACTGGCTAAACAACTCAGTGAGCTTAGGCAGCCTGCAGGCTGAAAAACAACCAGTTACATTTAGAACAGTCAGATCCAGACCTGGCCGGGTAGTTCAGTTGGTTAAAGCATCCTCCCCTTATACCAAGATTGTGGGTTTGATCCCCAGTCAGAGCACATACAAGAATCAAACAATGAATGCATAAATAAGTGGAACAACAAATCAATGTTTATCTCTCCTTTCCACTCCTTCTAAAAATAAATAAATTAGAGAGCAGAGTGGTGCAGCGCAAGCGTGCTGGGCCCATAAAAATAAATAAATAAAGCCCTGCCGGGGTGGCTCAGTGGTTGAGGGTCAACCTATGAACCAGGAGGTCATGGGTTCATTTCCTGGTCAGGGCACATGGCTGGGTTGCAGGCTCAATCCCCAGTAGGTGGTGTGCAGGAGGCAGCCAATCAATGATTCTCTCTCATCATTGCTGTCTCTATCTCTCTCTCCCTCTCCCTTCCTCTATGAAATCAATAAAAATATATTTTTAAAAAAGAGCCATTTGATCCAAAGGAGAAGGGAGTCAGGGCCCCATGCTGAAGCAGCTGATTCAGAAACCCAACTTGAGGTAGTCAGGCATAGGCTGAGAAGCAATGTAGTTCCATTAGAACAGCCTGCTTGGGAAAGTGTAGGGAGCCGCTCTAGGGTCAAGCCACAAACAAGTCCCAGCCTAAGGGGCAGAGCTCTCCTTGCATAATTAAGCCTGACCTTGCAGCCGCCCCTAATTCCTTCCTAAGTAGCTAATGGGCTGTGGGAGGTGCAGCAAGTTGCCAAAGCAAGAACATTTGTATACATGTTAATCTACTCTTGTTTTAATCAGACTATAAAATAAAGCATCGGTTTGCAGGCTGGGTCTTTTGTGTCCTCATCCAGGCACAGGAGATGTACTCAGCCCCAGCTGTATTCTCTTGTCTGTCTTTTCTTCAATCCTTCACCGCCCCTCCTCAGGTTCACCCTTGGCCGTGCTGGTGCAGCACAGGGTCTTCTCTGGACCCCAGATGAGCCCTCACTGTGTTGACCGCAAACAAAGTCTGCCAGGTATTCCTTCAGCAAAAACAATATTTAATTAGAAATAAAGACAGGATTGCAATACAGTCCTTGCCACCATAGTGAATCAGGTGCAAGTTCGTGGGTAAGCAATAGGGAGGAAGTCTTTTATAGAAGGGAAGAGGAAGTGTGTGGTAGGGTTGTTATAACCTAGAACTCTTCTTGTAGGGCTTTCCGTCACCACATAGGGCATTTAGAGCTCCTCCAGCAGGACTTCCTGATTCCTGTCCAGGTTAAGGACTAGCCTTAAATTTGAATCTGGCTAGCAAAAAAACCCCACGAGATTTATTTTGTTTTGGTTTGTCTATATTTATTTTGTTTAATTGCAGGTTAGCCTCCGGAAAGTTTATAGGTCTTGGGCTCCAGAGTAAAATCAGAGTAGAGACTGGCTCTGTCGCTTAGACAATGGGCTTAGACCACCCAACCTCAGTCTCCTCTAGAGCGGATTTCGGCTCCCATCCGCCCCAGGAACTACATTTCCCAGCAGGCCTAACGTCAGCCATGACGTACTTCCTCCCGACATCCCCCGCGAAGGGAAGAAGCCGAGTGGGCTCAAGACCGACGTGACTATCCTTCGTCGTCGCCAGTGCTGCTGAATTGAGAGACCTTGTCAGGGCCGTTCCTGCCCCCCCCCGCCGGCCACCATGTCCGCCCAGGCGCAGATGCGGGCCCTGCTGGAC
>NW_005362155.1:1470026-1492284 GCF_000412655.1 Myotis brandtii | reverse complement strand
TTGTGCGAGCGGGTTCGCCTGGCAGGCGACCTCGGCCGGCTTTTCTCCCTCCAGCGGTGCATCTTCGGCGAGCTCCTCCTCCGAGCCCGCTCCGTCAGTGGGGCTCCATCCCCCTTCCCCACGTATGGTCCTGCCATTTCCAACCGGGGAGTTGGCGAAAGGCTGGAGCCACCATGGGCTCCAGGTCGCCGGCAGCTTGGGAGAAGCTACACCCACGGGAGCCGATGGGCCTCGAACTCCCGCCGTTCTTGTTCGGTACCATTGCAAGGGGAGCCGTAAATTGAGCTTTTCTTACGAGGGTTCCTGCCGAGTGCTTTCCCACGCCCACTTCCCGCTTAGGAGAGGCTCTGTTTAGCCAGCGCTTGTCAGGCGTTAGGTTAGGTTGTATTGTAGGGAGGAGTGCAAGACCATGATGGTTGTCTCAGGAGAAAGTGGTTGCATCTTTGCAAAACTATTTACCTGCTGTGGTTTGTGTTTCCTTTTCCTACTGAAGGAATGAAGTTGTAAGTTCACACTGGCACATTCGCAGGGCTGTGCAAATTCTTTGCACTGTATTTCATAGGTGAAAACGTGCTTTTTAGCTTTCTTTGTGTATTGAGTTGCTTTTGAATTGCTTCCCATATTTTTATTTCATACAAACTGAACAATTGTGGCCCCTCTATTTTATTTATAAAGGTTCAGTGTATCTTTGCCTGCCTACATCAATCTGCAAGGGAGTTGCAGAAAAGCCTCATGTTCATCGAGCCGTGAGTCACAACCAATTTCTAAGCTGTTATAACAAAAAAGTGTTTGCTTTTTTTCACAAGTATCTTTAAAAGTGTAGTTTAGAAAGAGAGCATTTTCAATAAGAAGACACTACATTAATCCTGGATGCTTGCAAATCCTAAGATATATTCCTCCTCTAGTATTACACAGCTCTGTGTCCTATACACAGATTAGCTTTAAAATTTGTCACATTCCACTTTGCCTTTACTTTTATGTATCATTCCCCTGACTTCCTTACTGCAGGTTGGGCAAGAAAACTTTTCCTTTAAAACTTTTCAACAGCGGGCATAAAATTCTGCAGCTGAGGTCTTGAAGAATGCAGATGGGTACAGTATATGTTGGAACTCACAGTGTGTATTGACTAACCTAGTTCCTTTTTGCCTTTTTTTTTTTTTTTAAGTTTTTTTCTTCTTTTTTTTTAGTATTGTCTTGTTAACAGTGACTCCCAGGTGCCAACTCTTCTTTTTAAAGGGTGGGGGTGAAAAGGGGATAGGAAAGACTAGGTCTAGATTATTTATTAGCGGTAGAGTTTGAAAGCTTTCTTTGTATTTTTGAGCAAAATGCTGCCTACACATTTTGTCCTCAGCAAAACGATTAGATTAATAAATAGCTTTTGTTGGTGGAAACTACCAGCTATAGGTCATACGTGGTGATTCATGGCCCTCTGATTAACATGGGTTTTGGTATCATTGCCCACATGTATGTGTGGGGCTAGTGGCCTTTTGGTGCTCAGCCTTTTACTTCTGACTCCTTGACTTCTTTGGCACAATGATGGAGTCAGATCTTATTAAATGTGATTCTTCATGATATATTTAGCATCAGAAAACTTCTGTATCCCACTCCAGTTGTAAATATCTCTAGATCAGCTTTTCAGTGTATTTGGTAGTCTGCAAATCATCCAGGTGACTTGTACCAGATATGCTTTTGTATTTAACGTGGTATTGTCTTATTTAAAACCACAAATAAATTTCAGGAGATGAAACCAGACAGAGGGTGAAGTTTACAGATGACCGAGTCTGCAAGAGTCACCTTCTGGACTGCTGCCCTCATGACATCCTGGCTGGGACGGTAGGTGCATTTGGGGGGCGGAGGGAGACATCACAGAACACTCAGGCTGGGGTGCTGTGTAGGCAGTATAAGTTTTCCAGGTTGAATTCTGTCTTCCTTTATCAGATAGAAATCACCTTTATTGCCCCTTCAAATTATAGGTTCTGTTAGTAAATGGAATTGTTTTTAATAAACAATTTTTTAAAATAGGTTTTTATTGCTTTTTCAAAGAGAGAGGAAAGGAGTGAGAGAGAGAGATGGAAACATTGATGAGAGAGAGAGATGATGGAAGCATCGATCAGCTACCTCCTGCACACCCCTTACTGGGGATCCAGCCCACAAGCAGGGCATGTGCCCTGACCTGGAATCACACTGTGACCTCCTGGTTCATAGGTTGACGCTTAACCACTGAGACAAACAGGCTGGGCAAAAGTTGTCAGGTTTTTGTAGAGTCAAACAAGATAACATTTCTTCCCTGAATTTTGAAGTTTTCTAAAAATCAGTTGGGCATAACATTGATTTTTCTAGTTTTGTGTTATGCCAACCTTTCAAGAAAGTAACACATGATTCAATGAATATAGACCCCTAAAATTTTAAGTTCACTTCAGATGAACAAAACAGATTAGTGCTAATTTTGTAGAATGTGCATTTATTCAAAATTAGATAGGATTTAAGAAGACTAAGAAGTGTAGGATCTATAAAGATCAGCACCATTTTAAGATTTCGCAGCCACCTCGTGGATATAAAAACTGTCTTTTCATTTTAAAGGCTCAAATGTGCATGTACTAGTGAACGTTTTCTTTGTGATTAATCATTGCTTTATTAATATCATTGTGGTGGGAAACTGCTTAGGTGTATTAAATCTTCTCAAGCTGGCTCTTCTGACAGCAAATAGGAAATGAATGCCAAACTTTGTGACTCTTACCTGGGGCCTATCTGCACTTTGACCTTGTGTAGGAAAGCATTATAACTCTCATTTGCTACACATTTTTGTTTGGGTTGCTCTTTGTGTACCAGAGAAAGTCGAGCAGAATTGGCTAATTCAGAGCCAAAGGAATCCATCAATATAGATGTCTGGCTTCCATTAGTTATAAACAGTTCAGCTGTAGAATACTCCTGTAGGAGAAGTTTCATAACCTAGAATTGTTGATAGATCTTAGTGGGAGAAGTTTGGAGACGAGGGACATGCATCAGAGTGAAGCATTTCAACCATGTTTTTCTTTTTCTTTTTTTAATATATTTTTTTATTGATTTCAGAAAGGAAGGGAGAGGGAGAGAGAGATAGAAACATCAATGATGAGAGAGAATCATTGGTTGGCTGCCTTCTGCACGTCCCCCACTGGGGATCGTGCCTGCAACTGGGCATGTGCCCTAGACTGGAATCATACCTGGGGCCTTTCAGTTTTCAGGCCAATGCTCTATTCACTGAGCCAAACTGGCTATGGCCAACCATGTTTTTCTTAATCAGATCCCTGTGTAGCATTGTTCCAGAATGCTGGTGAGAAAAATAACCAGAATGAGGCCATTTCCTACCAATGTTTATTGTGTTAGGTATAGATTAATTCACCAAATATTTTTTTTTAAATATATTTTATTGATTTTTTACAGAGAGGAAGGGAGAGAGATAGAGAGTTAGAAACATCGATGAGAGAGAAACATCGATCAGCCGCCTCCTGCACATCTCCCACCGGGGATGTGCCCGAAACCCAGGTACATGCCCTTGACCGGAATCGAACCTGGGACCCTTCAGTCCACAGGCTGATGCTCTATCCACTGAGCCAAACTGGCTTCGGCCATTCACCAAATATTTATTGGACACCTACTCTCTGTGCCAGGCACTGGGGATATGGTGCCAATAAGACAAAGTCTTTGCTCTCATGTAATGGTGGAAGAGAGCATACAATAAATAATAAGTGGGTAATGGACTGTTCTAGATAGGGTGATAAGGTAAGGCCTCTTAGGGACATTGGAATAGAGACCCTTATGGTGAGAAGGAACATGTGCCTGGCTTTGGGGGTATAGTGCTCTGAGTAGAGGATGGAGATGAGGACAGCAGGAATGCCACTGGTGTATCTGGACCGGTGTGAGTGGGGGGAGGGAGGCAGAGGCTGTGGAATCATTTGAGTTATGAGAAGCCACGGACTGATCAGAGTCATTCCTGTGTGGGGTTGGGCAGGGGCACCTCAATAGAAGGAGTTTGAGGAGGAGCAGACTGAGGAGAAGGAGAAAACCCAGGAGACATGTTCATGTGAAGATGCAAATCTCAGGAGTTGCCGAGGATCGATTAGGACAAGGATTGGGAATTCAAATGGAGGTTGTAGTAAAGGTTGAGCCTCCTTGGGTGTGGGCTACATGGAAGTGGAAGGTGAGGGGTAGGGTTGAATGATGGGTCTTATGGGGAGTTTGTGTTAAATTGGAATGATTGTAATTCTTTAGAGTGGAGCTGCAAGATGAACGTGGTTATAACTGTCAGCCTGCTAAAGGCTACGCCAGGCCCACATTTTTGTTCAAAACTATATCCTGTCATTGGGGTAAGGCAAAGAGGAGTGGAAGTAATACTTGTATTGGGGCCTAATGGGAAAATATAGTATTGGTTAGTAAGTTTGGGAGAGTAAAATAGCTGGGGGGAAGGTAGTATAACTTGTCTCAGTGGAAGAACTTTGTTTTACAAAGGTTCTGGAAGAAACCTTTAATGTCTTTCCCTGTTAGCAGTGTCAGATCATTAGTGAGAACACAGGTGTTTGTGCAGTAAAAACGGTCTGACAGGCTGGATTTAACAGCCACTTGGGATATTTTGGAAAGACCTAATGAGTGTGGTGTTTCAGCTGTTTGGTGTTTAGCTGCCAGGGTAATTGGCCAGTACTTCCCTGCCTCCTTGGCAAAGCGGAAAAGATACTTCCAGAGAGTAACCATGGCACCCAGGCCTACCCTCCGCTTACTTTAGCCTGAGGGCTCTCACCCAAAGGAAGACAGCGGTGAGTTTTGCTTCCATTTGTGGTTCCCTAATGTAAAAACTTTCTTGGCATTTGGAAGTTTTTAGAGTGGAAATTGATTTGCACTTAAAATTTTTAGCACTTAAGGTTTTAGTGCTTCCTGTGGTAGTTACTTCATTAGCTTTTATTTTATTTTTTTAAAGAGAGTGGAAGGGAGAAAGGGAGGGACAGAAACATCAGTTGGTTGCCTCCTTTACACTCCCCGATGGGGATTTAACCTGCAGCCCAGGTACTTGCCCTTGCTTCTGACCGAGAATCGAATCCTTGATCCTTTGGTGAGTGGGCCAATGCTCTAACCCAGTGGTCGGCAAACTGCGGCTCGTGAGCCACATGCGGCTCTTTGGCCCTTGAGTGTGGCTCTTCCACAAAATACCACGTGTGGGCGAACATGTACAGTGCGATTGAAACTTCGTGGCCCATGCGCAGAAGTCGGTATTCTGTGGAAGAGCCACACTCAAGGGGCCAAAGAGCCGCATGTGGCTCACGAGCCGTAGTTTGCCGACCACTGCTCTAACCACTGGCCAGGGCAAGACTTCATTACCTTTTAAGTATTTCTGATAGCTGCCATTAATTTTTCAGCTAAAGCACATAGTTTCATTTGTGGAAACTGTATTTTAAAGAATCTTAATTGGTACTTAAAAGAGTGAATGAAGCAAAAGTCAACTTTACAGGGACAGTGATTCTAGTTGCAACTTTGGCTTTTAGAACCACTATTGCTCTACCTCTAGATCCCCTGTGTAACCAATATACATGAACTATATATGACTTTAGAGTAAGAATAATGAAGGAGAAAGAGGTTTTAGCATTTAAATGTAAGAGTCAATCTTTGGTAGAAATGAAGATAAACTCCACACTAGGCAGCTCACTCATTATTACTGTCACTGGTGATATTGAAGGGGATATTTATTTATTTATTATTTTTTTAAATATACTTTTATTGATTTTATAGAGGAAGGGAGAGAGAGATAGAAATATTAATGATGAGAGAGAGTCATGGATCAGCTGCTTCCTGCACACCCTGACATGTGCCCTTGACCGGACTCGAACTCAGGACCCTTCAGTCCGCAGGCCGACGCTCTATCTACTGAGCCAAACTGGCTAGGGCTGAAGGATATTTTGCTAGTGAGAATGGCACATACCTTCTGTGAAATAGGGCCCAAGAGCCAGGCACTGTGAGCCTCTCTAATTTTCTTAAAATGTTATGATTTTATAACCCGTGAAGGTTTTGATATCATTATGAACACATTTTGAGCTCAAAGGAGTTCTGGGTTCCATCATTTTTTGTTTACTAGTTATGAGTTGTCTCATTGGATGTTGGGTTTGTTAACTTGAACTCTATTACTTGGTAAGCATGATTCTCAGCAACAAACTTCCCTGTTGCTGTTTAGATGTCAGAGGCGGTGTTTGTGTCTGTGCAGTCTTGTACTCAGGATTTAGATAAGAACTGTGCAGGGTTAATTGTTCTACATGTGCTTAAAACACATAATAGCACACCAGGCTAGTCTTACTGTAACACAGGTGATTTGTTTAGTTAAAGAGCCTTTTGTTTCTCAAAGGGGCAACTGAGTGGCCCAATTACATGTCCAGGATCATTTACCAGGTTAGGAGAATGGAGGATTCATTTGGCTCTGAATCGGCCCATTCTGCTTTATTCCCTTTGGTATACTAAGTGCTGCACAAAAGCCAAGTGTTAGGTTGTGTTGTAATTGCCAAAACCTGATTTCTGTCTGCCCTTTCCTTTTCTTGTCTCTGCAATTTGAGCATCTTGAGTAGTAAAGATTGCGTGAAGGAATGCCTAGAACTAAAAGCTTGTTGCTGTCAGGACACTCGGGTTTTCTTGCCACCCCCATCCCTAATTCTGCTATTAAAAAAATAGATATTTTTTTTCTGTGACTGATGCAAAAATAAAATTGGCAAAATTAATTAATGTGGTTTTCATGTGTCCAATTATCTCTGGGTCTAAAAGAGATATAAACTTTACACTGTTAAATCCATCAGTTCTGAGTATCATGTAGTCACGGTGGTAAAAGAAAAATAAGGCTTCTCAGCCATATTCTATTTCTTAATTTTCTTATGCTAGATTAGTATTCAAAAAAGTATTGTTTATATTGGTGACAGTTGAGACACCAGAGCATGTGCTTTCTAATGGGTAGATGTTTGTGTGTAAACTTCTGTTTGTTTCTTACAGCGCATGGATTTAGGAGAATGTACCAAAATCCACGACTTGGCCCTCCGAGCAGATTATGAAATCGCAAGTAAAGAAAGGGACCTGTTTTTTGAATTGGATGTAAGTTTTATTTGGTGTTCATTAGTCCCTATTGTGAAGAGCCAAATATTGAACTAACAGGAATAATGCAACATATGTAAGTTATGAAGCAAACAAAATAGATACTTGTTATTCCATCACTCTAGCTGAGGACTGGAACATGGCCAATACCATTTTGTGTCTGCCTGTGTGTCTACCTCCCCAACACTATTCTATAGTTTGTGTGTGTCATTTCCTTTTAAAAATATTTTTATTACATATTTTTTATGATTCCTTGAAGATATGTTTATTCTTTCTTGTTTTTGAGGCTTTATATAAATGGTTTCATTTATATAAACAGTTGTTAATAACTTTTTCATTCAATATTGTGTTTCTATTTACCCATTTTGCTGGGTATTGTTTGTTTTCATTGTTGATTGAGTATTGCCCAACTATCCATTCTTTATTCATAGACAAAATTAGTGGGTTTTTTTATTATTATGAAGAGTATAATGAATATTCTTGAATATCTTCTTGGTGCATGTGTATAAGGATTTTTCTAGGATATATTCTATTATCTAGGATATATTCCTAGGAGAGAGAGTTGGTAGTTTGTAAGGGATGCACATGTTCATCCTTTCAAGATAATTCTTTTCTTTTTTCTCTCTATTGTTTGGTAAAGTGGCTGAATCAATTTACACCCACAATAGCAGTGTATACATCCTCACCAACATTGGTATTATCAGACTGTTAAATTTTTGCAATTTATTGGTTATAAAATGACATTTTACAACTTTCGTTTATTATTTTCTTCCAAAGAAACCTTTTTAAAACCTTTTTTTTTTTTTTTCCTGAATTTGTCCTCGTTCCCTCTGTGATACCCTGGATATCATGATAATCCATGCTGCATGTCAGTTTATGTACTTTGATTCTTTCCATGCTACTACAACCATTGTAATATCTTAGATTTTTTCCCCTATAAGGCCAGTTTTTACCCCTCCCCTTTTGAGAATGCATGATTTAGAGTTGTTTTGTTTTAATTCCCCCCCCCCCCCCCCAATCCTCCAACACTATTATGACCAGAAGTCATTAGAAGGGTTTGATGCCATTCAGTTTCCTGAGTTGAAGACTGTGAAGGAAGCCAGAGAAAAATGAAACCCAAGGAAAAACATTTTCCCCCTCAAAGGACATTTTAAAGGATATATTGTTGCTGGAGTAAATTCTGGTTAAGCCAGTAGTCTTAAAAAGTGATTAGAATGAAGATTTTTTTTTTCAAATATATTCTTTAACAGCAGTGTGCTCTCGGCATTGAATCTTTGAATTAACAAAAAATGTCTAGCAACAGCTCAACTAACAGATGGGACTTGGAAATGGTAATTTTCTATATTAGTTTTAATTCTTCAATAACCTAAAAATAATTATATAAAGAGGCTATTGCCTAGGGACATCAGGTTTTAGTAAACTGATAGCTATAGAGAGGTATAGGTTGAAATGTCAGTTTTAGTTAATGTATTATTTAGTTAATGTATTAGAAACCTTAGCATTTCTATTAAGTCAGAAGGTCAGTGTACTTTTTAAATGGCCTGATTAATTTAATGTCAGAAAATAGAAGAAATTGAGACTACAGAAAGAGATTGAAATATTAGTAGTAATTTAGTTTATTATGAAGGGTATGTGTTCAGTCAGAGTAGAGAAGATGGGTTTTTAATGAACAGTGTTGGAAACTGTGGATTAGCCAGTTGGAAAAATACCAAGTTGGAGCCCCAAAAAGTTAATTTTGTTTTTGTCATCTTCAGATGTTATAAAGCCTAGAAGCTTTGAGAAAGATGGATGCATTAGTCTATATGAAAACTTAAGATACTATCTTATGAAAAATTCTCATACATAAAATAAGACAAACTGAGGCAAAATATTTGTATATGTGATGATGGGCTAGTTTCCTTTATACCAGTGGTTCTCAACCTGTGGGTCACGACCCCTTTGGCGGTCGAACGACCCTTTCACAGGGGTTGCCTAAGACCATCCTGCATATCAGATATTTACATTACGATTCATAACAGTAGCAACATTACAGTTATGAAGTAGCAACGAAAATAATTTTATGGTTGGGTCACAACATGAGGAATTGTATTTAAAGGGTCAGAAGGTTGAGAACCACTGCTTTCTACAGTAAGTCTTCTGTGACTTTAGTGAAACGATGTGAAAGGAAACCAATTTTACTGTAGGCTAATAGTAGATATAAGCAAGAGTAAAGTTCCTATAGCATCTCATGGATGTTGAATGAAATGATGTTATTCGAGGACCTGCTATATATATAAAATTCATCATGATTGACATAGCTCAATAGAAAACGGGCGCCGAGCATTTCCCAGCAGGCATCTAATCCTATAACAGGTGCTTACCTTCACTCAGAACTAAAGAGATGGGGAGTTAACTAATCCTGATACACCTGGATAATTAAGTATCTCAAGGTGTGAAAACACGTCTACCAGTGCCAGTTGTGAGAGTATATCTGATTGAACACTTGCATATGTACTAAGATAAATTTGCTCCAGAATATTCTTAGAGCATTATAACTGCAGAAAGCAGGAACCAAGAAGACTTCCCTCAGTAAGGGACTGGCTAGATTAGTGGAATGATCTATAACTGTGAAAAGAGAATTGAGGTAGTTTAGTGTATGTTGATGTGAAATTACCTCTAAGATTAAATAGAAGAGCAAAATGTGGTATGATGCTTCCATAGTGTGTTTTTTGTTTTGTTTTTCAAGAAGGGAAGGCGTTTTATACTCCTTGACATGGTCACTCTTGTCTTAGTTGGAGGGCTAGTACAGGTCAAAAGACCTTTTAGTGCTGTGTGAAAATTTACTGTAAGAGGAATTACTTTTTCTTTTAAACCACCCCTCCCACTATCTCCTTAAAAATAATTTTGATATTATAGAAAGCTTATATTAAAATGTTTGATAACCAGTACTGTGAACACATGGAAGGGAGGCCTTCTGCTCTGAAGCATGAATGGTAACTTGGAGCAGCCGTCTTTGTAGAAGGGCAGTCTTGTCAGGAACTGTCAGCATGTCCAGTGAACATGTATTGTATGCTCCTCCCAGAACTCTACAACTGGGAAGGTATCTTGGGGATTTGCGCAAATGAGTACACAGAAAAGAGGCTTGTTGAAACTTTTTTCAGGGGGAAGAAAAGAAGCTATGATGAAACTATTATTAATGGGGGGTTGGTACACAAATTGTGGTCCTATCATTCTGTTTCGTGAAGTTTTAAGTAGGTATCTCTGGGTGTTAGGGAGATTTTACCTTAAAAGGTTTTTTACAGTAATGGCTTTATTTTTTTTTAAATATATTTCTTTATTGATTTCAGAGAGGAAGGGAGAGGGAGAGAGAGAAATAATGAGAGAACCTTAAAAGGTTTTTTACAGTAATGGCTTTATTTTTTTTTAAATATATTTCTTTATTGATTTCAGAGAGGAAGGGAGAGGGAGAGAGAGAAACATTAATGAGAGAGAATCATTGATCAGCTGCCTCCTGATCTGGTGATTGAGCCCACAACCTGGGCATGTGCCCTTGGTCGGAATCAAACCTGGGATCCTTCAGTCCGCAGGCCAATGCTCTATCTGCTGAGCCAAACCAGCTAGGGCCAGTAATGGCTTTAGATATAGTTCACATGCCATAGAATTTGCCCTACCTTAAAAATTTATATTAAAAGTTTTTTCTCAGAATATAAATTTGTTAAATTAATTTGATGAAAATGATTTTCGGTAGGTAATATATACTCACTGTTACAGATTCCAGAGCTCTAGAAGGCTCTCAGACTTTTCACATGGAAGTCTCCCCTTTCTACATGACTAGCCATCCAGTATCTGTCTGTTGAGTTCACTTGTAGCTTTCAAAGAACACTTATTCAGAATGAATTAATTCTCATAGAGGCTAGTTGTGATTTGGGGGATGGGGGGTGTTTCAGAATTGCAATTTTGGTAAGCAGAACACATTAGCTTTTTGACCAGATGTGGTTAATAGACCCACTTTTGATAGACCCTGCTGATGCCTCATGATCTGTTTGTTGGCACTTAGCTCCCAGGCTTGGGATGCATTAGCTCCCAAGTGTCCATATTGAGGTTGGTTTCTGGAAGGGCTGTAGTGTGATCATCACTATTGGGAGATAGACACATGTTTCATATTCACAAGTTGTGAGCCATCACTAATCCATGATTTGTTCTCATTTTTCTTAACACATTTGTGTAGCTCACCAAATGTTTTGGTAGAATCTCTTCATTGTTGGCAATATTTCTGTGAGGTGGGTCAAACATTTACCTCCAAAGTCTCTGAAAGTTCTGTAAGTTTAATATTCTTTGCCAGAATTAATGGAAGTGGCAACATGTGATACTGAGTAGGAGAGGAATCAGATTCTGTTCAGTAGATCAATCAGGGATATTTAGGAGTTGTTTTTTTAAAAAATATATTTTATTGATTTTTTACAGAGAGGAAGGGAGAGGGATAGAGAGTTAGAAACATCCATCAGCTGCCTCCTGCACACCCCGTACTGGGGATGTGCCCGCAACCAAGGTACATGCCCTTGACCTGAATGGAACCTGGGACTCTTCAGTCCACTGGCTGACGCTCTAGCCACTGAGCCAAACTGTTCAGGGCTAGGAGTTTTTGTTTTTGTTTTTTAACCCGGGATATATTACAGAGACAGCTGACAAAAAAAGTATAACATATTGTTTTAATATTGAAAAAAATTTTAATCAAATATGTTCAATATAGCAGGCATTTGAATTATATTTTAAATCATTTTTATTCATTTTTAAAAGATGTTTTTATTGATTTTAGAGAAAGAAGAAGGGAGAAGGATACAGAAATAGAAACATCATTGATCAGCTGCCTCATGTACACCCCCCTACTGGGGATTGAGCCCACAACATGGGCATATGCCCTGACTGGGAATTGAACCAGCTACCTCTTGGCTCATGGGTTGACACTCAGCCACTGAGCAACACCAGCTGGGCTAAATCATTTTTATTATACAAGAGGTGTTTTTTCAAAATAGGTTGTTGAAGTCAGATCAACATGAAAGTTTTGCAATCTAGATGGTACTAAGATACCCATGCCTTTTGTTTATTTTAGAAAAGAACTCTTTTTAAAACTAGAGTTCATAGTTGATTTATTAATTCATGATGCAATGGTTTAAAGGAAAATTACCTTAAAATAAGAACTAATCAGCCCTTTTTACAAATTTAAAATACTTAGACTTTCAGTCACCTCTAAGCAATTTGTAAGAAATTGTCCTAAAAGAGTATTTACCTATGTATGAGAAGACATAAGATGTTTATTGCTATAATTTTGAAGTAATGAAATTGAAAAATCCCAACTATGTTTTTATTAGAGGGGTTACCATAGTTGTGTTAAAATACAGTGAAATACTACACAGCCGTAGATCATAGATGTGTACATTGATGTGAAAAGGATAAAAAGGAAACTTGCAAAACCTGTTTAGTTGGAATTAAAATTACGTGTTTTTATATACTTTTCAAAATTTTATTTTTCAGTTGCAGTTTACATTCAATATTATTTTGTATGTCAGGTATACAGCATAGCAGTTATACAATCATATACTTTACAAAGTGGTCCCCCCAATATTTCATGTACCCACCTGGCATTGCGCATAGTTATTACAGTACTATTGACTATATTCCCTATGCTGTATTTTACATTCCTGTGACTATTTTGTAATTACCAATTTATAGTTTAACACAATTTAAACGGGTATATACCAAACTCTTAAATGGATAGTGCCATAGCGAATGCTCTCACCATGGTGTATCAGTCCCAGTTTTCACATCTTCACTGACAGTGAGTTGTCAAACTCTGGGTCTTTGTCAGCGAGAGACCCAAAAGGTGTAAAAATGTATTTCTTTGTGGGCTTGACAGAGTTGTCATCAAGGTACTTCTTTGTGTAGGTATTCCCTGCCTATATCCTCAGTTTGAGCGTGATGGACAGGACTTCTGGCACCTTTCCACTCAGGAGCCACCCAAAACTCAGGTGTTTTATCTGGGAGAAGGTGCCTACCATTAGCTTCTTCCATCCTAATGCAGCCTCAACCTGACCATGCTAGGACCAGACCTTGCCTTCTTGAGTGTTTTGTCCAGGAATTTTATTTTCTAGGAAAGGGCATGTAATACTTGCTATTAGGTACTGTATGTAAATGCATTTCTTGCAAGTTTCTCAACTTGAACACTGGCAAATAGCAATGTTAACTCATTAGTTTAACCTATGGAAAAGTTACAAAGCAGTACATTTCTTAAGTATCCAGATGTTGAAAATGTAAATAATTTGTTTCTCTTTGATTTAGTGTAAATACAGTTGACATTTTCTTTAAATTGTTTTGTTCTGTGATGTTCTACTTGACAGGTTTCTAGAACAACACACCATGTTAACTAATTTCGAAACTGTCTTAATATACCAAATGTGACCAGTTCTGATTATACCTAGTTTTTCAGTCTTATATATGCACAGTATAATATATATATATATTTTTTAATAGTTATATTTTATTTTATAAGTCAGATATCCTGGGTTACAATCCCTGTGTCACCTTGGGCAAGTTATTTCACCTGTTTCTATTCATCTAGAAACTGGGCTGGTGATAACTGTCTCAGAGTTGTGAGGATTAAGTGTAGGGAGCTAAACCACAGGGGTCCTTGCATACTACTATCACTTAGTAGTTTGGAACCTATACCTCAGCTTCTTCATCTGAGAAATGGAAATCCCTGTACAGCTATTTTGAGGCATGTGTGGAACAGGCATCACTGTCCATTGGCACATGTTTGCTGTGACCATTCTGACAACATTGTTTTGTCTCAGGCTCATGGATTGCTGGCTGGTGTCACTGCTGCTGGGCAGGCAGAATCAGAAACAGCACAGTCAGTCACAGACAGTCCTGTGTGTGAAGGGACAGCCTCCGGCAGCAGCAGTGAGACCTGTGTGCCAGTGCTACGCTGTGCTCAAGTACCCGTAGTAGCTCATGTTTCCTCTCATCACCCTTGAGTTATGAGAAGTTGGATGACTTTCTAGTAAGTTGTGATTAGGACTTAATTTTTAGGTGCAAATACCTTTTTTTTAAAAAACCACTTACTGAAATACATAAAAGAATACCACAATAAATGGTCATAATACAATGACCCTGGAAAGGGTACCTCACTTTATTTATTTTTTAAAAATATTTTTATTGATTTTAGAGAGAGGAGGGGAGAGAGAGAAATATTGATGAGAGAGAAACAACATCAATTGGCTGCCTTTTGTACACCTGGTGCTGGGGATGGAGCCTGCAACCCAGGCATGTGCCCTGACTCAGAATCGAACCAACAATCTCTTGGGCAGGGGTTGACACTCAACTGTTCAGCCACACCATCTAGCAAGGGTGCCTCATTTTAAACAGCTTTTTAAAGAGCAATTTTTGTACAATAAAATCAGTCCATTTAAAATTGTGCATTTTGATTGAGCTATGGAACCTCAAATGTATTTCAATAAAGTTTTTTTATAGTTTTTAAAAATTTTCAAAGCTATTGAGAATCAGATCTATTTTTCATGGCCTTTTTAGTTAGTTTTCTAGTATAGAAGAAAGTGGCTTAATTTAAATATTAATCTTTCAATTTTCTGCTGAGATGTCTGTAATAGAATTTAATCCATTATAGCAATTACTGTTACTATCATGTGGAGAGTAATCAAGTATTTCAAGAAATGCAACATTAAAAAAATCATTTAGACCTGCTCTTTGATTTCACTCTGATATTGAGAAGCACATTGAAGAGAGGGAGGGGCAGTAGAAGCTGGCAGTTAGTCCTGGCCGGGTGGCTCACTGGGTTGGAGTGTCATCCTGGTCAGGGCATAGACCTAGGTTATGGGTTCGATCTCTTTTGGAGGCCTGTACAGGAGGCAACTAAATGATGTTTCTCACATCGATATTTCTCTCCCACCCCCCCCCCCCCCCCCCCCCCCCCCCCCTCTCGCACTCTCTAAAATCAATCAAAAACATATCTTCAGGTGAGGAATTTTTTTTTTTAAGTGAGAATTTAAAAAAAGAAAAGAAAAAAACCTGGCAGTTAAAACACCTCTCGGTCTGCCTATTCTATTTTGTGAAGTTAACTGTTTAGTTTATAACTGATCAGAAGTCTGATTCTGGACCCTGCCAGTTTGGATTCTACTTAAGATACAAGTGGTTTCTCTGATTGGTAAAGACACTGGCACTGTCGTCAGATGTCTATTCTCTATTGGGCCCCTGGGTCTGCCTTGGTTGTGAAATGGCTCTATTTGTGTAGACATGAGAGGGGCTCCGCTCCAAAGTCTCAGTGCCTGTGTGTGGATGAACTGGGGCATCTCAGGCTATTCTCTTAGGAGCTGTTGTCCTAGGTGAGCACAGATGGTATGTGACCCATATCAGCTCATTGGAACTTTGATCCTGGTGAGTTCAAATTTGTCCGCACAACTGATTTACTCTATATTTTTCCAGGAAATACAGGGCATCCAGGCAAACAAATGCCAATCATTTGCATTCCTGATTGTTTGATTTGAACATAGTAAAATGTTATTCTAGTGTCAACCGATCCTTGTGGAGCACTTTCTCAATAGCTCACCTGCTCTCTCCTGGCCATCTTTGGGGGGAGGGATATGGATTACCACCACTTGGTCTGTTGGCCTAACTTTCATCTTCCTTGTTATCATTTCCACCCAAAATTTTCTTTTCTCTCTCTCTCTCTTTTTTTTTTTTTAATGATAGATCATACTGTCTGACCCTGTCATCCATGGCTATACTTCCTTGCTTTCAAGGTGATGCTGACATTAGCAGACTGGCTCATGGGTATAACTTAGGAGATGCTGCTTATTACTGGTGGTAGCCTGAAAGTTGGACAAGTGATTTCCTATTTGTATGTATGTGAAATTAATGTTGGGCCTTTGACTAGTATGACAAATTAACTGCTTAGTATACTAGTATGTGACAGCTTGTTAATTAGTATTTTATTGTTCCCTACCAACTCTCTCCAGAGTAAGCATTTAGATTTCTAGAGTTTCTTTTCCTTTATCTCTTTGGGTAAGTAGTCTACCAGTTTTCCTGGTATTTTAGACAGTAGGCAATAACTAAACGTATTCACAGCTCTCAGTAATATTTGTTCTATTGTTTTGTTTTGAGGTGGAAGGGGGAGCTCTACCCTCAGAACATGAGGGGTAATATTTGCGTGGCTCACAAAGACCAGTGAGTACATCATCTGCATTTCCCACAGCTCACCAGAGGAGGGCTCTAACACCAGTTTCGATCCAGCCTTTTCTGTCCCTCAGAGAACACTATTCATTATGGCCAAGTGTTGTAATTTTCCTTAGTATTTTCTTGGAAATGTTGAGGGATGGGGTACCTATTACAAAATTTGGAAATAAATAAATCAGATGAGAAGACTATGCTCCTGAATGATCATTTGGTTTAACAAAGCCCCTTGATTTAATGTGACTATGGATGTGTTGGCTGGAGTGTAGTTTCAGATCTTCCCACTGAACCTACAGGCTTTAAGAAATCAACCCAGGAGTATTTTCCTGTCGAACAAATGGGTTCTTAGATCATACATGTAATTGATCCCAGCTCTCTGCTTCTCCTGAGCTAGGCGATGGATCACTTGGAGTCCTTTATCGCTGAGTGTGATCGGAGAACTGAACTTGCCAAGAAGCGGCTGGCAGAGACACAGGAGGAGATCAGTGCAGAAGTTTCTGCAAAGGTATGTTTGGGAGGTTTTCGCCTTGAGTTATTGGTACAAATCACGGTCTGGTAAGAACTGGGCTGCTGACGGACTTACAGCTCAACATCAGCACTGATAGTGCATCTTTGGGGTGGACACTCTGCCTTGAGTGTTTCCAGTAAAAGGGTGGCTGTCAGTGAGCTCTCAGCTCCCAGGAGCTACTGCTGCTGTTCCTGCCCCCACCATACATACTTTTTAAAGTTTGTGTTTTTAGTATCCCACATAAACCGGAAATGGGAAGTGGGGAAATGTTTGAACTTTAGTACATCCATATCACGGAATGAAGGTAGGTCTGTATATAATTGGCCTGGGTGTCAGCTGCGTTACTCTTCTGTACTCCCTGTTTAGTAGAACTAAAACTGCTCATTGTTTTTTCCCTTTCAGTTTTGTAAAAGCATTTCTTAGAATATATGCAGTTGCTAACTGGTCCAAAAGTGCTGTTTTATTTCTGAAAGTAAATACAAATAATTAGGCATTTTGCTTACAGTATAAGTTTCATGTATTTAAACATAGACATTTTATTACTCTTACCCCAAAATATTGAACTGTGTAGGAGACATAAAAAGACACAGCCTAGAAAATAACCAGTGTTGATCCTTGCAGCCATATTGGAAGTGACAGAGATGCTGCTGCATTTATTGAAACATGGTGTACAGGTTTAGTTTATGGTCAGAGTCTCAGTGTTGGCAATAAGGATGTCGTAATTGTCACAATTTATGTGAGCCACCAAGGATCTTTAACTGTTCTGTTTATTTTCAGTGGAACAGACCAGAAATTCAGCAAGAGACACACTCATTTTCTTTGTATTTGTTTTTTAGATGCCTGTTTACTTGATTGTTTCTCTCTCCCCTCAGGCAGAAAAAGTACATGAGTTGAATGAAGAAATAGGAAAACTTCTTGCTAAAGCTGAGCAGCTGGGAGCAGAAGGAAATGTGGATGAATCCCAGAAAATTCTTATGGAAGTGGAGAAAGTCCGTGCAAAGAAAAAAGAAGCTGAGGTTGGTGAGAAAAATGTCTTAGAGAAAGGGGAAACTGAGTAATTCCAGAGAGTTGACTCTGGACTGAAATTTAAGCCATGCCTCTATTTTTGAATCTTAGGAAGGAGTTAAAATAAGGGGAGACATTGACAGGATCCCAGTGCATGCTTGGGCTTGTCTTTCCTGTGCCCCCTGGGGACCCTTTGTAACCTAAGACCAGTCACTTGCCCGATCTGAGCATAATTCCCATGTGTGAGGTTCCATAGAGACCAGTTTTACTGCTTATTCCTCCAGCTCCCTGGGGAGTTGGTGGGCTGTGGTGGTTTTATAGCTTGTGTGACTGGACCACAGTTGTATTGCAGATTGCTGTAAAGAATGAAACCTTTGATGCTGCATCTTCGGTAGAGAGAGCCTGTGCAGGTTGGGGTAGCATACAAGTGGTATCGGCCTGGGTGCCAGGCCAGGACACACTGGCAGTGTGGTAGCGGAACAGATCAAGGGCTCAGTGTTTTTTTCAGTGATAACTGTTTTCTTACTAGATTATTTTATCTGTTGGATACCTTGTTCTTGAATCCTCACCACTACAGTTGGAAGTGGCTTGAGAATGGTAGAGCCAGAGTGAGACAGGGTGTGCTCGCCAAGCTTCAGCTCAGTGCCAGGCACTTTTTTAGTTGTGAGCAAGCTGGAAGAGGCCCTCCCCTGAGGGAGATGGCACTGGAGAATGGGTGGGGGCACAGACAGAAGAGAATGTGAACAGTTGGGTAAGATTAATTAAGAAGAAATGGGGTCTGAATTTGAGAGTGACTTTGGGTTGTATGGGGTCTCCAGGTAGGGTAAGTTAATCCTGAAGGCCACTTGGCTGAGATCCACAGACTGAGAAGTTTATCAAAGTGGTGGGGGCAGGAGGGCCAGGTAGAGATGAGATGGCATATAGGTGCCTTGGTGTAGGTCTGGTTTTGGTTGTCACTACCTCTGGCTCAGCATGGTATACGTAATAGGATGGTGCCAAGGGTCATGGGTGTTAGAGCAGTGCTTGCTGAAGGAGTGACAAATTGAAGAGACAGAGCAATGGGGTTACTCATGATGGGGCTGTCAGGACACCTTCCCATGGTGCCCCAGCAGCACAGGCTAGAATTGAGGTCAGCAGTGTTTGTTGGAAGGTGGTGCTGCGATAATGCTTCATGCACCTGTCACCAACATCCCCTTCAGTGATATTCGTAGGTAATATAATCCATTCTTGAACGTAAAGGAGAGACAAAAGAATTCGCAATACATATCTGATGTTTTTGTATATAATTGCTTAGATTGATCACACTAAAAGATAAATGAGCCCTGGCCCCCGCGCTCAGTGGTTAGAGCATTGGCCCAAGCACCAAAGGGTCGTATGTTCATTTTAGTCCTTTATAGGAACTAAATCTCTGTATACTTAAATGGGAAATTTGTGTTTATACGTAGTACAGAATTAGGCTCCCTGAGTTGTTGCTGACAGTTCAGCTGTACCAGGAAGACCAGAGAGTTAGGAGAGACCCTCCGTGGCCTCTTACCACACACACTGAAGGCCAGCTCTTCCTGCTTCAAAGAACAAGCAGACACCAAAGTCTGTGATGGCTCAAAGATTTACACATGGGCTAAAGTAATTGTAGATGTGGTGTTCACCACATGGATGTCTGTAGACAGCTGGGACGGGAGCAGGATATGGGACACATGGCTGTTCATGCCCAGGACTGCTAGCATCCTTGCTCCTGCTGCTGGTCCCTGTCGCCATCACTGTGAGTACTGTCAAGAGGCAGCACCACTTAAAACCACCAGGCAAGACAGATGGTGTGTGGGAAGGCTCGGGAGTGCTGGTCTCTGTGGTGGTGTGGCACCTGTGGGATCCTTTCTGCTCTTAGTAGCAGGCTTAAGAGAGTACAGAGATCCTGTGTACTCTTCATCCGTTTTCCCCAATGTTGTAAAACTCTAGCACAATATCACGGAAAGGATACTGACATTAATAACAATCAAGGTACAGAACATCCAGCCCTAGCTGATTTGGCTCTGTGGATAGAGCTTCAGCCTGTGGACTGAAGGGTCCCGGGTTTGATTCCAGTCAAGGGCACATGGCCTGGGTTGTGGGCTTGATCCCCAATAGGAAGTGTACAGAAGGCAGCCAATCAATGATTCTGTCATCATTGATGTTTCTATCTCTCTCTCCCTCTCCCTTCCTCTCTGAAATCAATAAGAATATGTTACAAAAAAAAAAAAAAGATACAGAACATTCAGTGTGGCCAACGTGGCTCAGTTGGTTGAGGGTCGGCCTATGAGCCAGGAGGTCCAGGTTTGATTCCTGGTCAAGGGCACATGCTAGGGTTGTGGGCTCCATCCCCAGTGTGGGGTGTGCAGTAGGCAGCCGATTATTGATTCTCTCTCATCTTTGGTGTTTCTCCCTCTCCCTTCCTCTCTGAAATCAATAAAAAATATATATTTTTAAAAAGATACAGAACATCCATTACCACAGATTCCCCTCCTGTTGCCCTTTATAGCCACACCTACTTCTCTAACCTCTGGCAACCACCAATCTGTCCTCCATGTCTTTATTTGGTCATTTCAAGAATGTTATATAAATTGAATCATAAAGTATGTAGCCTTATCAAGCCCCCAACCCAGGCATGTGCCCTTGACCGGAATTGAACCTGGGACCCTTCAGTCCGCAGGTCGATGCTCTATCCATTGAGCCAAACCAGCTAGGGCCATAATGTTTTTTAAAAATTGATATTAGAGAGAGGAAGGAAGGGAGGGAGTAAGAGAGACACATCAACCAGGGATTGAACCCACACCCCGAGCATGTGCCCTGACCGGGAATCAAACTGGCGACCTTCCAACTGAGTTACACTGGCCAGGGCAGAATCGGCTTTTCAGTCAGCATAATTAGAATTTATCTTGAGAGATATTACAGAGTGGCACTCAAAGTTACAAAACTACAGAAGGGGAAACAATATCATAAATATTTGTATAACCAACATGTTTTTAATTTTTGCTTAAGATTTTTTTGGTTTTGTTTTTACTTAAAAGTGTGTAGTGCATTATAATGGAAATTCAGGTTCTCTGTGTTTCCCCTCCTCCCTAGTCCCAATTTTCCTCCCTTTCCAGAGGCAGGCATTAGTGTACATGTAGCATAATCTTCAATTCTGTCTTTATACTTTATTACACATGTATACCCATAAACACTATGCATGTGTGTGAGGGGGATGTACTTTGTACATTAAGAAAAGTCCTACATGTCCCACTGGTGTGGCTTAGTGGTTGACCGTGGACTTATGAATCAGGAGGTCATGGTTGATTCCAGGTTGGCACATGCCCGGGTTGTGGGCTCAATTTCCAGTGTGGGGTGTGCAGGAGAGAGTACAGAGATCCCGTGTACCCTTTATCTGTTTCCCCCGATGTTGTAAAACTCTAGCACAAGATCACAGAAAGGATACTGACGTTAATAATAATCAAGATACAGAACATCATTGATGTTCCTGTCTCCCTCTCCTTCCTTCCTCTCTGAAGTCAATAAAAATAATATTAAATTTTTAAAAAGTCCTACATAAATTCTGTCCGCACTCTCCATGTCTTTTACTCACTTGCATTGTTTACTCAGCATGTTTTATGAGATCTCTCCATGTTGCTGCCTATAGATTTGTTTTAGCTTATTGCTGTAGGATTCCATTTTATGAACCTACCTACTAGAGGCCCAGTGCACAAAATATGTGCACTCGAGGTGGGGGGAGAGGTTTCCTCAGCCTGGCCTGTGCCCTCTCGCAGTCCGGGAGCCCTTGGGGATGTCCAACTCCCACCACTCCGGGAGCCCTTGGGGATGTCCAACTCCCACCACTGCTGCTGCACTCGCCAGCTGTGAGCCCGCCTTCTGCCTGAGCAGAGCCAGAAAAATATCCCCACTGCCCCCTGGTGGTCAGTGCATGTCATAGTGACCAGTCGGTCTGCCATTTGGTCGATTAGTATATTAGCCTTTTATTATATAGGACTAGAGGCCCGGTGCCCTCTCGCAGTCTGGAACCCCTCGGGAGATAACGACCTGCTGGCTTAGGCCTGCTCCCGGGTGGCAGAGGGCAGGCCCAATCCCTAGGTGCAGCCCCTGGTCGGGCTCAGAGCAAGGCCGATTGGGGAGTTGGGGCGCCGCCCCCTGTCATGCACAGAGCAGGGCGGATCATGAGGTTGCGATGCCACCCTCAGTCACGCTCAGGGTAGGGCCGATTGGGGGGTTGGGCCGCCGCCCCCTGTCACGCTCAAGGCAGGGTCGATGGGGAGGTTGCGGCGCCACCCCCTGTCACGCACAGAGCAGGGCCGATCAGGGGGTTGAGGAGCTCCCCCCTGTCACTCACAGAGTAGGGCCGATAGGGGAGTGAGGGCACCGCCCCCTGTCACACACACAGCAGGGCGGATCAGGGGGTTGGGGCGCTGC
>NW_005362155.1:1459495-1468990 GCF_000412655.1 Myotis brandtii | reverse complement strand
TCCTGTTCGCTTCAAGCTGCCTGGCTGCCGGCCGCCATCTTGGCTGGCAGTTAATTTGCATATCGCCCTGATTAGCCAATGGGAAGGGTAGCGGTGTGACACCAATTTGCATGTTTCTCTTTTATTAGTGTAGATAGGATAGGATAGGATGACTGTCCATTTGCCATTTTGTAGGTTACTAGCGATTTCTCATCTTTACAAACAGTTATATAGCGAGTGTTTTTGATCCTGTCTACTAGTGCGTATGTGAGAGTGTTCTAGGACATAGATTTGGAAGGAGAGTTTCTGGTAAAAGCATGTATATGTCTCACTTCCACTAGATAGATCACTAAAGTGCACTGCACATTAGTTGTACCAACTCAGGCTCCTCCTATCCGTAATGTTGTATGAGAGTGCCTGTTTTTCTGTATCTTTGCCAGTTTAGTGAGAGTGATGTATCTTATTTTAATTTGCCTTTCCTAGGAAATGTTTTGAACGTGTGGATTAATAGATTACTTACAATCAGGCCTCCCTTTAAGGATAAGTGACTATTGTAATGCATATCTTAAACCTGGATTTTGAAGGAGCATTCTAACTTGGGCACAAGCAGCAGTTTCCATGTCATGTTTCATTTTTTTTCGTGTCTTATATATTTTGAGCCTGAGTGAGTTACTTCTTGTGATTGGACTCAGACTGTAGTGGCTGCAGGAGGGAACTGGTTTTGTTGTGCATACTTTCTTCTTTGAAGAGAGTGTCTAATATATTTGTCCTTCCAAATTTTATCTTTTGGCGCTGCATTGGGATATAGCTTCCTAGACATTGGGACACAAATTCTGTGGATGGTGCTCGAGTTTTTTTGCTTGTTCATTTGGTCTATTTTTTAAAGGACCCTGCTGAAGATTCTCCTGCCTTGCTTCTCTGGTCTTCACTCCCCGCAGTGCCTAAAGACCTGCCTTCATTGTTCCCTCTGAGAACAGGCAGCATCCTTCTGGTCTGAATGTTTTGAATTTTCCTTGTTTTAAAATCATGGTTTTTTGATTCTTTAAAAAATAATTTTTTAATTGACTTTTAGAGAGAGAGAGAGAGAGAGAGAGAAAATCGATCCGTTCCATTTATTTATGCATTCACTGGTTGATTTTTATATAAGTTGTTCCTTCACGGAATCCATGCCTGAACCTGTGGTACACGATTTTCAGGTGCCGCATGCGACCCGTCCCGGTGGTGTTCCGTCGCTTGGCCTTGGCACTCCAGTTATACTTCCTCTTGCGCTTGGCAGGGTAGCCACACTTGCCGCAGGTGGACTTCTGCAGGTGGTAGGCCTTGGAGCCGCAGCGGCGGCACAGCGTGTGCGTCTTGTTGCGGCGCTTGCCGAACGAGGACGTCCCCTTCGTCATCTTGCTTCTGCCGCCGAGACCAAAGAGCGGTTTTTTGATTCTTTCAAAAATAATTTTTAATTGATTTTTAGAGAGAGAGAGAGAGAGAGAGAGAAAATCGATCCGTTCCATTTATTTATGCATTCACTGGTTGATTTTTATATATGCCCTGACCGGGGATCAAACCTGCAACTTTGGCCTATTGGGACGACCCTCTAACCAACTGAACTGGCCAGGGCTGTTGGTTCATTTCTTAAATAAATGATGAAGTTAAATTGGTTAAAAATATCTGAAACTTTGAAATGATCAAATTCTTATTTATTTATAACTCACTTCTATAGTCCCTTCAAATATTTCCATTTTAGGGGTTGACTATTTGGTGGCATTTTCATCACTCCGTTCTCTTTTTCCAGGAAGAATACAGAAATTCTATGCCTGCATCCAGTTTTCAACAGCAGAAGTTGCGTGTCTGTGAAGTCTGCTCAGCCTACCTTGGTCTCCATGACAATGACCGTCGTCTTGCAGACCACTTTGGGGGCAAATTGCACTTGGGGTTCATTCAGATCCGAGAGAAGCTTGATCAGTTGAGGGTAAGAAGTCTTGTGATCTTTTCGCATTTATTTCCTTCTAGAAAACTTTTGTTTTTATCCTAAGAATGTGCCTTGAATTTTATAGTGAAATAAATGCTCGATTCATCACTTACTCACACAAGAGACCTAAGGGGCCTTGGACATTTATTTAGTCTGCATTCCCTTTTTATAAGGATAATGGCAGAGTCCAGTACAGGATATGGACACCTCTTGCACATCTCCGAAATAACTTCTGTTAGGAGATGGGGAAAAACCAGCAGCCTCTAGTTTTTCTCTTTGGACAGAGGCAATGCATGAAGAATGCTTAGGCTAGATGGGAGACGACACATCCTGGCCCTTGCCCTGAGCCAACTTAGGCCGAGAAGGTGGTTGTTTTCCTGGGTTAGACTGTAAAACATTTGACATCTTGAGTACAGAACACTAAGAAAGGGTGAACATGTTTCAGATACTTAGAATTATCGTTCTCCAAACTAACAGGAGTCTTCCCTGCTGTGTACTGTGTTAAAATGGGATGCTGGGAAATAGGTAGGCCTTCCCTCTAGACACCTGAAATCTGGTGGAAGGACAGACATGTGGCACCTAACTGTAGGACACTGATAAGACTGATACCCTTGGGTGCCTCTCAGGAAGGAGCAGTGGGTAGCAGAGCTCTGCATCGAAGGAGGGGTCCCCAGGAGGTGATGTGTGATCTCGGCACTGGGCTACGGAGCTGGGGTGGCAGTGAGGATGTTCTCAGCCACTGGTCTTGACACATTTTACTCCTGTGCTCCCAGTAGGATTTTGAAAATTAATACGCTTTGTCACATGTTTTTAAGTCAGAAGTTTTTCTTTATAAGTTTATGGGTATCAAAATTGTAAAAATATATGTAGCCAGTAGAACATAAATAACAATTTTGTGTTTGTCCCCATTTAAAAAATCTCCTTAGCATTTGGAAATGTCACATTCCCATTTCTCTCTCTCTCGCTCTCTCTCTCTCTCTCTCTCTCTCTCTCTTTTTCTTTGTTGTTAATCCTCACCTGAGGATATTTTTCCATTGATTTTTAGAGAGAGTTGAAGGGAGATGGAGAGACAGAGAGAAACATCGACATGAGAAAGACACATTAATTGGTTGCCTCCTACATGAGCACCGGCCCCAGAGATTCAAGCTGCAGCTGAGGCATGTGCTCCCACTCCCAGCAACAAGATGTATTTGGTCTGATACCTGTGTTCTCTTTCACCATAAAGTTGGTGGAGCTCCTTTGGATAGAAAACTAACTTTATGGCTTGATTTAAAGCAATATGATAAATTTTCTCTGACTTAGAAGTACAACATCTCTTAGACTATGCAGTTTCTCGCCCTGGCTGGCAAGCTCAGTGGTTAGAGCATCAGCTTGGGCACTGGAGGGTCGCCACTTTGATTCTTGGTCAAGGGCACGTACCTGGGTTTGCAGGTTCAAGCCCTGCCGTTGATCAGAGCGAGTATGAGAGGCAATCAGTCAATGTGTCTATCACACATCCATGTTTCTCTCTTTCTTTCCCTCCCTCCCTCACACCATCCCCCCTTCCTTCCACTCTAAAAATCAATGGAAAAAATATCCTCACTCCTTAGGTGAGGATTAAAAAAAAGAAGGTATGCACTATGTCACTGAATTTATAAAATGTAATGATAGTTCAGCCAGTGTGGTTCAGTGGTTGAGTGTTGACCTATGAACCAGGAGAACCTAGTTTGATTACTGGTCAGGGCACATGCCTAGGTTGTGGGCTCAATTCCTAGTAGGGGCATGCTGGAGGTGGCCGATCGATTATTGTCTCTCATCATTGATGTTTCTATCTCTCCCTCTCTCTTCCTCTCTGAAATCAATAAAAATATGTTTACAATTTTTTTAGTGTGATGATAAAGCATTTTTAAATGAGTTTTCCATTTTTCATTGTTTAAGAAGTTTTTAAATTTACCATGTTCCTGTTTTTTAAGACTTTCTCTTAGATTTTTAAATTGCCAATACTGAGGTCATATAAATGTGCTTTATTAAACAATATTTACATTCTAGTAACTTTCTCTTCTCTCATTTTCCAATTTTTCATTTATTTAGAAAACTGTGGCTGAAAAACAGGAGAAGAGAAACCAGGATCGCTTGAGGAGGAGAGAAGAGAGGGAACGGGAGGAGCGGCTGAGCAGGAGGTGAGCCCGAGATAGCACATAGTAAGGAAACCCCTACTTTCATTGCAGTGTTGCTGATAACAGTTGAGGTCTGCTAAGTACCTAAGAGGCAGTTAAAAGAAAATAAACTCGCAGCATGTTCAGTTGAGCAAGGTCTTGGCTGGCCTAGAAAGACCTGTGTGTGCACAGCAGTGCAGCACTGGACTGGGCTATCTTCAGCTGCACGAGAACTCTGGTGACTTAATTCTTACCTGGAAAGATCTAGACACCACCCTCCATCCCCCACCCCCGAGGGTAAAGCATAGAAGAGGGAGAGGAACCTGCTACACCCCGACTCCTGTGGATGTAGCGCTCGGCAAATAGGACAGGCAGGAACAGGTGTCAGGCTGCTATGCCTAGCTGTACAAGAAGGTCCTTGGGGCTGTTTAGCCTCTGGCATTGACTTGAGTGAAATGGGGCCAGTGGAGGAGGTTGGGACCTGCTTTCTTGTGAGTAAATGCAGGTGGTAGGGGCAGTAGCAGCAAGAATAGTGAGGAGCCAGCTGGGAGAGCCCAGAAGGAGGAGGTGGAAGTTTGAATCAGGTGAGGGTGGGAAGGGTCTGGGTATAGAGCTGATTAAATTTCTTGGTAATAAGTTGTGAGGAAAGCAAAGGGGGAATGGAGCTGGTGTCATGGTTCTGGCCTTGAGTGACCATCTACGGAGATAGGAAAGACTAGGAGCTGTGTGTTGGCGTGAGGAGGATGTAGGGAGTATAAATTGACTCTGGACATACTCAGTTTGAGATGTGTAAGAAGCATCTAGGTAGAGATGTTGAGTCTGGTCGGAGTTCAGGGAAGAGACCTGAGCAAGGAGTAACTGTGCTCTCCTGTTGGGCACAGCTCATTGTCCTTGAAAGGTCCAAAAACTGGGTTTTCCTGAAGGACTTCCTCTGTGTGTAACTATGGAAGGATAAATAAGTATTTATTATATTTTTCCCATTAATTACCTAACAGATTCTGGTCGTAAAGAAACTTAAGCAGTATAGAAATGTACAAGCAAAACATGCAAGTCCCTGTTTACACAGAGGTGACCACTGTGGTGTGGGTTGTATCTGTGTGCACTGGCACCTGTGGGACCCTCAGCTGATATCTGAGATCATCCACAGCAGGTGTGTCCTTACAGTGATGTGTCATAACAGTATTCTTTTTCCCCCCACCTTCACCCTTTTCATTCACTTCCCCATCCCGTGCCTCCACATATAAGTGAAATCATATAGTATTTGTCTTTGTTTGACCTGTTTCACTTAGCATAATGCCCTCAAGGTCCATCCATGTTGTCACAAATGGGAGGATTTCCTTCTTTTATATGGCTGAATAATATTCCCTTGTGTATGTATCAGTTTTCTTTATTCATCTGTCAGTAGACACTTAGTTGGGGTTGGAAATAAATACAGTAGTTCCTCCCCTTATCTGCAGAGATAGATACCTAAACCTGGATGCTTGAAACTGCAGATAGTACTGAACCTTAAGTAAGCTGTTTTTTTTCCTATGTATACTTTACGGCTTCTCTTTGCCAGCATCATTACTCCTGTTCTTTGTGGTCAATATTAAGTAGAATAAAGGTGACTTGAACGCAAGCAATGTGGTACTTCACCAGTTGTTCTGATAACCAAGATGGCTACTAAGTGACTTATCAGGCAGGTAATATATACAGCATGGATATGCTTGACAAAGGGATGATTTGTAGAACGGAGTGGGATGCTGCAAGATTTCATCATGCTACTCAGAAGGGTGTGCAATTTAAAACTTATTTTTTATTTCTGGAATTTTAATGTTTTCAGACTGCGGTTGACCGTGGGTAACTGAAGCTGCAGAAAATGAAAGGAAAGGGGGGACTACTTTACCTAGAAGTGGAATTGCTGGGGCGTTGGTGGGTCTAGTTTTAATTCTTTAAGGAATTTCCATCGTGGCTGCATTAATTTACATTTCCACCAACAGTGTATGAGGGTTCCCTTTCCTTTTCTGGTGGTGCGGGGGGGCGGGGTCATTTTGGTCTTTTTTTATTAATTTTTTTCAAAAATTGATTTCAGAGAGGAAGGGAGAGGGAGAGAGAGCTAGAAACATCAACAATGAGAGAGAATCATTGATCCGCGCGCGTGCACGCGCGTACACACACACACACACACACCCGGGGATCGAGTCCGCAACACGGGCATGTGCCCTTGACCAGAATCGAACCCAGGACCCTTGAGTCCACAGTCCAACGCTCTATACACTGAGCCAAACCAGCTAGGGCCAATTTTAATTTTTGATGACTATTTTTATGTTTTTATAAAACTATTTTGAACAGTTATTCTAGAAATCATCTTTGTATATGTTTTGAGTGTTAAAAAATTCCTTAGAATTTCTGGCATAAAGGAATTTAATAAATAAATATTGGTAGGTGTTACAGAAATTGCTTTCCAAGTGGCTTTATTAAATCACCTCAAGCCACACAGTATAAGAGCATGTTTTGTCACTTCCTCCTCAGCCCATGTTGATGGCAATCATGTAAACTTTTGATGTGGACACTGTAAAATGAGGTCTCATTACTATGTGCATTTTTTGAATTGCTGATGGTATACTATTACCCAAGGACCTCATCTGGCAGTGAGCCTGTGTTTGGAACTTGAGGTTTTGCTTTAACTTTGGTGTCATGGTGACTTTTGCTTCTACTCAGCCCTGTCTCTGTTAGGTGACTGCTTTGTTGTGCTGGTGTCCACTATAAAGACTTCGCAGAGTCAATTGTTGAACTCGAGGTGCTTGGTCCTGTCCTTTTGCCAAAAGCAGCTAGAAGCTGGGGGTTGGAGGTGGACTTCATTTTGTAAGCATTGACACTTGGTGCCACAGGCCTGAGGACAAGTGAACCGCTAGAAGATAATGGGTTTGGGACTCCTCCCCTGAGATGTGAGGGATAGGGCTGTTTTGGGGAAAATGTTCATTTTTTTTCTCCCTTCATTTTAGGTCTGGATCAAGAACCAGAGATCGCAGGAGGTAGGTTTCCAGATCCAATTAATCCCTAGCCGGTTTGGCTCAGTTGATAGAGCATTGGCCTGTGGACTGAAGGGTCCTGGGTTCTATTTTGGTCAAGGGCATGTACCTCAGTTGCAGGCTTGATCCTGGATTCTACTAGGGGTGTGTGTGGGGGGCAACCAATTGATGTGTCTCTCTCACGTTGATGTTTCTCTGTCTCTCCCCCTCCCTTCCATTTCTCTAAAAATAAATGGAAAAATATCCTCAGGTGAGGATTAAAAACAAACAGATCCATTTGAGTGTTCTCAGTCACATGTTCTTTTCCACATGCATTTTTCGTCTTCTTTATTTTAGAGAGGAAGGTGGGAAGGGTCTGGTCATAATTCTTTCTGACCAGAGATTAACTGATGGCACTGTTTTGAACCCAAGCTGTAAGTTTGTGGGAGGAAAGGAGAGAGAGCAGAAAAGCATCAAGCTGAATGTGCTGAGAGAGGAGGGTGGTTGGGGTGGGGCCACCACAGCCTTCAGAGCCTCTGGTCTACTGCAGGTCACGTTCCCGGGACCGGCGTCGGAGGCGGTCAAGATCTACCTCCAGAGAACGACGAAAGCCTTCCAGGTCCCGGTCCCGAGACAGACACCGGCGTCACCGCAGTCGTTCCCGGAGTCACAGCCGGGGCCACCGCCGGACTTCCAGGGACCGGAGTGCGAAATACAAGTAACTACTCTGACTTCTTCAGTAGCTGCAACCAGGAGTGAGCCCTTTCTCTTTGTGTTCCCTGGGTCTGCTAGGGTCCGTCAGCCATACCTGTTGCTCAGGAGACTGGCTGGGCATCTGTGGGACTGAGTATTGGGGCTTTGAGGAGTGGTGAATGGAACCCAAAGTCCTGGGAGCCCTAAGCTGAGAGCAGCAGATGGATTCAGGGATGGGACAACTGAGGGGCTGTGGGGGTGGTCACACATGAGCACGGCCCCACCAGGTGCCTGACACACGCAGGGGCTGCCAACTCACCACCACTGAGGCTTGTGCCCTGCTTATCTCTGTTGTGGTTTTTCTAAGGGAAAACACACCACTGTTACAACTTTGGTATATTCTTGGGTTTAGTCTTTTTTTTCATTGTGTTTTTACATAATGGGTCATATTCCACGTGTGGACCTTTTGTTGCATTTTCCTTTGCTCTGTTTATATTATAGCTGCTACTAGAAATCTTTTCAAATGTCACTTTTTTAGTGGCTGTGGGCTGGGCATGAGATGGCAGGCCTGACTGCTCTCTGTTGTGCTAGGGAGCCTTTCTTGGTGGGGTGGGTCTTGGCCTTCCTTGACGTGGTGTTGAGGGGCATCTGAGGAGACAGAAGGGAAACAACAGCCTCTGCTGAGCCTCTGGTTCCCATTTCCCAGGTTCTCCAGAGAGCGGGCGTCGAGGGAGGAGTCCTGGGAGCGAGGTCGGAGCGAGCGTGGGGCCACTGACTGGAGGCTTGAAAGCTCCAATGGGAAGACATCGGAGGAGAAGGAGGCTGGAGAGATCTGAACCTATGCCTGGGCGCTGTAAATAGTCTGATCAATGTTGGACACAGCCTGAAGTTACCCTTTATATTTGCTGAATACAACTCATCTTTTGTAGTTTAAAATTTCTATTGTTTTGGAGCTAGCTGTGAGTTTCTAGAGATGTACAGAATTACTCCTGTGTTCTGCGGTTATGTTGAGTAGGAATAAATAAATCTGACTGACTGCCTCCTGAATGCTGCAATGGGGTCTCTGCTGTCCCTGTATGTTCTAGACCCTTCACTTCGGCCTTCACATGTGACAGTGGGCACCGTCTCAGTGAGCTTTGCTCACCTTCAGAAATTATGACTTACTGTTGGGACTCCCCTTTGACTTTGGTCATCTGACACCCTACCTCCCCTTGCCCTAATGACTGGATCCAGATATGCCTGGCTTCACCCCTCAGTGCAGACCACAGGCTCCACTAGGGAGGAGGGAGGCACTCCATCTACCCACATTTCTTTCTTTCTTTTTTTTTTTAATATATTTTTATTGATTTCAGAAAAGAAGGGAGAGGGAGAGAAAGAGAGAGAAACATCAATGATGAGAGAGAATCATTGATTGGCTGCCTTCTGCATGCCCTCTTGGGTTGGGAAGTGCACACAAGTGGTGGAAAGCCTTGAGTGGGTTAAGGGTGGTTCTGGGAGGGGCGAGTCAGAGGGAATAAGAGCTGGAGTAATGGGTTCCTGTCACAGTTGTATAGCTGGCCTGTGACAGGCAGGGGCTGGACTGAAGCTGGCAGAAGACATCCCAGCTCGGGCAACTTGGGTGGGTTGGGGGTACACAGGCAGGAGACTGGGCAGGGCTGTAGAAGTACCACCCACTCCTTCATCCTCTGGAGGAGAGGGGTTTCTTTTTATTTAATATATTTTTATTGATTTCAGA
>NW_005362155.1:1456064-1459332 GCF_000412655.1 Myotis brandtii | reverse complement strand
TTTTTTTTTTTTTTTTTTAATCCTCAAGAAGTGAGAATATTTCTTTCCCATTGATTTCTAGAGAGAGTGGAAGGGATGAGGGGGAGAGAGAGGGAGAAACATCTATGTGAGACACACACTGATGGTTGCCTCTCACAGGCACCCCAACTAGAGGCAGGGATTGGACCTGTAACCCTTGACCAGAAATCGAACCCTTGACCCTCCAGTGTGCTGGCTGTTTTTTTTAATCCTCAAGAAGTGAGAATATTTCTTTCCCATTGATTTCTAGAGAGAGTGGAAGGGATGAGGGGGAGAGAGAGGGAGAAACATCTATGTGAGACACACACTGATGGTTGCCTCTCACAGGCACCCCAACTAGAGGCAGGGATTGGACCTGTAACCCTTGACCCTCCAGTGTGCTGGCTAACACTCTACTGAGCCACACTGGCCAAGACAGGGTTTCTTTTTATTACAGTAAAATATATGTAAATTTTACTGTTTTAGGCACTTGTAATTACGTATGAATGGCATTAAGTGTAGTCATGTGTTTTGCGTGGAGGGGGGTGGTTTTGAAAAGGCAGATGTCCCTGGATTTAGGAGTAGGCCTTAGGTCCCAGCCAGAAGGCAGGTGGGGCTGAGGTCAAGACAGCCCCTAGGAAGGCCTTGAGGGCTACAGCTCCGCCCTGCACACCTGGCCTCTAGTTAATCCAGGACCAGGTGGTCTGAGCCCTTGTGCTGGGAGGATGGGATCCAGACTGTGCCCAGCTCTTACAACCCTAGTGCAGAAGGTACCCACCCACCTGCCCCTGACACACCCCAAGCCCTTGAGTCTCATGGATTCTAAGTACTCGCCAAGCTCTTGGGTGCCAGGAGAGCAGCGAACAGTGGCCTTGCCCTCTGAGTTGGCACAGAGGAGGTTAGACTGATGGGGACAATGCACAACATGGCACAGGCATGAGGGTGCTCCAACCCCTAATGCTCACCTGGGGTCTCAGCAGAGAGGAGTTCCCAGGTGGAAGCTCCAGGGGCATGGCACAGAGGGTGCCAAGAGGAGGCCACCCATGTACCGTGAGGGGGCTTAGCCCTGAGGGGACCCACTCCACCATGAGCCCCCTCACTCTAAAAATAAAAAAAATGTGGGAACTACTTGTTTGCAATGGCACAGAGGGTGCCAAGAGGAGGCCACCCATGTACCATGAGGGGGCTTAGCCCTGAGGGGACCCACTCCACAATGAGCCCCCTCTAAAAATAAAAAAATGTGGGAACTACTTGTTTGCAGAGAAGAAGCAGGGATGCAGGTCAGGGCCATTGCAGTCCCTGAGGAGAAGTGGGTAGGCAAAGCCAACAGATACGGATCCTCCAGGTTGTGGTAGGTTCCAGGCCCCTTAGGTTTACCCTCGTTACTGTACTCTTAGGGACTCCCCTGCATACACCTTGTTTCTGGTCAGTGGAGGAAGACATGGTCATAAGCACCTACTGTGGGTTGTGGGGTCTCCTAACCCTGCATAGAGGCCCCAGGCTGTCCTGGGCAAGGGACCCTGCAGCTAGGGTAAGCAGGGCTTCTGGGGCTGCCCTCCCTACTCACACTGGGGATCTCTGGCCAGGCTCAGGCTACAATCTGAGGAAGGAAGGGCTGGAGAAACTGCTGGCCCTGAATCCTGCATGGGAGCTCATAGGATCCAGAGCAGAGCAGAGCCTGACCTTGCCTGACCTTAGGGTGCACCCTCCCTGGCTTTCACCAGCAGGTCCTGGACCCTCACGGCATCATGTGGAAATGTGGGTATCCTCTCTCGGGTAGCAGGCTGCTCAGTAGCTGGTGCCCTTGGGTCTGGGAGCTGGGGGACCTTCCTAGAGGAGGTAGTGCCCTGCCATAGTTCAGGCAAGTGGGGAAGGGATATGCAGGGGAAGTGCCTTGCCTGGGAAGAGGATGGTGGCCACAGTGGGGTTTGGGATCTGTGGAGATGGAATGGCTCTCAGACTTGATAGTGTCTGAATTATTAGAGGACTTGTTAAAACAGGTTGCTCTTCCCTTTCCTTCCCTGCATCTGCCAGCTTCCCTCCTGCCTTTGTCCCTTTGCCCATGTCTCCCTGCCCGCCTGACTTCCACACTGAGCACCGGGGCTGCCCTCCCAAGGAGGTTGTGCCATCCTCACAGTCCAGGAGGGGAGCAGTGGTAAGGGGATTTCTCCCACCATGACTGGGGCCACCTTTTATTTTTGAGATATAATCAACAAATAACTTATTTTTAGGTGTACAACATAATGACTTGACACTTTTAAGTTGCTAAATGTCACAATAAGCCTAGTTAACATCCATCACCACACAGTCACAAAAATTTTTTGTGATCAGAACTTTTTTTAAAATATATTTTTATTGGTTTCAGAGAAGAAGGGAGAGGAAGAGAGCGAGAAACATCAATGATGAGAGAGAATCATTGATTGGCTGCCTCCTGCATGCCCCACACTGGGGATTGAGCCTACAACCCTGGCATGTGCCCTGACCGGGAATCAAACTGTGACCTCCTGGTTCATAGGTCGACGCTCCACCACGGAGCCACACCAGCCGGGCTGTGATCAGAACTTTTAAACTCTACTGTCAGCAACTTTTAAATGTAGAATACAGTATCCTATCTAATAATAGAGAAACATGGTAATTAGCCGTACCTCCGCTACCCTTCCCATTGGCTAATCAGGGTGATATGCAAATTAACTGCCAACCAAGATGGCGGCCGGCAGCCAGGCAGCTTGAAGCTAACAGGAGGCTTGCTTGCTTCAGTGACGGAGGAAGCCAACGTTTCCCGCCTGCCTTGCTGGCCTCTGAGCTTGCAGTTTAAGAAACATTGTTACAAATATAGAAGCTAAACAAAACCCCAGAAACCTGCTTTCAGCCAGCAGGACCGCAACATTGTTTCAATTATAGAACAAACGCAGATCCCTGCTTTCAGCCAGCGGGATCTCAGAGCTGGAGTGAGCAGGACCGCAACAGTGTTAACAATTATAGAACCCAAACAAACCAGATACCTGCTTTCAGCAGCTGAGGCCTAAGAGCTGGAGCCAAGCCTCAGAGCTAAAGCTAGCCCAGAATAAAAAAAGAAAAGAAAAAAAGAACAGGTTGGGAGCTTCAGTCTCCCGCCAGTCTGAAAACGGCCCTCAGCCCCTCACCCAGACTGGCCAGGCACCCCAGGGGGGACCCCCACCCTGAAGGGTGTGTGACCAGCTGCAAACAGCCATCATCCTCTCATCCAGGCTGGCCAGGCACCCCAGTGGAGACCCCCACCCTGATCCAGGTC
>NW_005362155.1:1450242-1455489 GCF_000412655.1 Myotis brandtii | reverse complement strand
ACCCTGCCTTGAGTGTGACAGGGGGCGGTGCCCCAACCCCCCAATTGGCCCTACCCTGAGCGTGACTGAGGGTGGCATTGCAACCTCCTGATCCGACCTGCTCTGTGCATGACAGGGGGCGGCACCCCAACTCCCCCATTGGCCCTGCTCTGAGCCCGACCAGGGGCTGCACCTAGGGATTGGGCCTGCCCTCTGCCACCCGGGAGCAGGCCTAAGCCAGCAGGTCATTATCTCCCGAGGGGTCCCAAACTTCGAGAGGGCACAGGCTGGGCTGAGGGACCCCTCCCCCTGAGTGCACAAATTTTTGTGCACCGGGCCTCTAGTTGTATATATAATAATACTGTATAATACAACACAGTATTATATTTTCCTGAGGTCTCAAGTCTCTCCTCTGGGACACTCCTCCCCTGCCCCCCAAAGGTCCAGCATGTCTGGGACTTAAGACCAATCTGCCCCCTCCCCCCCAGTTGGGCCCAGCCTCTCCCTACTGAAGAGAGCACAATGTAGTTACCACTTTCTTTGTTAATCATTCTCTCTTACATCTCAGTCTTCTCCCTAGGTCACTTTCTTTCTGCCTCAAGTGCATTCTGTAGTAGAGTCGGGATTGGGTGAGACAAGGCACCATGAACACAAAATTGAAAGATGTACAGGGGCTGCAGTCTAGATAATTTATTCTGACCTTTAAAAAAATGTTTTAAAAATATATATATTTTTATTGATTTCAAAGAGGAAGGGAGAGGGAGAGATAGAGAGAAACATCAATGATGAGAGAGAATCATTGATTGGCTACCTCCTCATGCCCCACACAGGGGACCCAGCCCACAACCTGGGCATGTGCCCTGACCAGGAATCAAACCATGACCACCTGCTTCATAGGTTGATGCTAAACCACACCGGCTGGGCTATTCTGACCTATTTTTTTTAACAATAAAATTATTATTTTATTTATATTTTTGCTGTAAATGTAAAAAACACTATAAATGTATTTTTTCATTTGTAAACTCAGTTAACAGTTACCATATGAGCCAGCAGTTCCATTCTGAGGCATACACCCAAGAGAATGAAAATGTCCACACAAAACCTTGCTATATATTTTTGTTGCAGCATTATTCATAATAGTGAAAAGGTGAAAGCAACCCAAGTGTCCATTAACTAATGAATGGATAAACAAAAGGTGGTCTATCCATACAATGGAATAATACTCAGCCATAGAAAGGAATGTGCTGATATGTTACAACATGGATGAGCCTCGAAAACTTTATGCTCAGTGAAAGAATCTATACATAAAAGATCACATACTATATGAGTCCATTCATATAAAATAATATTCTGACCTATTTTTAAGTTTGCTAATTGTATAACTATGTTTTGTCTCTTAAACATATATTGAATTTTTAAAAAACATATTTCGTATTGATTTCAGAAAGGAAAGGAGAGGGAGAGAGAGAAACATCAATGATGAGAGAGATCGGTTGTCTCCTGCACGCCCCCTACTGGAGATCGAGCCCACAGCCCCAGCAACCTGAGCATGTGCTCTGACCAGGAATCGAACCCTGACCTCTTGGTTTATAGGTCACTGCTCAACCATTGGGGCTAACCATTAAGTTTTAATTTTTGATGGCTATATTCTTCATTTCTAAAAGTTTTTTTTCACGTGTGTTATGTCATTTTTTATATTTTATGGCTCCCTGCAGGTATTTAAAATCTTGTCTCTAATCTTGTATACATAGTAAGCTTACTTGTAATTTAGTCTGACATCTTCTGTGCCTGACACTTTTGTGGGTCAGTTCTGCTGACCTGGACTTGTGTGTCTGTGGCTTTCATACATGGTGCCTTATTTCCATGTGCTCTGTGAGTTGACACTTGTTGCCTTTTGTAGCCTATAAGTAAGTGCCTTTATCAAGGGAAGATTTATTTGCCAGGTGCCTGGTATCTACGAGAGAAGGCCAGGATCATCTATACTAATAAAAGGGTAATATGCTAATTAGACCAGACATCTTCTGGACATCTTTCTGGACATCCTTCCACACAAAGTCACAGGGCTGCGAGGGCCGAGGGCTGGTGGCGCGGGAGAGGCGGTGGCATGGCCTTCCGCAGAAGCAGTGGGAGAGTCACAGTGCTGCCCCTTCTGCAGAGGCAGCCACAGAGGCAGCGGCATGGGCCCAGTCCTGGTGCCACGCCTCTGCAGAGGTTGGACGGGGTGCCCCCCATCCACCAGTGGGTGTGTGGCAGGGCTAGTGCTAAGCAGCAAGGGCCGAGGGCCGGCAGCCGTGGTGGTGGTGGTGGTGGTGGTGGTGGTGGCAGCAGCAGGGTGATGCGGGTGGCACCTTCCCCTGATGGGCCTGGTCGCCTCCCACAGAGGACATCAGTAGGACATCCTCTGAGGACCACAGATTGTGAGAGGGGGACAGGCTGGGCTGAGGGACCCCCCCCACCAGTGCACGAATTTTTGTGCACCGGGCCTCTAGTTTTAAATGAAATCCACAGCCTGAGAAATTTGTGGGGGATCACTCAGGTGATACGAATTTGGACTGCAAAGCCAGAAAGTATCAGCATGTGGTTTCTATTTATCAGTGAGTTATGTTCTCTTTTCTGCTGAACACCAATGTGTTTTTATTTTTTACCAGCCCCCATGCTTGGGGAAAATGAATTGTCCAGTGGGTGTAGTCCACTGCTTTTTGGGGCCCTAGCTTTATGCGCAAGAGTCACATCACCTTATGTTGGTCCTTTTAACCCATGAGCCCATGAAGAAGAAAATCCCAGCTTACTGTAAGTTTGCTAGTTTGGCAAACATGTCAGGACCCAAGTAGTTTCAATGCTGTGATCACCTCTCTGGGTTTCTCACCTTTACTTGGTTTTTGGCCTGAAAATTCCTTAGATCTCATTTGCTCTTTGATGTCTCTAAGAAGGTTTAAAGCATTTATCCAGCATTTTCAGTTATCCACTAGCTTCTTTTCCCAGGTTGGAAATAGCAGTTCAGATCAGGCAAAGCCTTGGAACAGTGGCAGGGCCCAGAGGCCTGAAGGAAGAGCTGGGTGTATCTGGAGGAAGGTTCTCCACCCACTATACACACATCAAAAAAAAAAGAAAAAATGGCCCTAACTCTTTGGCTCAGAGGAGAGAGCATCGGCCTGTGGACTGAAGGGTCCCAGGTTCAATTCCGGTCAAGGGCACATGCCCCGGTTGTGGGCATGATCCCTAGTAGGGGGTGTGCGGGAGGCAGCCAATCAATGATTCTCTCTCATCATTGATGTTTCTATCTTTCTCACCCCCTCTCCCTTCCTCTCTGAAATCAATAAAAATATATTTTAAAAAAAACAACAAAAAATGGGCAGTAATTTCAATGTATAAAATGGATTGCCTTCTACAGGTCTATAGAAGAAGGGCTTCTATGGGTTACTTTAATAACAGTACAAAGTGGGCAAAGGGCACAAATGGACGATTCCCACAGAGCAGTAGAGATGGAGACAATACTTACCTTCGCAAATGATCGAACAAATGGAAGCTACCAAACATGGAGAACAGAGGAGGGGATGCAGGCACCAGACTCCTGCTAATGAAACTGTAAGGAAGGCAATTTTGGTAATATTATCAAAAAGCCATAACACTGGACATAGCATTACCCCAGAAATTCCACTTCTGTAAAAATGCCCCAAGGAAAAATTATGTTTGTATGTTTGTGTGTAATATTTTAGCTACAAATATTCAGGACAAGGTTTCTGCAAATTATTTGTATACTATAATTTGTATACTATAGTAAATGAAAAACATACATACAAATGAAAAATTACTCATACTCCAAACCACTTTCCTTTTCTGGGTTTATATAAAGTTTGTTGACAATTTTCCTCTCCTGTCCTTTTAGTCCCATGCTTGTGGAAAACTCCTGCCAACATTGAGTGTGTATTGTTTTCAAGTTTTCTTGTGATTATATCAATATAAAAATTGGTTTATACTCTACACATTGGCCTGCAGCATGCTGTTATATAAATGTCTTGGCATTGTTCATGTCTATGCCCAAAGACTGACCTCATTCTCTGACAGGCTATGTGATTCTACCATAATTATTTAACTTCTCTCCTATTATTTCTCTGTTCCAATAAACAGTTCTGCGAAGAACATCCTGTACATAACATCTTCATATATGTGTGCCACTATTTTCTGTAGGATAAATTCCCAGAAGAATTGCAGGCTCAGAGAATTTGCACTTTTTGGTTTTAAAGGATAAGACCCGTGGTGTGCTAGTGTCTGCTTAGATTATCTCATGTTGAATTTTCAGGAATTCGGAGAGCTGATTGTTAAACACAACCACTATTAAAAATTAAATTATGTTAATTTAGAAATAAATAGGTCATGTTAAAAACAAAGCTAATAGCCCAACCGGCATGGCTCAGTGGTTGAGCATCAACCTATGAACCAGGAGGTCACAGTTCAGTTCCGAGTCAGGGCACATGCCTGGGTTGCAGATTCAATCCCCAGTAGGGGGCGTGCAGGAGGCAGCCAATGATGATTTTTCTCTCATCATAGATGTTTCTATCTCTCCCTTCCTCTCTCAAATCAATAAAAATATATTAAAACAAAAAAACAAAAAAGCTCATAAATACTGAAAACTCGTTATTTTCTAATTATGCTACTACATTTTACTGTTATCTATGTTCACATCTCTCTCTCTCTCTCTTTTTTTTTTTTAACAGCAGGCCCCGGGGTCGTGTCTACAGGGGCCGGGCTAGAGCGACTTCATGGTATTCCCCTTACTAAAAAAAGTGTGTATTAGGAGGAGAGAGAGGAAAAAAACAGGAAAGAAGGAAAAAAAATAAAAAATAAAACCCCTGAACTAAGTGCCAGGCGGGTAGTTAATGACTTTAACTACGAACATCACGCTTAAAGCTACATAATCTTTACTCCCTGGAATGGAGATAAGAAACACCCTAACCTTTGGAATAGAAATTGACAGGATTAAAATCAACTGGTATAAATACAGATGTAACAAGACAATAAAAGACAGAACCTGGCTGGAGATCCTGGCTAGAACCTGGATAGAGAACCTGGCTAGGCTGCTGATCAACTGAACGCTGAGGCTGCTGATCAACTGAACGCTGTCTCCGTGTCATTCCTTCTTTGCCGACTCTGTCCACACCTTTGGAAATCCCTGGACCTGCTGGGGTTGGACCTCAACATCTGGCGCCCGAACAATCGCTGGGCGGCGGGCCCCAGTATGAGTGGCGATGGCGGCGGCAGTGGGGGCTG
>NW_005362155.1:1448395-1449929 GCF_000412655.1 Myotis brandtii | reverse complement strand
CCATCCTGTGCCTGGGCCCGGTGGGGAGGCCGGGGAGGGGGCCCCGGGGGGCGCAGGGGACTACGGAAATGGCCTGGAGTCTGAGGAACTGGAGCCTGAGGAGCTGCTGCTGGAGCCAGAGCCTGAGCCTGAAGAGGAGCCGCCCTGGCCCCATGCCCCACTGGGCACCCCAGGCCCTGGGCCTGGCTCAGGAGTCCCCGGCAGCCAGGAGGAGGAGGAGGAGCCGGGACTGGTCGAGGGGGACCCAGGGGATGGCGCCATTGAAGACCCGGAGCTGGAAGAGATTAAAGCTCGAGTCAGGGAGATGGAGGAAGAAGCTGAGAAGCTAAAAGAGCTACGGAACGAGGTAGAGAAGCAGATGAATATGAGTCCACCTCCAGGCAATGCTGGCCGAGTGATCATGTCTATTGAAGAGAAGATGGAGGCTGATGCCCGTTCCATCTATGTTGGCAATGTGGACTATGGTGCAACAGCAGAAGAGCTGGAAGCACACTTTCATGGCTGTGGTTCAGTCAACCGTGTTACCATCCTCTGTGACAAATTTAGTGGCCTTCCCAAAGGGTTTGCATATATAGAGTTCTCAGACAAAGGGTCAGTGAGGACTTCCCTGGCCTTAGATGAATCCCTATTTAGAGGAAGACAAATCAAGGTAATCCCAAAACGAACCAACAGACCAGGGATCAGCACAACAGACCGGGGTTTCCCACGAGCCCGATACCGTGCCCGGACCAGCAACTACAACAGTTCCCGAGCTCGATTCTACAGTGGTTTTAACAGCAGGCCCCGGGGTCGTGTCTACAGGGGCCGGGCTAGAGCGACTTCATGGTATTCCCCTTACTAAAAAAAAGTGTGTATTCTGTTCACATCTCTTTTATCTAGACAATAGAAATACAACACAATAGCAGCTGCTATGCATCTCTTTCTAATTTCCTGTTCAGTGATAGCATATTGATAGTTTGAAATCAACCATGATGGCAATATTTACACCATGGAAATTGGCAAATGCTACAAACCAGCCCTCTTCCCCTTTTTCCAAAGTACCACTAACTAAACATTTACTGGCCTACAACTGTATACAACTGGATTAAAGTTATATATTATTTAAAAGTTATATGTTAAGTTATAATCCTACAGAAGTGTATTTGGGTCTTGCTTTTTAAATATATTTTCATTACAGGTATCTCGTTGTTATTGAGCATTTTAACTTCCATGGCTTTGTGTATCATTGCAAATGTCTTGGCCATTGGTATACGGCAAGTTGCCTGTTACTTTGGCTTATTTTTTCTGTAGGGTTGACTGACTTTAAAAAGAAAAAGGTGGAGGAGAGGAGGGTGAGAAAAAATTTGGAGGTGTAGTAGTAATAAACTTTTTAAAAATATATATATTTTATTGATTTTTTTACAGAGAGGAAGGGAGAGGGATAGAGAGTTAGAAACATCGATGAGAGAGAACCACCGACCAGCTGCCTCCTGCACACCCCCTACTGGGGATGTGCCCGCAACCAAGGTACATGCCCTTGACTGGAATTGAACCT
>NW_005362155.1:1443310-1445181 GCF_000412655.1 Myotis brandtii | reverse complement strand
TTAGCAGCGAGTTTAGCATTGCATGTCAGCTTATTCTACCTTCCAAATCTATTATGACACCTCCCTCAGTCTATTTTATCATTTATTGTATAAAGTGAATATAATTTCTTCTTCCCAAGGTTGTTGTGAGAATTAAGTGGATAAGAAATGTTAAATCTTCATGTATAGCAGGTATTCCTTTTGGGACAGTGAATATTTATTGAGTGTCTAGGATGAATGGTAATAATAGCTATTATCTATGTGGCACCACTCTTTTTGTTGTGGTGGTGGTGGAGGTGGTAGAATCCATATAACATAAAATTTGCCATCTTAGTCATTTTAAAGTATACGATTTGGTGTCCTTAATTACATTCACACTGTTGTACAACCATTACCATTATCCCGTTCCAGAACTTTTTCATCACCCCAAATAGAAACTCTGTATCCATTAGCAGTCATTCCATAACCTTCCTGCTCTACCCCTGCCAACTACCAACCTGTACTCTGTCCCCGTGATTCGCCTATTCCGGATATTTCATATCCATAGAGCCATGCAGTATACGGTCTTTTGTGTCTGGCTCCTTTCACTTAGCGCATTTTCAAGGTGTACCCACCTTGTGTTATGTATCTATACTCCTTTGCTTTTTTTTTTTATTGCTGAACAACATTTTATTGTACCACATTTTGTTGGTCTATTGGTTGATGAATGTTTGGGTTGTTCCTTCATTTTTTCCTAATAATAAAATAAGGAAGACTGCCTCTTACTGAGAGCTCAGACTGTGTCACCAGCTGTGTAAACACGTCACAAACTGAGGCAAGGGACCTGCTGTCTCATTTTTCAAGGACCACCCCCCGCTACCAAGGACCACTCTTGAACCCTGGGAAGAAAGGGCACTGCTTTCAGTGGGAAGCTAGGGACTGGACAGCAGCCAGGACCAGACCCTCAAGCCCTCACTCTGAGGCTGCAGCATGAGGGGCCTGCAGTGGATGCCCAGCTGGGCCCCAACACTGGGCTCCAGACCTGTGATGGCTCCAGGACATCAGTAAATACAGAGTGAGCATCTTGGAGGTGGACCCAGGAGAAAAGGGTGCCTCCAGGAAATCGCCTGGCATCTGCTATTGCTCTGCTCAAATCCGGTTTCATCGAGATGTGCATGTATTGGGAGGCACTGGATGGAGAGAGGAGCACTCAGCTAGAAAGAGTGTGACCTGGCTGTCTTCCCCACTGTCTAACTCGGGGAGGAGCCATGGGAGAGCTTAGAGGCCCTGGGCTGGAGACCCACCAATTCTGAATATGTAAACGCGGCAGAATGGAAAAATGGAAAACAAATTGAGTCAATCCCGTTGAATAGAAAAAGCTCCAGAATGGAATGCAGGAAACACTGCAGGGTGAGAGTGGAGGGTTGCTCAGTGGATCCCAGGAAGTGACAGCAGGACTGGTTCCATCCCCTCCTCTGCCCTTTTCTCCCTTCCCTCTTCCTCCCTCCCCTTCCCTCTCTTCGCCAGCTGCGGAGAGGCCCGTGGTCCGAAGCCAGGAGAACCACCCTCACCCCTGGCACGTTCGGGGCACAGAGAACACAGGCCACACAGGCTGCAGCCCACTCAGACTTTATTCAAAGATCAGGATGTGCGGGTGGAGGAGCGCCAAGGGGCCCCGACCCAGGGCAGGGATCAGGGATCGCCGCGGCTCCAGCTTAACGGTACTTGGAGACCAGCACGGTGCTCACGGAGGCCATGAACTTGTCCAGGGAGGCGTGGATGGCAGGGGTGAACTCATTGGGGTGGTGGCAGGCCAGAGTCACCAGCAGGCAGTGGCTCAGGAGCTGTGAAGAGAGCGGTGTTAGGGGCGTTAGGGCGAGGCCGCCCCGCGCCGCGCCACCTGCCGGACCCCA
>NW_005362155.1:1439423-1442980 GCF_000412655.1 Myotis brandtii | reverse complement strand
CCCAGATCCCTGCGGGCCCGGCGCCCGGCTCACCTTGAAGTTGACGGGGTCCACACGCAGCTTGTAGGCGTGCAGGTCGCTCAGGGCGGACAGGGCGCCGGGCAGGTCATCCATGTGGGCCACGGCGTTACCCAGGGCGTCGCCAACCTTCTTGCCGTGGCCTTTGACCTGGGCAGAGCCGTGGCTCAGGTCGAAGTGGGGGAAGTAGGTCTTGGTGGTGGGGAAGCTCAGGAACATCCTGCGAGGAGAGGAGGGTGAGAGGCGGGTTGGGGTGAGGGTGAGGGTGGGGTGGTGCAGGGCAGGGTCATGGGCCTGGGATTCGGGCGGAAGCACTGGCTGGCCTCTTGGGGCAGGTCCGCGCTCTGGACCCCGAGAGCCTGGGATACGGGCGCCGAGGGGAGGCTGCAGGCGGTGGGCGGGGGTCGGGGTGGAGGCAGGCACAGGCGGTCCTCACCTCTCCAGGGCCTCTGCGCCATAGTCGCCAGCGTGGGCGCCAACCTTGTCCCAGGCGGCCTTGATGTTGGTCTTGTCAGCGGGAGACAGCACCATGGTTGCTTCTTTCTGGGTCTGTGCGAGGACCAGAAGGGGTACCGGCCCGGAGAGTGAGGAACTTTTATGCCCGGGGCGCAAGGGGCACGCCCGCCGCGGCCGCGCTCATTGGCTGACGCGATCCCAGGAGGTGGGGCCGAGGGCACTGTCTGGAGAGAGGCAGCGGGCGGGGCTTCCAAGTCCCCCTCGGCCTCTGGGTCCCCCGCTGGCCGAGTTGCAGCTCTCCATGGTCCCTCTACTGCCGCGCCAGAGCTCCGGTTCCCACACGGGTTCCGGAGCCGCCCACCTCCCCGTGCACCCGCGTGTGGCTGGGCGAGCCTCCAGGTGCCTGTCTGCCTGTCCTGGAGGGGAGCCCAATTTTTCTGAATTGAAACATACTATCTTCGCACCAGTACCAACAGCTTGGGGTGGGGAACCTATTTCGGATATTTATAACATCATTGGCGGGCCATCCAAAATTATCACATTAAAAATTAGTCTGGCCCTCGCTGGTTTGGCTCAGTGGATAGAGCGTCGGCCTGCAGACTGAAGGGTCCCAAGTTTGATTCCAGTCAAGGGCACATGCCTGAGTTGCAGGCTGGATCCCCAGTGTGGGATGTGCAGGAGGCAGAGGATCAGTGATTTTCATCACTGATGTTTCTATCTCTCCCTTCCTCTCTGAAATCAATAAAAATATATTAAAATGACAAAAAAGCTCATAAATACTGAAAACTTATTACTTTCTAATTATGCTACTATATTTTACTGTTATCTATGTTCCCAGATCCCTGCGGGCCCGGCGCCCGGCTCACCTTGAAGTTGACGGGGTCCACACGCAGCTTGTAGGCGTGCAGGTCGCTCAGGGCGGACAGGGCGCCGGGCAGGTCATCCATGTGGGCCACGGCGTTACCCAGGGCGTCGCCAACCTTCTTGCCGTGGCCTTTGACCTGGGCAGAGCCGTGGCTCAGGTCGAAGTGGGGGAAGTAGGTCTTGGTGGTGGGGAAGCTCAGGAACATCCTGCGAGGAGAGGAGGGTGAGAGGCGGGTTGGGGTGAGGGTGAGGGTGGGGTGGTGCAGGGCAGGGTCATGGGCCTGGGATTCGGGCGGAAGCACTGGCTGGCCTCTTGGGGCAGGTCCGCGCTCTGGACCCCGAGAGCCTGGGATACGGGCGCCGAGGGGAGGCTGCAGGCGGTGGGCGGGGGTCGGGGTGGAGGCAGGCACAGGCGGTCCTCACCTCTCCAGGGCCTCTGCGCCATAGTCGCCAGCGTGGGCGCCAACCTTGTCCCAGGCGGCCTTGACGTTGGTCTTGTCAGCGGGAGACAGCACCATGGTTGCTTCTTTCTGGGTCTGTGCGAGGACCAGAAGGGGTACCGGCCTGGAGAGTGAGGAACTTTTATGCCCGGGGCGCAAGGGGCACGCCCGCCGCGGCCGCGCTCATTGGCTGACGCGATCCCAGGAGGTGGGGCCGAGGGCACTGTCTGGAGAGAGGCAGCGGGCGGGGCTTCCAAGTCCCCCTCGGCCTCTGGGTCCCCCGCTGGCCGAGTTGCAGCTCTCCAGGGTCCCTCTATTGCCGCGCCAGAGCTCCGGTTCCCACAAGGGTTCTGGAGCCGCCCAATCCCCGTGCACCCGCGTGTGCCCGGGCCGGGTGAGCCTCCAGGTGTCTGTCTGCCTTTCCTGGAGGGGAGCCCAATTTTTCTGAATTGAAACATGCTATCTTTGCACCAGACTTTGCCCAGTACCAACAGCTTGGGGTGGGGAACCTATTTTGGATATTTATAACATCATTGGCGGGCCATCCAAAATTATCACATTAAAAATTAGTCTGGCCCTCGCTGGTTTGGCTCAGTGGATAGAGCGTCGGCCTGCAGACTGAAGGGTCCCAAGTTTGATTCCAGTCAAGGGCACATGCCTGAGTTGCAGGCTGGATCCCCAGTGTGGGATGTGCAGGAGGCAGAGGATCAGTGATTTTCATCACTGATGTTTCTATCTCTCCCTCTCCCTTCCTCTCTAAAGTTAATAAACATATATTTAAAAAATTAGTCTGGTATATTTGGTCAAACATTTAATGAACTCGCCCCTAATGCCTTGGCAGGGCCAGACCAAATGATTATATGGCGTGTAGGCTGGAGGTTCCCCACCCCAATAATAAAGTATAATATAGGGTGAATCCTCCACACCCTCCTGCTCCCAGTGGTGGGCAGGCCTCCCGGTCAGCACGGGAACTCGGTTGAGCCATTGTCAGGGTTAGTGTCCAGCATCCCTCTCAGACTTGGGCGCCCACCCCAGTCCCATCCCCACCCTCAGTACAGATTCCGCCAGTCCTCAGAGTCTGCAGAGCACCAGAGTCCGCTCCTGGCTTCTAGTCCCTTGTCCGCAAAGGTTATGGGTGGGGCGCTAAGGTTTCTGCCCCAATCAGCAGGAATAGAGATTGGGGTGAGGGGTTGGGAGGTGGCCTTGTCCAGAAAACCCATAGAGCCTGAGACGCTGGGGCTGGGATGTGGGGTGGAGGTTGGGCTGCCATGGTCCTGCCAGACACCGACCTTGTATTATGACCTGGTTGGAAACCTGCTCTGTCTGCCAGGTTGTGGCGGATAGGAGTTCCTCCGAACTCTCATCCCTAACCCAGGGCATTCAGAGAAAGGGGCTAGCCTGGCCCAGGGCGAGGGCTGCTGCAGATGGCGCGTGGTGGTGGTGGGAATGTGGAAGGAAGCGGAAAGGAACAGAGAGGAGGGTCTAAGAGCCCTGGGCCCCGAATTGTTTGACCTCAGACCAGGAGCTTGGCCCCTGTGCCTGGTGCCTACATCTTCCTTCAAAGGAGGGTGAGATTCATGCTGGCAGTTCCCAGTGCGAAGTGGGGGTGCAGGGGGAATAAATGGATGAGTGAATGCGATGTGCTTTGCGAACCGTATGATTCGGCTCCTGTGTCGGATGCGCGCTGACAGTGGTTCTCAACCTTCTGGCCCTTTAAATACAGTTCCTCATGTTGTGACCCAACCATAAAATTATTTTCGTTGCTACTTCATAACTGTA
>NW_005362155.1:1438700-1439267 GCF_000412655.1 Myotis brandtii | reverse complement strand
GTCACTGGAGGGCAACTCTTTTGTTCACGCCGTCGAATGAATATCCTGTTCAGACCGGGGATTGTCAGTCCGGGACCTGACCGTCCTCATTCCAAGTCTGGAGAACTCCCAGGGTCGCTCCCGGGCGTTCCCTGGTCAGCAAAGCTTCCGGTAGTTCCCTGAGACTCCAGGAGGCTCCCCGCGGACCCGAGCCTCTCTGTCGGCCCAAAGACCCAAAGACTACACGTGCGCACGGTCTCGCCTTTTGAGGCCTGTTTATTGACAAGTGGGACACAGGGCTCAGCGGTACTTCTCCGTTAGCACGATGGCCACGCCCGTCAAGAACTTATCCCACGCCGCCTGCATCTCCACCGTGAACTCGTCCTGTAGGTGGGAGGCCAGCACCACCTGGAAACACTGGATCAGCAGCTGCGGGAGAAGGGGGGGGCGGGTGAAAGGGTGCCACCCCCCCAGTTCCTTCAGGAACCCCCCAATCCTCAGCTTCACGCGAACCCCCCTGCGGCCCGGGCTGCCTCACTGGGAAGTTGGCGGGGTCCACGCGGAGCACGTGCGCGTGCAGGTCGGCGA
>NW_005362155.1:1438469-1438683 GCF_000412655.1 Myotis brandtii | reverse complement strand
CTCAGGACCGCGCGCAGGTTGTCCACGTGCTGCGCCGCCACGCCCACCGCCTCCAGCATTTGTCGTCCGTGGCTCAGCAGTTGCACCTCGTCGGGGAAGGCGCCCAGGTGCGTGAAGTAGAGCTTGGTGCTGGGGTACACGGTGAAGAGCCTGCGGGAGCAGGTCAGTGGGGAGAGCGGGCAGCGTGGGATCCTGCAGCTCCTGCACCGCCCAG
>NW_005362155.1:1437340-1437957 GCF_000412655.1 Myotis brandtii | reverse complement strand
CTGGCGTCGCTGAGCGCGCCTTGGCTGCAACGCAGACTTTAGCGGGATCTGCAGTGCCTTCCCTGCGGGCAAAGTTCCGGCTGCGAGCGTCCGAAGGGAGTCCGCGGAGGGATCAGGAGAAAGAGCGCGGGGCAGGGAACCCCCTTTTCCCCGAGGGGCCAGGAAGGGAGTCGCATCAGGGGTGCCGGCAGGCAGCGCGGGAGGTAGGACAGGTTTTGAAGAAAAGTCCTCCGAGTCCTCCCACACAACCCACATGCCGGCGGAGGGAAGCCTCATCTTTGCGCGATTGGGGGGGTCCGTAGGCGCAGGGGCCGCCCCCAAACGCGCGGAGAGTGGCCGCCAGCCCGGGAGTGAACTACCCTCACTTTGTTTCCTCCTCCCCACTGCACTGAGGACACAGGACCGGCTCATTCCATCCTCAGCCGTTTTGGGGGGAATTAGGGGAGGAGCAGTGGGCGGGCTCAGAGGTCAAGCAGAGGTCGCAGCCTGTCCTCTGGGGCTGCGCTCAGCGGTATTTCTCGGTCAGGACGCTGGACACAACGGACAGGAACTTGTCCCAGGCGGCGTGGGCGTCGGCCGTGAAGTCCGCGGGGAAGTGCGAGGCCATGGTGACCAGC
>NW_005362155.1:1425590-1437239 GCF_000412655.1 Myotis brandtii | reverse complement strand
GGCGGGAGGGCTGCTCAGCGCGCGGCTGGAGGGGGGCTGGGGGTTCTTCGGGTGGGGGAACGGAGCCTGTTTCTTGGAGACCTTTCCCTCCTCGAACTCCGACCCAGCCTCTATCCTGACCAGCCAGAACCCCACCCCTGCGCTCACCTTGAAGTTGACAGGGTCCACGCGCAGAATGTAGGCGTGCAGCTCGCTCAGCTTGGACAGGGCGCTGGCGATGTCGTCAATGTGCTTGACCGCGTCGCCCACTGCGGCCACCACCTTGGAGCCGTGGGAGCGCAGGTGCGCAGAGCCAGGGTGCAGGTCGAAGTGTGGGAAGTAGGTCTTGGTCTGGGGGTAGCTGGCAAAGAGCCTGCGGATGGGGGGCGGGACCTGAGCTCAGGAAGAGGGGCTGCCACCTCTCCACCATCCCTCCCCTCTTCTCTGAGCTGGAAGAATCCAAGTTAACCCTGCCACAGGCCTTGCAAGCGTGACAGGTCCCACTTCTCCCCCAGCCTGAAGTCTCCCACCCAATCTCCACCCTCCTTACCTGGAGGCCCCGCATACCCTCCCACTACCCCAGCTTGCCTGTTCCCACCACAGCAGCTCCTGCCTGGTCTCCTAGCTTCCAGCTGGGTCTGCACTGCCAGCCCTTCCACTCCCCCTGCCGTGGCATCCAGCCCCTTTCACCTCCTCTGACCAGAGGGGCCTCCTTCTGTCCCTTACCAGGCTTCCCGCTTCACCTTCTGCCAGAAATAATGCTCTCCAGCGGCACCCCGGAAGGCTCTTCCGAGAAACCTCCTCTGACCACGGTTTCCTCAGGGTCAGAGACCCCAATATCAGTTCTGGTAGCAACCTGACTGCCCCAGAGGCACGTCAGGCCTCAGAAGAAACTTCATGCTCCTCCAGGTGCCTGTCCTGCGCAGGCCCCAGTGAGCCAGGGTCAGATGTCTGTGCAATTCATCTTCCCCAACTGACTGACCCTCCCCAGACAACCTCTGAACTCACTGACCCCTCCGCACTGTCCCCTGTCTTCACTGACCTTTAAAACATTTGTTTGCAATGATATGATATGTTTTTTTAATTAAAGACGTTTTAAATCATATACTTTTTCATGGGTTTTATATTTGCATCTCTTAGATAGCATAGTTTCAAAATGATGAAATCAAAGTTGGCTCCATTGGGATGTTGGTAATATGCGAGGGAACTGAGCAAATAGGGAGGTGTTTTGAGAACAGTGGGAGCCAGGTTTCTCACTATCGCAGAAGGGAGGCATGAACACGGAAAGGGAGAAGACAAGGACAAGCCATGTGATATTGGACTGTAATTAGAGATACTGGTATGAGGTCATGGTTTCTAATATACTTAGCATATACAGAATAGATACATGTGTGTATATTTACTTATGTGTATGTGTGTGTAAAAATATATCTCTTAGTTCTGTCCACTGAGACGACTCGCAGGAATAACATTCTGATAGCAATGAACACACCCCGCTCCCAGCTCTTGCTTTGCAAACATCATTCTCCACTAGGAGGAAACAGAACTATGTGGAGAAATGGCTAATTTCATGTGGGTGCAGGGAAAGTACAAGAGGGGACTAGAACTTCTTTTTAAAAAAAATATATTTTATTGATTTTTTACAGAGAGGAAGGGAGAGAGATAGAAAGTCAGAAACATTGATGAGGGAGAAACATCGATCAGCTGCCTCCTGCACACCTCCCACTGGGGATGTGCCCGCAACCAAGGTACATGCCCTTGACTGGAATCGAACCTGGGACCCCTCAGTCCGCAGGCCAATGCTCTATCCGCTGAGCCAAGCCGGTCAGGGCGGGACTAGAACTTCTTATAGAAGAAACTAAGAATGTACTCAAGGATGATGGGGATATGTCAAAGGACACAGAGTAGCCCGTGTGAAGGGACTCCAACTGTCCAAATCTGGGACAGTTTTAGGATCAAAATAAAGAATGATTGGTAATAGATTATAACCCACTGAATAAAATGGGAACTGAGTTAATATGATATAAATTAAAAATGGACGGCCCGAACCAATATGCTCAATTAATATTTGACAAAGGAGGCAAGAACATACAATGGAGCCAAGATAGTCTCTTCAATAAATGGTGTTGGGAAAATTGGACAGATACATGCAAGAAAATGAAACTAGACCACCAACTTACACCATACACAAAAATAAACTCAAAATGGATAAAGGACTTAAATGTACGACAGGAAACCATAAAAATTCTAGAAGAATCCAAAGGCAACAAAATCTCAGACATATGCCAAAGCAATTTCTTCACTGATACAGCTCCTAGGGCAGTTGAAACTAAAGAGAAAATGAACAAATGGGACTACATCAAAATAAAAAGTTTCTGCACAGCAAAAGAAACCATCAACAAAACAACAAGAAAGCCCACTACATGGGAGAACATATTTGCCAACATTATATCTGATAAGGGCCTAATCTCCAAAATTTATAGGGAACTCATACAACTTAACAAAAGGAAGATAAACAATCCAATCAAAAAATGGGCAAAGGATCTAAATAGACATCTTTTAAAAGAGGACATTCAGAAAGCCAAGAGACATATGAAAACATGCTCAAAGTCACTAATCATCCGAGAGATGCAAATCAAAACAACAATGAGGTACCATCTCACACCTGTCAGACTGGCTATCATCAACAAATCAACAAACGACAAGTGCTGGAGAGGATGTGGAGAAAAAGGAACACTTGTGCACTGCTGGTGGGAATGCAGACTGGTGCAGCCACTATGGAAGACAGTATGGAGTTTCCTCAAAAAACAAAACATGGAACTCCCATTTGACCCTGTGATCCCACTTCTAGGAATATATCCCAAGAAACCAGAAACACCAATCAGAAAGGATCTATGCACCCCTATGTTCATAGCAGCACAATTCACCATAGCTAAGATTTGGAAACAGCCTAAGTGCCCATCAGTAGATGAATGGATTAGAAAACTGTGGTACATCTACACGATGGAATACTATGCTGCTGTAAAAAAGAAGGAACTCTTACAATTTGCAACGGCATGGATGGAGCTGGAGAGCATTATGCTAAGTGAAATAAGCCAGTCAATGAAGGAAAAATACCACATGATCTCACTCATTCATGGATAATAGAGACCATTATAAACTTTTGAACAATAATAGATACAGAGGCAGAGCTGCCTCAAACTGATTGTCAAACTGCAGCGGGAAGATCGGGGAGGGTTGGGGGACAGGAGTGAGGGGGGTAAGAGATCAACCGAAGGACTTGTATGCATACATATGAGCATAACCAATGGACATAAGACACTGGGGGGTAGGGGAGGCCAGGGGATTGTCAAGAGCGGGGGGAAAAAAGGACACATATGTAATACCCTTTGTAATACTTTAAGCAATAAAAAAAAAAATAATGGGAAAAAAACCCTGAAAAGAAAGTATAGCTTAGAACAGTGATGGCGAACCTATGACACGTGTGTCAGAGGTGACATGCAAACTCATTTTTTTGGTTGATTTTTCTTTGTTAAATGGCATTTAAATATATAAAATAAATATCAAAAATATAAAAAAAATAAAAATGGAGAAGGAAAAGCTTTTCCTTTCAGTAGAATGCCTACTAATAAGTACAGAAAAGATGATGGAGAATTGCACTGGGCAACCATCACGGTAGCAATTGATGTAGGCAAGAACCATTCATGGATGCTAAGACCAGTGGGTGAAATTATATAAAGAACAGATGGTATCCGAAGAAACCTGAAACACTAATGCGAAAGGATATATGCATCCCTATTGCAGCGTTATTTACAACAGCCAAGATTTGGAAGCAGCCCAAGCGCCCATCATTAGATGAGTGGATAAAAAAGCTGTGGTACATTTACACAGTGGAAAATTACTCAGCCATAAAATGAAGGAACTCTTACCCTTTGCGGCAGTATAGATGGACCTGGAGAGCATTATGCTTAAGTGAAATAATCCAGTCAGAGAAAGTTACGTACCATATGATTTCACTCATATGTGGAATCTAATGAACAAAATAAAATAACACACAAAATAGAAACAGATTCATAGAGAACAGACTGACAGCTTTCAGATGGCAGAGGGCTGAGTGAAAAGGTGAAGGAATTAAGAAAAACCAAAACCAAAAAACCAAACTCATAGGCACAGACAACAACAGTATGGTGATTACCAGAGGGAAAAGGGGGTGAAGGGAGGTGGAGGAGGGTATAAGGGGAATAAATGGTGATGAAAGGGTACTGGACTTGTCCTTTATTGGACACGTGGTGAACACAAAATACAATATCAGATGATGTTTTATAGAATTGTACTCCTGAAACCTATATAATTTTATTAACCAATGTCACCCCAATAAATTCAATAAAAAGAATAGGATGTATACACAGTCTCAAAGCTTCACCTGTAAAAATGTATTATTTATCAATGAAAAAGCATAAAATACTTATTAATTAACTCTGCAGTGGAGAAACCTGGCAGACACCATTTCAACTGGTCAAGGTGAATGGGACCAGTAAAGAGACCAGCCAACAGCATGTGCCCGATGGGAGGCATCGACATGGACACAGTGTCACTTCTGTGATGTTCCAGCCCAAAGTGCATCACCTAAATCTCTTCATGAGGACACCGCAGGAAAACTCAAACAGAGGGACATTCTACAAACTAAGTGGCATGTACTCTTCAAAACTATTAAAGTCGTTCAAGGAAAGACTGAATGCAAAGTGTGATCCTGGGTAGGTAACGGATGTGACTGGGAAGGGCATGTGCGTGGGGTCTGTGCAGTGATGGGTTTGGCTCAGTGTAATCTCCTGATTTTGGTGGTGGTTTTCAGGCTATGCAGGCAAGTGATCTTGTTGGCTTTAGGAAATACACAAGATATTTGAGGGTATTAAAGAGAAATCATGTCTGCATCCTACACTCAAATGGCTCAGAAAGAGAGACACAGTGAAGGCAAATGTTAAAATCAGGAATCTCAATGAAGAGTTTTTGGGAATGTTTTGTCTTATTTTATTTTACAAATGTATTGAGAAATAATTCACATACCATACAATTCACCCACTGAAAGCATACAATTCAATGGGTTTAATATATTCGCAGTATGTCCAACCATCAATACAATCAATTATATTTTATTTTTAAAAAATATATTTTATTGATTTTTTACAGAGAGGAAGGGAGAGGGATAGAGAGTTAGAAACATCAACGCGAGAGAAACATCGATCAGCTGCCTCCTGCACACTCCCTGCTGGGGATGTGCCCTCAATCAAGGCACATGCCCTTGACTGGAATCGAACCTGGGACCCTTCAGTCTGCAGGCTGCCGCTCTATCCACTGAGCCAAACCAGTCAGGGCAATACAGTCAATTTTAGAATATTTTCATCACCCCTCAAAAAACCCTATAACAACCAGCAGTCACCATTTCTCCATCTTTGCCTTATTCTTGGAGTTTTTTTGATATTTTGAAAATATTTCAAATAAAAGTTTATGAAATTACAATATCTGTGTTATTATGACCAATAAACTACTGAGTGAATGTTAGGATTTTTTTTTTTTTTTTTTTTTGCTGCTCTTTTGGTCACAGCCAAGGTACTGTGTTCAGAAGTCATTTGTAATAATTCTTCTGATGATTATATTACTATATTCTTACAGAGGTTCATTTAAGTTGGTTTTCAATTTTGGTGTTCTCATTTTTTGCTCTTTTTAATTACATTTTTTAAAATATATTTTTTATTGATTAAGATATTACATATGTGTCCTTATCCGCACGATATCCCCTACCCCCCCTCATGCCCTCACCCCCCCCCCTCTTTATTACATTTTTGATGATGTAAAATATTTACATGATTCAAATATTAAAACTATGTAGGACCTCCCCCCTCCCAATCCTACTTCTCCATTCCCACTGGCGCAATCATTTGTAATCATTTCTAGTTTATCCTTCCATAGATTATTTTTTAAAATATATTTTTATTGATTTCAGAGAGGAAGGGAGAGGGAGAGAGAGATAGAAACATCAATGATGAGAGAGAATTGATCGGTTGCCTCCTGCATGCCCCACACTGGGAATCGAGCCCAAACCCAGGCATGTGCCCTGACTGGGTATCAAACTGTGACCTCCTGGTTCAGAGGTCAACCCTCAACCTCTGAGCCACACCGGCCAGGCATCTCTTCCTTTTTTATTTCAGTGAATTGTGATCTGACTATAGATCATGTCTGTATCCCCCATTAGATTGTCAGCTCCCGGGGCAGGGAGTTTTGCTGATTTTAGCTGCTGTATTCATAGCCTAGAACTATGATTTTCAACCTTTTCACCTCATGGCACATGTAAACTAATTACTAAAATTCTGCAGCACACCTAAATATATATTTTTTGGTGATATGACAAAAGAAGGTATAATTTTGATTCATTCACACGGGATGGCTATTGTTGCGTTGGCTGTTGTCATTTAATTTGACAATCTAAGGGAAAAGAGGTCAGTGCCCCTGACTAAATAGGTACTGCATGTGTTAAAAACTGTTGTGCACACCGGTTGAAAATTGCTGGTCTAGAAAAATGCTTGGGCGTCTTTGATGCCAATAAATGTTTGTTGATGGAAGAAGCAATGGGCTAGCGAATGAAAGGGTGGTGAATGAATGAGTGAATGAATGAATGAACACCTCATTGCTCCTTTCTTCCTGGTTCATAAGTGAGGAAATAGTAAAAAATTCAGAGGAAGAAGAAAGGGTAATAAGTGGCCCCGGGGGAGAGACATGCGGGCCAGGTGGGCTCCGGTACTGACCCAGAAGTAAGTATTGAGGTGCCCTTTCTGCCACCCGCCCGCATCTCAAGTGCCCTTCATTCTTAGGGTGCTGACCTTTGCCCTCTGGGAGACCCTGGGTCAGTGCTCAGGATTCCTGCAGCCCTCCAGGCGACCCTGAGGTCCACCCTCCCACCTCTCCCGCCCTCCCCCGCTCAGGGGCCCCAGTGACCACAGAGGCGAGGAGTACGTTTATCCCTTTATTGGCGGGTCACCCAGAAGGAGGGGGAGGAGGGAGGCCCCATAGAGCAGTGGAGGGGTCGCAGCCTGTCTTCTGGGGTCCCTCGGCTGCGCTCAGCGGTATTTCTCGGTCAGGACGCTGGTCACAACGGACAGGAACTTGTCCCAGGCGGCGTGGGTGTCGGCCGTGAAGTCCGCGGGGAAGTGCGAGGCCACGGTGACCAGCAGGCAGTGGGACAGGAGCTGGGGCGGGAGGGCTGCTCAGCGCGCGGCTGGAGGGGGCCTGGGGGTTCTTCGGGTGGGGGAACGGAGCCCGTTTCTTGGAGACCTTTCCCTCCTCGAACTCGGACCCAGCCTCTGTCCTGACCAGCCAGGACCCCACCCCCGCGCTCACCTTGAAGTTGACAGGGTCCACGCGCAGAATGTAGGCGTGCAGCTCGCTCAGCTTGGACAGGGCGCTGGCGATGTCGTCAATGTGCTTGACCGCGTCGCCCACTGCGGCCACCACCTTGGAGCCGTGGGAGCGCAGGTGCGCAGAGCCAGGGTGCAGGTCGAAGTGTGGGAAGTAGGTCTTGGTCTGGGGGTAGCTGGCGAAGAGCCTGCGGGGTGGGAGGAGAGCAGGACTTTGGTGAGGCCAGTAGGGCCCTTGCCTTGAGAGCAAAACTTAAGCGGCGCCAGAAAATCCAGCCGTCAGGATAAGTCATATTTTAAAGCAATATTTAAAACATAAATATTAATGCAAAAATTCACGTTGAACAAAACAACTATAATTTTAAATGAAGACAGAATCAGTATTGGATTCTGTTGCCCCAGGCTCCAGTATAGCACGGCACTATCTCTCCCTCACTGCCCCATCTCTCAGTCATTCTTTCGTTCATTCATTCATTCGTTCAACAGATGTTTGTGGAGACCTGTGTGCTGGGTCCCATTGAGAAACACAGTCCTCAGCTCCCTCCCCATCCACTTGCCTCTAATCAGACACACTGCTCCTTCCTCTCTTTCTCCTCCCCACTGTTCCCTCCTCACTGTTCCCTGTCCTCACTAACCCCATTGTCACCTACCTGGCCCCGTCCCCGGCCTGTCTGGCACTCACCTCTCCAGGGTCTCGGTACCGATGGTATCTGCCTGTGCAGCGATCTTGCCCCACATGGACACGATGATGGTCCTCTCGGCCCTGGTCAGAGACATGGTGGTATCGGAGCCGGAGCTGGGTATGATCAGGACTGGCCTTTGTGGTGCCTAGCCCCCAGGGTCCACTTATATACACGGAGTCCATGTGGGGGCCAGGCTGTGGGGGCTTGGGGTGGGGTCTCTTATCAGATCCAGTGACAATGGGCAGTCGGAGCCTGGTGGGACAGGGGGGGTGAGGGGTTATCACCCCTGCCATCCTTCCTGGGTTGTAGAGGGGGCGTTGGCCACAGCCTGACCAGAGTCCAGCAGAGATAGGGGCCCAGCCAGCCCAGGAGGTCATGCCTGCATTTGCAGCCCAGCCCTGCATTGTCCTTGTCCATTTCAGACTTAAAAAATGAGGGAAACCAGAGGAGCAGGGCCCAGAACACACCTTCCTGGGGCTGGCACATGCCCCGTGCTGCCTGCATGGCTCCTGGGTAGGATCCTGTGTCTAGATCACCCAGGCCACATGCCAGCTCCCTCCCCCTTGGGTCTGTGATTCTTGGGTTTCCTCTGAGAAAGCGATGGTTTTACCCTCCCGGCTGAGGAAAGATGTACTGACTGGGTCTGTCTCCCGAAAAGCTAGGTCAATAAGAGAGAATTATCCTAATATCATCTGCTATTAGGGATTGCACTACTTTTATTGACTTCAGAGAGGAAGGGAGACCGATAGAGAGACAGAAACATCAATGATGAGAGAAAATCACTGATTGGCTGCTTCCTGCATGCCCCGCACTGGGGATCGAGCCCGAAACCTGGGCATGTGCCCTGACTGGGAATCAAATCATGACCTCCTTGTTCATAGGTCAATGCTCAACCATTGAGCCACACTGGCTGGGCAGGATTGCAATATTGCTCACCATATTATCATTTTAACAATGAGGCAACTATTCCTTTTAACGTTAATATACAATGAAATTGACTTTTTTAGTGTACTGCTCTGTGAACTTTGACATGTGTGTAGAGTTGTGTAACTCCCACCAAAATCACTAGCTCCATCACTCAAAACAACTCCCACCTGCCACCCCTTTGCAATCTCACTCTGCATATAAGTTCTTTGTCAGTTTGATGTGTCATATCGCCCCCAAGTCTGTAGTTTGCCTCCACTGTCTTAATGCTGGTTTTGTTGAATGGAAGTTTATAATTTTTAAAATTGATTTTAGGTAGAAGGAGAGGAAGGGAGAGAAACATCAATTTGCTCTCCCACTTATTTATGCATTCACTAGTTGATTCTTTTTAAAAAATATATTTTTATTGATTTCAGAGAGGAAGGGATAAGGAGAAAGAGATAAATAGAAACATCAATGATGAGAGAGAATCATTGATTGGCTGCCTTCTGAATATCCCCTACTGAGGATCAAGCCCCAATCTGGGCTTGTGCCCTGACAGGGAATTGAACCGTGACCTTCTGGTTCATAGGTCGCTGCTCAACCACTGAGCCACGCTGAGCAGGTAGGTTTTACCTCACTTAAAAAAAAAAACACCTGCCAGAACCGGTTTGGCTCAGTGGATAGAGCGTCAGCCTGTGGACTCAAGGGTCCCAGGTTCGATTGCAGTCAAGGGCATGTACCTTGGTTGCAGGCACATCCCCAGTGGGGAGTGTGCAGTAGGCAGCTGATCAATGTTTCTAACTCTCTGTCCTTCTCCCTTCCTCTCTGTAAAAAATCAATAAAATATATTTAAAAAAAAACCCTGCCAAATGCTGAGGTGTAGAGAACTGTCTATATTACCATTCTAAGAACTGTACTGTTTGGCATTTGATTGGATGACAGTCCACCTTGGACTGATTTTGTGTGATTGTGAACCAAGGTCTGCTGCCTGGTTTTAGCTGACACTTATCAAATGCCTTCTAAGTCCTGGGCATGGTACCAAACACTCTTCATGTTGGGTATTTGACCCTTAACGCTCTCTGTGAGAGAATTTTATGTTATTACCATGACATGTTTTAAGATAAGGAAATGGAGGCTTGGGAAAGTTATGAAACATGTTCAAGTTTCGGTGGAAGGAACCACTCCTGATGGGAGAGGAGACCTAGGTTTGCTGTGGGCCAGGCTGCTGGCCCTTTGGGGGTTGGGCAAGTCTATTCTGTCTCTGGGCCTTGGTTTCCTGAGACACAAGGAGCCCAAGTCTGTGCTCCTGGACACTGAGACCTATTAGTCTCTGCACAGAATTCAAAGCCCCAGGCTTGTTCGGAACTTTTGTGGCTGGAGCTGAGCTCAGAGGGGCCCTCAGCGGAGACCTTCCCCTGAAAGCGACCCCTGGGTGGCTCTGGGCAGGCTAGTTAACATTGTGAGTCCCGGTTTCACTGTGTTAACCTCTCAGGTGGGGGTTTAGAACAGCCTCCACCTCACTGTTAGGAGGGATAATGGCACCGTGAATTCAAGATTATTGTAGCTGCTATTGTTGGTGAGCGATTCCTCCTGGGCAGGAACACTGTACCAGAGAAGGTGGGGGTGTGGAAGTGGGTCCAAGATAGGGTCTTTGAGCCCCGCCCGGCCCTCTGACAGACGGTGGTAGCTCTATCAGGCCCGGACTGAGTGGCAGGACTGATAAGGCCTGGCCCTGACTAGGGGACCTAAGCTGGGAGGGAAGGTCAGGAGTTTAGGATTCCAAGAATCAATTTACCTTCAAAAAAGTAGGTTACAAAAGAGTTAGTTACATTTAAAATGAGGATTTAGAGTTGTGGGGTGTTCGCAGGGAAGAGTTTGAGGACGTACCTTGTAGTGAGAGGAGGTTGGCCCTGGGTACATGGTTGTCCAGGGGACAGTGTGAGGGCCTCAAGCTAAAACGGCACCAACAGGGGGTGGGGGGAGAAAGAGGTCGTAATATAAGGTGACAGGAGAAGATTTGACTTTGGGTGGTGGGCACACAGTGCAATATATAGATCTTGTAACATAGAAACCTACACTGAAGTCTAATGTGATCATGTTGACCAATGTCACCCAAATAAATTTAATAAAAGTTAAAAAAAAGACCACATGTACAGACCATTTGCTCCCAGCCCTGTTACTGGTGGGGAACCTGAGTCCCAAAGCACGGCCAGCCCACCGTAGAGTCCCTCTGGCTGCCAGCACCCGCCTGGACTGAACAGGGAGTGACAAGGAGCTCTGATTTCTGTAACAGCCCAAGGAAGTCAACACATGTCGACACTGAGATGCTGCTGGTGAGGGTGGCGTGGGAGCCAGACCTCTGCTTGCTCAGTACAGCCCTGGGCATTCCTGCACCTGAGTCCTGTGAGGGCAGCCTGGGAAGCAATGTATCCGAGCCCCTGTGTGCTGGCATCCTGGTGGTCTTTCATCTCTCATGGATTCCAATGCGCGCTATGATGAAAAGAGATTAACCACTGAGCCTGAAAAATAAACAGTGAATGCTATTGTGACAGTTGCTAGCAGGAAGTGGGCCCAGAGGGGTAATTGGGGAATGGTGGATTCCTCCAATTCTGGGCCTTCTCCCAGCTCAGAGACAGCCTCCCCGAGCCCCTGGACACCAGACCTGCTCCTCC
>NW_005362155.1:1422167-1425300 GCF_000412655.1 Myotis brandtii | reverse complement strand
AAGAATAAAGAATCCATAAGGAAAAAAGGAAGGCATGTCAGAGATACTGGCAAATAATCAAGTGATACAGTTCTCCACCTCAGTAATAATTAAAGAAATGCAACAACACTTGGCCAGGGTGGCTCAGTGGTTGAGCATTGACCTATGAACCAGGAGGTCACAGTTCAATTTCCGGTCAGGGCACATGCCCATGTTGCAGGCTTGATCCCCATTGTGGGGCATACAGGAGGCAACCGATCAATGGTTCTCTCTCTATATTGATGTTTCTATCTCTCTCTTCCGTCCTCTCTGAAATTAATAAAAATATATATAAAAAAAGAAATGCAATATAGAATAATACACCATTTTCCTTTTTGGGAATTTTGGAAAAAAAAATAAGTTAATGCTATGAATGCTATGCAGCCTTGTGTAGGGCAATGAGTTGGTTGGTAATGTCTGAGGCAGTTCAAATGCATGTACCTTTCACCCTGGGAGATTCAAGCCATGAATCTGCCTTGCAAAATACATGTTGTATCAGCTTCAATGCAAGAGGTTACTTCAGCAATCCCTTAGTCAAGTGATTATACCCTCGTGCATTTGAAATGCTTGAGAAAGATTTGGAAATAGCCACAGTAGACGGTTAACTACAGTCACCTCCTGGGGAAGACTGGGATGGGGTGGGTGGGGTGATTTTAAAAACAGCTGTACGTATTGAGATATAATTTGTGAGATATACTTTGCAGCCATTTAAAGTGTGCAATTCAATTCTTTTTTGTTTTTTGTATTTTTTGTCAATCTACTTGCGAGGATGAAGACCATTCTCAGCAGTCAGACTGTTGCCATCCCAGACAATGTGGACGTCGCCCTGCAGGGCCGCACAGTGATTGCGGAGGGCCTCGCAGGCACCCTGCGGACGGACTTCAATCACATCGGTACAGAGCTCAGTCTCCCCGGAAAGAAAAAAAAGTGGCTCCATGTTGACAAATGGCGGGGAAATAGAAGGGAACTGGCTACCGTGCACACGACCTGCAGTCACGTACAGAACATGATCAGGGTGTTACACGGAGCTTCCGGTACAGGATGAGGCCTGTGTACTCACTTCCCCATCAATGCTGTTGTTCAGGAGAATGGTTCTTCTGTTGAAATCAGAAAGTTCTTGGGTGAAAAATACATCCACAAGGTTCGGATGAGGTCAGGTGTTGCTGATTCAGTATCTCAAGTCCAGAAAGATGAGTTAATTATTTTTTTAAAGATGAGTTAATTCTTGAAGGAAATGACATTGAACTTGTATCAAATTCAGCTGCTTTGATTCAGCAGGCCACAACAGTTAAAACCAAGGATATCAGAAAAATTTTAGATGGTATCTATGTTTCTGAAAAAGGAACGGTACAGCAGCCTGATGAATGAGATCTAAGTTGTCCAGCTACAGAAACAGCAAGATGTCAGATGATTCCTCAGATTTACTTGTGATATATATATATATACACACATATATATATTTTGTGATATTACTTGTGATATTATATATATATAAATATATATATTTTGTTAATACTCATTGAAGATATTTTTTCTATTGATTTTTAGAGAGAGTGGAAGGGAGGGAGAGGAAGAGGGAGAGAGAGAAACATCAAAGTGAGAGAGACACATCAATTGGTTGTCTCTCCCATGAGCCCTGACCGGGGATGGGGATCAAACCTGCAACCCACATACGTACGTGTCCTTGACTGGGAATCCAACCTGAGACCATTTGGTGCACGGGCCAATGCTCTAACCACTGAGCACACCAGCCAGGTCTTACTTGTGATATTTTAAAATAAAATAAAAGCCATGTATTGATTTGGAGAGAAATAAAGTGTGCAATTGAGTGGGTTTTAGTATATTCATAGAGTTGTGCAACCATTTCCATAAATTTAGAACATTTATCACCCTCAAAGAAACCCTATATCTATTAGCAGTCACACACCTCCAACTACCCCAGCCCTAGACAACCTAATCTGTGTCCTGCCTCTATGAATTTGCCTATTCTGGACATTTATATAAATGAAATCATACACTACGTATTTTTTCAAAGTTCATTCATGTGTCAGTACATCATTCCTTTTTATGACTGAATACTATTCCTTTGTATAAAGAACTTATACCAAATTTTATTCACCCACTCATCAATTGGTGAACATTTGGCTTCTTTGCAGTTTTTTGCTATTATGAATAATGTTGCTATGAACATGCAAGTTTTTGTGTGGAATTATGTTTTTATTTCTCTTGGGTATATACCTAGGAATGGAATAGTTCGGTTGTATGGGAACTCTATACCTTTTGAGAAACTGCCGGACTGTTTTTCACAGTAGCTGCACCATTTTTCATACCTTCCAGCAATGGGTAAAGATTCTAATTTCTCCACCTCCTTGCCAACACTTGTTATTTTGTCTTTTTGATTATAGTTATCCTAGTGGGTGTGATGTGGCATCTCTTTTTTGGTTTTGATTTACATTATCCTAATGAGAATGATGTTGAGTATCTTTTCAGGTGCTTATTGGCATTTTGTCTATGTTCTTTGGAGAAATATCAGTTCACTTCCTTTTCATATTTTCAATTGGTTACTTGTCTTTTTATTGTTTAGTTGTAAGAGTTTAAAAAAATTAATCTGGATATAATTCCCTCATCAGATTCATGAATTATAAATATTTTTCCTATTCTGCTCTTTTTACTTTCTTGGTGGTGTCTTTTGAAGCATAAAAGTGTTTCATTTGATTAAGTCCAATTAAGCTTTTCTGTAGTTGCTTGTGCATTTGGTGTCATATCTAAGTAATCATTGCCCACTCCAAGATCACGAATATTTACCCACATGCTTTTCTGTAAGAAGTTTATAGTGTGAGCTCTTACGTTTAGGTCTGTGAGCCATTGAAGTGATTTTTTAAAAACTTTTTTAGTGTAGTACTTTATATTTGTAAGTTTGACCTTTCTGCCCAAAGCAAGTATTACTTTTATAATGAAAGATGAATCATTCGGAGACAGCGGCCTCGAACCCAAGAGCTGATGTGGCTCCAGTTTCCTAGTCACACAGGTGGGCGGGTCCCTTCACCGCAGCAGGAAGGAGGTCGGTCCACGCGCATGCGTAGCTCCCAGAGAGAGACCGCGCCTGCGCACACGG
>NW_005362155.1:1420464-1421911 GCF_000412655.1 Myotis brandtii | reverse complement strand
GCCCTCCCCCCCCAACCCTCCACCCCCGCCCTCGGGCCCCCGGGTAGAATGGGGGACAACACCAGCCCCATCAGCGTGATTCTGGTGAGCTCGGGGAGCAGGGGCAATAAACTGCTGTTCAGGTATCCCTTCCAGAGAAGCCAGGAGCACCCGGCGTCCCAGACAAGTAAGTGAGCGGCGGGGCCTGAGCAGCCCGTGCAGGGGCCCCTGCCCTCACCGCCTCGCACGTGGAAACTCAAGTCCTTTACCTTTTCCTTTTCCTGATGATACAGTCACTGCCTACTCTCTATAGAGCACTGTTTGGAAAGTGCAGACAAATAAAAAGAAACGGGAGAAAAGTCATAATTCAGTAGCCAAAAGCCTCTGTTGCTGACATTTCATCCGTGTCTGCAGCCTTTGCAAAAAAAATGCGTGAGCACTGCATGCGTGAACCTAAAAATAAAAGGACAAAATGAGAGGCAACAAGCATTTCCTTGAGGTCAATAAGAACAGCTATTTGGGATGCTCCGAATAGTGTTCTGATGGAGAGACAAAGGCATTGGGTATTTATGAGAAAAGGAAGGGAAACGATTATATCAATACAAGGAGGGCATTTATTTCTGTTGGTCAGATAACATAGTAAAGTCATTTCTGAACAGTTTTTAATTTTCAGGAGAGAGACACATCAATCGGTTGCCTCCTGCATGCACCCCCGATCAGGGCCGGGGGACTTGCAGCCAAGGTATGTGCCCTTGACTGGAATCGAACCCGGGACCCTTCAGTCCAGGGGCTGACGCTCTATCCACTGAGCCAGACAGGCTAGGGCTGCTTTCTTGTATCTTTCTAGTCAGTTCTTTGGGGCACAGGTTGCTTAAGCCCAGTGCAAAGGTTATTTTGCCCAGTTTTAACATTTCAAAGATTTGAGGCATAAGACATTACAAGCAGTTTCGGGATGGCAGCTCCAGCTCCATTTTAAAGTAGTTCCATTTATTGTTGTTGGCTTTTGACATAAATGTGTTCAGCTTGGAAAAAATAGGGAATTACAGATCCACCTGAAGTTTTCTTGGACTACCTGCCCCCAGTTCTGCTCCCCCGTTGCAGGGATAACTGCTTACCATTTTAGTCACCATCCTTCCTGTACATAGATACCAACTATGTATCCATAGGAAAATAGTGTATTATTTGGGGATTTTTTTCCCCCTTCACATAAGTGTATTGATCTGCAGTGGCTCTTCCATTGAACAGCCTTGGAGTACTTTACGACTTTGGAAGCAAAGATCACGCTCGCTCTTAGTTGTCGCATGCAGCTGCTGTGGATGGACATTTAGGCTACTTGTAGCTGTTCATTATCATGAATGCTCAGTTTGTAATTTATATTCTGTTTTAAAATTTGTTAACAGCATACAAAGTTTTAAAGGTACAAAGGGATTTAGGTTATGAAAAGAATGTTCTTTATCACCATTTATTG
>NW_005362155.1:1417982-1420402 GCF_000412655.1 Myotis brandtii | reverse complement strand
CACCCATTTCCCCTTGTAGGGGCAGCTGCTGTCACCATTTTCCTGTGCATGTTTCCAGAATCGCCTGTGTAAATACAAGCGTATGCAGATATTATTTTACTTTTTCTAAGCACAAGTGAACGAACACACTGCGCACTGTTCTGTGTGTGTTGTTTTCATTTTCCATCTTGATAATACGTAGTTTCAGAATTATGATTAGAATCATGGGATGAGCATACTGTGATTTATTTATCCAGTCCTCTGTTGATGGGCATTTAAATTGTTTCCAATCGTTTGCTACTATAACCAGTGTGAATGTCCTTTTTGTATATGTTATCATTCTTCTAGATATAGGATTAATTCCCAGAAGTAGGATGGTTAAATCTAAGGGATAATGAGCATATTTATTTTTTTCCTTTTCTTTTTTTTATTTGTCAATTACAGTTGATATTCAATATTATTTATATTAGTTTCAGGTATACAGCATATTGGTTAGACATTTATATAACTTAACTGAGCACCCTGATAAGTCTGATACCTAGCACCATGCATAGTAATTACAGTATTATTATTATTATTATTAACATTTTTATTGATTTCAGAGAGGAAGGGACAGGGAGAGAAATAGAAACATCAATGATGAGAGAGAATCATTGATTGGCTGCCTTCTCCACATCCCCACTGGGGACTGAGTCCGCAACCCAGGCATGTGCCCTGACCAGGAATCAAACCGTGACCTCTTGGTTCATAGGTTGATGCTCAACTACTGAGCCATGTAGGGCAGGCTGAACTTTTTTGTTTTGTTAATCCTCACCAGAGGATATTTTTCCTATTGCTTTTCAGAGAGAGTGGAAGGGAGTTGGGGTGGGGGGGGGGAGGGAGAGAGAGAGAGAGAGAGAGAGAGAGAGAGAGAGAGAGAGAGAGAGAGAGAGAGAGAGAGAGAGAGAGAGAGAGAGAGAGAGAGAGAGAAACATTGACTGGTTTCCTCCTACAGATGGTGGGGAGTGAACCCGCAATCCATGTACATGCCCTTGACTGGAAATAGAACCTGCAGCCTGCGACCCTTTGGTGTGCGGGTCAGCACTCTAATCACTGAGCAAAACCAGCTAGGGCAGTATATGGATTAAAAAAAAAATTTTTTTTTCTTCAGCTAAGACAGAGGAGTTGATACATTGTACATGTTACATTCAGCCACACCTGAGAACAGAACCAGTCCAGAATGTCACAGGTCCAGGGCAAAGATCCAGAAGGGACTGTTTTTGTAAGAGCAGGGTGGGTCTCTCAAAAGGCGGTCACGGCGTTCGGATGGCATGTATGTATTTCTAGATCCCGTTGAGAAGTGTAGACAGCAGCATGCAGTCCAGCAGCTCGTGCCGGTGCCCCTGGCCTCTGGCTGCCCTTATTGCTGCTCCTGTGGCTTCACGGTGCACAAGCTTGCGGTGTACTTGGACCTCTGCCTCATCTTTCTTTTGCGCTTCAGCCTGCGCATTCCCTTCTTCCTCCACATGGCTGTCATGGCACAGGGGTTTCTAGGAAGTGGCGCTCAGGCCGAGAGCTAAACATTCTTTTGCCTGTGCTTTTCCCAGGCTAGTTGACATCATATAGTGAGAGGATTTATGTGTATCTGTGTGTAATATATTTATACTTACCTTTTTTTCTGCCTTAATAGTAGCAAAAGCATTTCCTAAGTTATCATAACTTCTTGGAAACCATATTTTCTGAAAAAAATTTTATTATGGTAGAAAATATGTAATATAAAATTTTTGCCATTGTAACCATTTTTAAGTATACAGTTCAGTGGCATTAATCACATTCACCATAATTAATTCACCATATTGTATAACCAGCACCACTATCTCAAAAAGTTTTCCTTACCCCAAACTGAAACTTGTAACCAAACAATGACTCCCCGTTCCCCCTGCCCTCAGCCTCTGGTAACCGCCAATCTCCTTTCTGTCTCTATGAATTTGCTATTGTAGATATTTTATGTAAGTGCAATATTTGTCCTTTAGTGTCTGGTTTCTTCTTTTTTTTAAAATATATCTTTATTGATTTCAGAGAGGAAGGAAGAGGGAGAGAGAGATAGAAACATCCATGATGAGAGAGAATCATTGATTGGCTGCCTCCTGCAAGTCCCCCACTGGGCATGTGCCCTTGACCGGAATCGAACCTGGGACCTTTCAGTTCGCAGGCTGACACTCTATCCACTGAGCCAAACCGGCTAGGGCAGTGTCTGGTTTCTTTTTCTTAGCATAATGTTTTAAAGTTCATCCACGTTGTAGTATGTGCCAGTATTTCTTTCCTTTTTATGGCTGATGAGTATTCTATTGTGCGTATGTACCACCTTTTATTTTTTATTTTTATTTTTAATATATTTTATTGATATTTTACAGAGAGGAAAGGAGAGGGATAGAGAGTTAGAAACATCGATGAGAGAGAAA
>NW_005362155.1:1379269-1417850 GCF_000412655.1 Myotis brandtii | reverse complement strand
TTTATTTATTTATTTATTTTTTAAAATAGATTTTATTGATTTTTTTACAGAGAGGAAGGGAGAGGGATAGAGAGCCAGAAACATCGATGAGAGAGAAACATCGATCAGCTGCGTCCTGCACACTCCCCACTGGGGATGCGCCCACAACCAAGGTACATGCCCTTGACCGGAATCGAACCCGGGACCCTTGAGTCCACAGGCCAATGCTCTATCCACTGAGCCAAACTGGTTAGGGCCACATTTTATTTTTATTTAGAAAATATTTTTATTGATTTCAGAGAGAGGAAGGGAGAGGGAGAAAGAGATAGAAACATCAATGATGAGAGAAAATCATTGATTGGCTGCTTCCTGCAGACTCCACACTGGGGACCAAGCCCGCAACCTGGGCCTGTGCCCTGACTGGGAATCCAATGGTGACCTCTGGTTCATAGGTCAACGCTCAACCACTGAGCCACGCCGGCCGGGCTATGTACCACATTTTGGTAACCATCACTTTTACTGGCTCCACAATCCTCCTGTATGTGGATGGGTCCTGGTTTCTTAGCCATTGTCTCCTTTTTGCCCTCACTCAGATAAGCCTCGTAGCAGATATGCTGTCAACAACACTGGAGATCATGCCGAGGACCAGGACGGTGACTCCAGGTAAGGGCTTTGAAGTCACTGTAGGATGGAGCTAGTCCTGCCCCAAAGCCTGTGCAAAGCCCCACCTGCCGTTGACCAATGTTTCCCCTGAGAAACCGGGGGTTCTTTTTTCCCATTTGGTGGGTGTTTGGGTAGCATGGAGCAGGGCTGCATAATTTGGTCACATGTCCAGCTGCCAAGCAGGTTGGAGATGAGATGAGGCCATGTTTCTGTAGGTCATTTATCTCCTGTGAGGGAACATGGAGGAAAGCACACCCCGTGCTGTCCTCAGACCTTGTTCCTCAGGCACGGCCCGAGGTCACATGTAGGTGCTTGGGTGCAGTGCAGAGTGTCCAGATGCTGATATGGGCAGAGAGTTGGGGCTGTCTTTTAGGGCACAGATGAAAGTGTGCAGAGTGTCCAGATGCTGATATGGGCAGAGAGTTGTGGCTGACTTGACCCGTGGTCTTTTAGGGCACAGATGAAAGCGGGTCTTGTTCCTTCTTGTACGTGCCCCCTTGTTCTCTGTGGGAAGGACTGTCATGCAACATGAGAAATGACCGCTTGTGCCTTCTTATGTTCATTTTAAAGCTTGGTAAGTGGTAACACAGACCCAGATGAGGCAGGAAAGATTGCAAGTTGCCTGTCCTGGTTCCCCTAAACGTAGCCGAGGTCTTTGTGAGCTAAAGGATGTCGCCTCCACGGTCCCATGGAAAAGCTGAGGTCCCCACACTGGGCCTTTCACATGCGAACTGGTTGTACAGTTTCCCTCGGTTCTCTGACAAGGCACCACAGTGTTGTACAGTTCCAAGAATATGGCTTTTATTTTTTGTGTGTGAGGATGGCAGGGGCCTCTGGCGTGACCAGTGACTGTCTCTGAAGGGAGCAGGCTTTGGAAAAGGGAACAGCAGGAGGGGCAGGGGAGGTGGGAGGTTGTGGGACATTCAGCGGGTCCTTCTGGTTGACGTAGAGGCCAGTGGTTGTCTTGTCCTTTAAAGGTGGCAACTTGGAACAGACTCCTGTTACAGGCACCCGGAAAGCTTTTGGCCCCTGCACACTGGGTGGGTGGCTTTGTCTTCCGCTGGGCCACAGACTAGTTTAGAGCAGGGCTGGCCAGCTGCCCAATGTTCTTCCTCTAAGCTCCATAGGTGTGAGGCTCTGCTCAGGACATGAAGACTCAGAAAGAGCTCTTGGAATGATCTGTGTAGAGGTATTTTTTAGGAGGGCCAGGAGCACATAATTCCTGCAGTTAATTTTCAGAGGCTTATAAGAAAATCACTATGAGGTAATGCCATTGGGTAATGTTAGCACATTATAGCATCTGATGAACCCACTCCCCATCCCCCATATTTTCAGAGATACAGGTTAATACCCTTAGTGCCCCAGCTTTATTTTGTCACATAGGCCTGCCCAGTCGCTGCTCTGCCCCTGGCGGCTGGGAAACCCTGTTATACCTCAGACGTCTTCCTGAAGCACTGCAGTGAAGGTCATCAGACCATTCTCTGTTCTTCTGGATTATCATCCTCAAAGGTGCTTTTCTTCTGGAACCAGCAAGATGTTCCTGCTTGTTAGTTTGCCAGATTGAAACAATGTGAACAGGCCACATGGGTAACTTGTGAATGTGGTGGTGGCCTGCCTTAGAGAAGTGAAGGTGCAGAGCTGTGCTGCCCAGGGTTGAAGTCACTGGCCAATGTGGCCATTTAAATTGAAATGAACTGAAATGAAATAAAATTGAAAATTTATTTCCTTAGTTTCACTTGCCACATTTTAGATGTTCGGTGGCCGCATGTGACTAGTGGATACTGTATTGAATGGCGTAGATTTAGGATATTTCTGTCCCTGAGGAAAGTTCTGTTGGACAACACTGGCTTAGAGAGTAAGCTGGTTTTATAATGCGAATCATCAAGATGATGTGTTTCAGGGTGTAAGAATTCACTGTCACTTTTTAAAAACTCAACTAGAATTTAGAAGGGAGAGAAGAAAATAGATATTGTCTGTTGTCTCTAAGTCTTGAAATTGAAGTTGAGAAAAGTTATAGTGTCCCTGATTGTAGGGTATTAGGAGCCAGGGAGCTCCTGCTTAAGTCCATCTCTGGCTTAATCACCCCACTGGCAGGGACAACGCCATCAGGAGAGGCCCGAGAGGAAGCATGGCGTCCATCGGGAAGGCTGGTGGCGGCCCACTCCCTCCTGACATGTATGGCTGTTTCTGGCTTCCTCTCATATTTCCAGCATTGTTCTGGTTACTGCCTCAGAGAAGGTGATGCTGGTGCCTTGGAAGAGTTAACTTCATTTTAAAACACTCTGAATCATTTTACTTTAGATATCACCCAGAGCTCTGAAAGGTTTCTGTCTCTGCCCTTTACCTCCCCATTGGCATTGTGAGGCATGGAATCAGGTGGCCCTGCTGCCCTTCTCAGACTTGGCTACCTTTCTTGAAGCAGTGGGTCCAGCTTTTAGGCACAGTCATGCCCTGTGCTGGAGGGGGACCTCAGCTGTAGTGCTCACTGGCATACAGCATGCAAGTCCTCCATACCAGGCACACATGGGCTCCACCAGAGCCTCTTTTGACAGCTTTGCTTGGGTGGCACATGTATTGAGAAAGATGCCCCTACTTGCTGGATTTTAGGTCATACACAGAAATGTGGATAAGTAGTGTTGTCCCCAAGCTTGGGTACCTCCCTTCCCTTTTCCTGGCCCAGCTGAGTCTGCACTGGTGTCCGCATTGGCATGTCCCTGCAGGGCAGCATGCTGGGATAAGTGCAGGTTCTGGGTTCCGGGTCTCATTCTCACTCTGTGTCCTAAAGCATGTGATCTGGGCATGTACCTTAGACAGTGAGCCTCCTCTGTAAGATGTCTGCAGGTGTGAAGGCACCTCTGCCTCTCCCTCCCAGTAGATGTCATGGGAACACCTGCCTCTAGGTGGGAGTCCTTGCTGATGGCTCTGCCTCCCTCAGAGGGGCAGACACAGGTCCATAAAACATGCTTGTGGAGTTTAACATTTTACATGTCCCCCCACCCCCCAGTAAGGAAATGGAACACATGGAACACTGCTGACACTTGGAATCTCCATGTGCTTCTTCCCTTTTGAAAGTTAAGGGATATATATATGTACACACACACACACACACACACACACACACACACACACATATATATTTTTAATCCTCACCTGAGGATGTTTTTCCATTGATCTCTAGAGAGAGAAGGGAAGAGAGGGAGGAGGGGGAGAGAGAAAGAGAGATAGATAGATAGATAGATAGATAGAGAGACATCAACCAGCTGCCTCCCGCATGCACCCCCAACTGGGGCTGGGGATCAAACCTGCAACCGAGGTACATGCCCTTGACTGGGAATTGAACCCGTGACCCTTTGGTCTGCAGGCCGACACTCTCTAACCACTTAGAAACCCAGCCAGGGATTTTGTGACCTGTCTAGGTGTAGGAGATAAAGTTCTAGGAGATTGTACTTGAGCTTCTTCGGATTCTGACTTTCTGAATGATCTTGAGAAAGTCCACACAACATCTTACCCCTTTACTACTATACAAACGAATGAGCTAAAGTTTGGGAGCTGCTGAAAAAAGTGTTCTTCATTGTGTTTCTCTTGCATGGGTCCTTGGTAATGTGTGTTTCTCGGTGAGAGCTGTGGGGAGCAGCAGTCCCAGCAGGGCAGCCTGGTGGGCATGGCATGGCGTCCTGGCAGGCTCTCACCCCTCGGATGCTGTCTGCACTGTGGGGCTCAGGCCTACTTTCTGTTCCCAGCAAACTCGGAAAGCAGCATGATATAGCCCTGTGTAGAGGAACTTCAACTCTTTGAAATATATTTTCTAAAAAAGCTCAGGTCAGATAGTGCAGAGGTCTTCGACATTTTCTAACGTAATTGTATACAGCTCTGCCACGACTGCCTTGCTGATGGGGCCACATGGGCAGAGACTCAGGGAGATCAGCTATGCAGGTGGTCATAGCATCTCAAGAATTGGGGCTGAGGTGGTCAATGCATTTTACATAAGGCTTTTACCTATGGGGGTCTCATTTGATCCTGTTGAGACGGTTTGTCAGATTAAATGCTTGTGCATAGGCATCTGGCCAATGTGTGTGGTGCTAGGCTCTGACCCAGGTCTTCCGGCCTTGCTCTTGTTCTGGAAACTGACCCTCATTCTGACCAGTCTATGTTTATGTGAGAGAATTTGAGCTTTAGTGAGAAAACTGTGTGGTAAGTCTTCAACTTGGGGAGTTGTCTGTATCCTTTCTTGTCTGGTAAGTTTCATAGCCTTGACCTCAACAGTTAATGCTTAATGGTAGTACTTCTGCTTGACTTTAATGCTGTTTTAATAAAAACAACTATAACTTATGATTTTAAAAATCAATGTGTTTTTGTTTGGTCTTGATGGTCCTGTTCCCATTTCAGCGAGCCATGTCCTCCAACCGATGAGCAATTGGTTGCAGGGTAAGACCAAGACTTCTCCACCGTCTTTCTGTCCTGATTTCTGCTACCTTCTCTTCTTGTAATTGTGCTTAACTCCTGATTCCCCTCAATGTTGAAGAATGACTAATGAGGCACACAGGCTCTCGCTCGGATCCCACGGCCCCTGCCCTTTCTCCACTTGGAGTTACCTATTTCACATTACCCAAGAAGCCTACGCAAGGTTGGCTGGCACCAGGGAGACTTGTGGGACCAGGCTTGCACTCAGACCTCCTCCTCCAGGCAGGCACCAGTAGCCCTGTGAGGCCAGTAGGTGAGCAGAAGCAGGGTTTCTTATCTCCCTAGCTTACTGCCCGCCCCCGCCCCCCAAGAGAGATCCTTGATTAGTCTCTGCCTTCATTTCTCAGAGGGGTTTAGTGGGGGCCTCTTTCCCAAGGGCTGGGTGTTAAATGTAATGCTTGAGGTTAGATGCTATTGTGTGTGCCCTTTAGAAGCAAAATGCACCCATGGAGTTTATCTGGCACTTCCTCTGGAGGGTATGAATAAGGTATGACCCTCCTGTCCCCCTGACAGGATATCCCCTCTGGGCATTGAAGCATCTTTGAGCCCCCCATCACAGGAGGGTGCAGAGTCAAGCTCCCGTCCATGCTGTCCCTCCCCCCTTTTTTGACCAGGCCGGAGATCAATCCCTGCTCCTGACTATCTCAGAAGGAGAGGAAGGTCTTGGCCTGGTTTCTAGCTGGGCTGGTTCATCTTCCTAAAATTTTTAAATTTCTAAGTTATTCCCGGAATGTTAGTTTTTGTAACAGCTATTTTATTGTGTGCAAAACTTACTAGGTCTTTTACCATCAAAGCAAGGGAAAGAGATTTTTGTAAATTTTGGAAACAACAAACAAATATTGTCATTTGTTTTTGTTTCAATTTGCTATTTATAACAGTTATTCCCCTACTCCCCAAATCTCATGATATAACTATGCCTTTGTGTATATTATATCAGCAGGCACACTATATAAAGGATAAAGCCACTCAAGTGTTTTTTCTCATCATATGTGTTAATATTGCAGTGGTGAGTGGATTTCTCTGTGGGCTAGACTCGCTCAGACAAGCACCATCCCCCTGGCCGCCCTAGAGGGCCTTCCCTGATGGCCATGTAGGGCAGGATGGCTTTTAACTTCAGCAGCACATGGCTTCCTAGTTGGCTCCTTCTGCAGATGCTGGCCTCTCTGGTCTTGGGAGGAAGCATTTTTTATTTGGCTCTTGGAAGGATGCTTTCGGATTTGGATATTTATAGATATTCAGGAGACCTCTGCTTGCCTCTGAATCTCAGGACCCATCCCACAGCCAAACTAGCTTAGGTTCCTGGACTAGTGGCTGAGGCCAGGGCTGAGGCTCAAGTGTGGGTCTTGATGACAGAGCAGAGGTTTTTAATGGAGGTATTTAGATATCACAGGAAAAAGTGAACTTTCTGGAATAGTGGGAGGTTGTTTTCTATACCTTATCTTTGTCCCTCGGTGGCAGAGTGGAGGAGCTATTTGTTTAGATAGGATGTGAAATGTTGGCACTGGATCAATCATTAGGGCAGAAGTGTTTGTTTATCACCCTGAGCCCTCTCTCACCATCAGACGGAAGTTATAGGGCAGAGTGAGCGATTTAGAGTTTTTAAAGAAAGCATATAATGCCTCTGGTCTAAGACACTGGAATATTCCATCTCTGGTTTAATCACTCCGGAGAGCAGTATTCCCGGGAAGAGAGACCCATAATAGGCAGCTGAGGACTTAGGCAATGGGTCCCACATTTCCCAGACTGGCTCTGACGACCTCTCTCACAACCTTGGTGTCAAAAGGGCCGAGTGCAGTCCTGACAGTACAAGAGCCAAACCCTCTGCATCTTGTTTGTCTGCGGGCCACAGAGCAACCTAGGAGACCTGGAGGACCATGTCAGTCCCTGGGAGGGCTGGAAGCCAGTGTGACACCCTCCCTCCAATGCCTTGGCAGTTCTAGGCTCCCCTCCTATGGGGGAGAGACTTGGAAAGAGTTCTCTAGCTGCTTGTCTTGCAGTTTGAGTGCTGGTTGATCAGCAAGGTTCTTGCTGCAGGCTGGCTCCAAGTACTTAAAAAATTTTTTTTATTGATTTTTAGAGAGAGGGAGAGACAGAGATTGATTTATTGTTCACTTATTTATGCATTCATTGGTTGCTTCTTGTATATATGCCCTGACAGGGGATGGCACCAGCAACCCTGGTATAGCAGGAGGGTGCTCTAACCAACTGACTACCCGGCCAGGGCTCAGGTCACTCTTACATTAGATGGTGAGCCCTGCCATGTGTAAGGAGCCCAGAGCAAATGACCCCCTTCCTAGATCCTTTTACCCCAGAGTAATTTCTTATTTCAGAGTTCAGCTGAAGCAGCAGTTTGTAGCATACCATCTTTTTTCTTCAGAAAATGGAGAGGTATGGTAGCAGTCGCTCCCCTCCCCCACATGAGGTCGTCCAAGAGAAAAGCATCTAGTATGGTGCCTGGTTCACTGTAGCTCCTTAGCACAGGCCCAGGATGCACGCTGGAGTGTCTGCCTTTGATGGCCTCCCGGGCTCCTGGGGTCTGTGCCCAGGGGCAGAGCATGGCCCTGGGGGAGCTGGCGCCACTTTCCCCAACACAGTGCGCTCTCCCAACATGGATGCTAGAAGTGCTTTCTGCGGGTGGAGAGATGAGCACAGGACTTGTCTCTCTTCTGGCTCCAGCTCAGACACGGTGCGTCAGTGTTTCTAAAGTGAAGGCCCCCACGAGCCTGGGTTCTGAGATAAGAGTCTGCACGGCACCCCCAGCGCTCTCCTTCCTGTGGCGACGCTCCCTTATCTGGATCCCCGTGGGCAGGAAGGAACTGGGTTGCCAATAAGAAAACACAAGTGTACAGAGCACCTGGCAAAGGGTGAACTCATATCCAAATCTGCTCTCACCCACGCCACAGCCATTCCTGCTCTGTGGTACCCAGTCCTGTGCATCCTATGTCCACATTGTATCAGTGGGTCTGGATATCGGGCTCATCTTTTAAAGTTTCTTCCCTAATAAAAACTGGAAGGTTAAGTGTTCAGGATAAGGAAGGGACAGGAAGCCATGCTGAGAAAGGTAATTAGCAGTTAGTGCTGTACTCTTGCCCTTCACACAGCACTGAGGGGGTGGGGTTCCTGAGAGTTGAGAGGTGCAGCCTGGTAAACCTCCCACCCGTGAGCCTTAATGAGCAGCTCCTCAGGGCAGCGCCAGCTTCAGCTGTTATTCCTCCCTTTACCTTTAAAAGCAAACTGCAACCTGTTTCTCTCCTGAATTTCATAGAGCATGCCAAGAAATTGACAGCATGTGCCTTCAGTCTATGCTTCTCATGCCTTTTACCTTGTAATTTTGGTGATTTTATGTCCCAAATCTTGGGGATTGCTTCAGAAGGCAACTGATAGAAGCTTCCAGGTCATCAGTGGGGGTCAAGCCACTTTGCGCACCAAGCTGCCATATACTGAGATCCTTATCCCCTGAGGGCAGCTGGTGTGGGGCTGTGACACTTTATTCACTTATTTCCACTCTACCTCTTTTTAATTTTAAGGTTTTCAGATGTCATTCTGGCAACAATTTTGGCAACCAAGTCTGAAATGTGTGGCCAAAAATTTGAACTGAAGATCGATAACGTGCGTTTTGTCGGGCACCCGACACTCCTACAGCATGCGCTGGGGCAGGTAAGGGCCTCCCTGAGAATATAAGGCTCTCCCTGGGCAGGCATGGCCATCCTGGGCCCTCAGGGAACTGTGGCTGCCACTGGCTCCGGTAAAGATAGCGAGTGTGTGCCAGACCTGACCGCTACTTGCCGTCAGCTGCACATCACAGATCCTGAGGGACCCTCGGAGAAAGAGACAGGCATGCTTGCCCCAGAGTTTCAGTCCCTGCCCCTAGCTTTGGTAAAGTGGCACAAGCATTTCTTCTTACTTGTTAAGTGATCTCATGGCCAATATTATTATTAATTTAGCTCTTACTGTTGTGCTGAATCCTTCAGATACATTCTCTGATGAGTGAAATGTTACAGTGCTGGAGTTTTAACAAGACAGAATGCACTGTGACCCGAAGGAATCTGCACACCAGAACCTGCCAGTCAGTCCTTTGCACACAGGCAGAATCAGCAGCAGCATCACTCAGATTCTGAAGGACTTTGATATGACAGTATAAGATTTAGCTCCATTTATATGATCCAGAAATATGAGGGTCTGTGATGTGGTCCTCAAATATCCTCCATGACCAAGCTGGTGGAAAGAGCTGAGGTGGTTGGAGGTGCTAAGACATCAGACGGTCTGGGTGCACCTGGCCCCAAGGACAGCACCATCCCTCCTCACTGAAACCCCTGCAGGTAGGGATTAGATCCCTGACTGTGACCTGTGGGTGATGGAGGGGAGATTTGGCAGCCTGCTAACAGTCCTGGGCGTATAAAACTAGAGTGACAGGCAGGTTGGTGAGGAGCTAGTTGGGATAGCCCAGGGAGAGCTGGAGCCCTGGCCTCTTATGCCCCCTAGTGGCAACACTTGAAATCAGTGTGGTGTTTGTGACAGGTTGGCTGGCTGCCAGAGCAGCAGCCCTGTCTCTGCTGGCCCTTACCTGCCTAAGAAATTGACAGCATGTGTCTTCAGTCTATGCTGGGGCATTGTTCTCTCTCTCTCTCTCTCTCTCTCTCTCTCTAATATATTTTATTGATTTTTTTTAACAGAGAGGAAGGGAGAGAGAGAGCTTTCAAGGCAGGGGAGGGTGGGGGTGAGGGGGAAAGATCAATCAAAGGACTTGTATGCATGCATATAAGCATAAGTGATGGGTGTGGACAACAGGGGGTGAGGGTGAGGGCAGGATTGGGGGGATAAGGGGACACTGGGGGGATAAGGACACATTTGTAATATCTTATTCAATAAAGGGGAAAAAAAAAGAAACATCGATCAGTTGCCTCCTGCACACCCCCCATTGGGGATGTGCCCGCAACCGAGGTACATGCCCTTGACCAGAATCGAACCTGGGACCCTTCAGTCCACAGGCTGACTCTCTATCCATTGAGCCAAACCGGTTAGGGTGTCCTCTCTCTTAATCATCCTGAGTACTTATCATACCTGGCAGAGATGGCCTCAAGAACTCAGGTGGACACTGGGGATGGCAGTGGGGAGGATGTCTGGGCAGAGAACACTCCATCTGCTTGGGCCCCTCTCCATCATGTCTCCTCTGGGCACTTCAGCCCCCTTCCATTGACTGGGGCAGCCTCATCATGCTGGGTCAGAGCACTGACCTTCCTGTTATCTCAGTGGGGACTCATCTGTCCATGCCGTCACCACTAGCTCATGCAGAGGTGCTGGCCGATTCTCCGAGACCATAGGCTCTCTTTTCTTTTGGTTCTGCTGTATTTTGGAACCTTTCCCCATGCTTAAAGTAGAATAGCTCTAAACAGCTCTTCTTGGGAAGTTGGCTCTCATTCAATAGAATTATGCGTCTTTTACAGGTCTCCAAAACAGACCCGTCCCCGAAGAGGGAAGCTCCCACCATGATTCTTTTTAATGTGGTGTTTGCACTAAGGGTGAGTGTTTATAGGTGGCTGAAGAGCATGGGCAAATCAGGAAGGAGGGTAAGGTGTGGAACAGCAGCTCATTTCTGGTGAGTGTGTCATTGACTCAGAGCTTAGCCTGCAGTGGGCATGGCATTGGTCTACTCTTACTGTTTTCCTCTCTTTTTAAAAAAATAAAATACACATAACAAAATTTACCATTTTAACTGTTTTAAAGTATATGGTTTGGTGGCATCTTACAACAGTGTAACCATCCCCATTATCTAGTTTCAGATCGTTACTGTTACCCTAAAAGGAGCTCAGCTATTCCTTTTCTCTCCCGCCCTCTCCCAGCCCCTAGAAACCACCAATCTACTTCCTGTCTCTGTGGATTTACCTGTTCTGCATGTTTCATATGCATGTGATCCTACAATATGTGACCTTTGGTGTCTGGCTTCTTTGGATGAGCATAGTGATTTTGAGATTATCCCTGGTCATATATATCAGTACTTTATTCCTTTTTACGGTCAAATCGTATTCCATTGTATGAATAGACCATACTTTGTTTATCCCTTCATCTGTTGAGGAACATTTGAGTTTTTTTTCACCTTTTTCTATTATGAACAATGCTGTTAAGGATATTTGTATACAAATTTTTGTGTGGAGACATGTTTTCATTTCACTTGGGTATATACCTAGGAGTGGAATTGCTGGGTCATATGATAACTGTGTTTACCCATTTGAAGAACTGCCAGACTGTTCTCCACATTGCTGCACCATTTTACATTCCCAGGTGCAATGCACGAGGGTTCCAATTTCTTTACATCCTGACAACACTTGATATTTTCCATTTTTTAAATGATGAAGCCTAATTGTTCTCAGTGTTGTCTGAAGTTGTGTTTTTATTAATTACAGGAAAATTTTTTTCATTAAAGCTGTCAAAATATAAGGGATCCAAATAAACATAAAAGGCATCCCTGGGTAAGGACTGGCTTATATTATTAGTGGAATACCTAGGAAATTTATATCCAGTGACTGTTAAATAATGGCATTCCTCTGAAATATACCAGTATCAGTTTTCACCAAAGAACCCAGAAGTTCTTTCTGGATGGGCACGTGATCTGCACGACAGCTTTTGTGCAGAAATACGAGTGAGAAAGTGATTGGATTTCAGTGACAAGGAGCAGTGATGCCCTGAAAACCTTTGGAGTGGCAGGAATGAGACTGAGTAGAAAGGGAACCTATAAAATTAGGTGCCATTCTGAGTCTCAAGGTGTTTTTTTTATGGTGGCTTTTTTTTGGTATGGAGACTACATGTCTCACTCTGAACAGTTCAAAATCAAAATAATGCTAGAGAAAAGATCCATGAGAATGAAGCTTAATTTCTAAATTTTTACCTGTTGATAAAGACAACTACAAGTGAGAACAAAATGATTTGTTAGTGGTGGGGCCATGAAGTTCCAAGAGATCTTCCTACTTTATACACGTCTGTGGTATTTGCATCTTCACGATGTTCTTGTATTACTTATATAATTACATAATACAAAACCATCCACAAAGAGAACTCAAATTAAGTAAAAAACAAGCAAACAAAACCCATGACGAATGCTGTCCACCTGTCAGTCCTGATAGCCCCTGGGGGATGGGCAGTGAGGAGCAGCCACAACCCCACCCCAGATGTTGCCGGCAGGCTCTCATCCCTGGGCAGCATGTGATAGCAACATGTAAAGCAGTCAAGCAAGCACGCATATTATAGAGTCTTGTAAAGATTTTTATAATAATAATTAGACTGGAAGTAATTCTGGTATCCAGTAGTTGAGAGGTTGGAAAAGGTGGTGGTCATTACACACTGGCATGTTTGTGGCCATTGAAGATGAGAAATGGGGACGACATCAGAACCTGGAGGAGTGTAGATTACCACAGGTAGTATAGGACTTCAGATAGCATGGGCCATCGTGATGAAGAGTGGGAGGGATTTTAAATAATGTAAAGAGTTGATATTTTAGGGTAGACAAGTTTTAGTAGTCATGTAAAAATGTATACTTTTTTTATTTTGAAAAGTTTTAAACCCTGAGTTAGTGACAATAGTTTGATAAACCTATACCCCTGTCGCTGAGATTCCACAACTATCACCTTTGCATCTTGGTTCCATCTACTGCCCCCACCCCCTTACATTGTCACTTATGTATTTCAAGACAAGCCCTAGCCTCATGTCTGTTCACTCCTACATACTTCAGAAGGCATCTCTATAAAAATATGGGCATTTATTTTATACCAGAATACCCTTTTCACAGCTGAGAAAATTTGCAATAAGTTGGTGTAAACTAGTACGTGGTCCATTGAAGCTTTCCCCAATTGCCTCAGCATTTAAGCTGGTTGTCTTGTCTGAAGCAGGATTAAGACCCAGCCCGCACAAACATGTGTTGTCGGGTCTCTAGATCTCTGTCAGTCTAGGACTCTCTCCCCCATTTGTCCCATCACATGTTCTATGTTTGGACTCATTTCATTGTGCAGACAAGTCAGACTTGCTCTCTGTCCCTGTATTTCTTGCAAACTAAATGTTTGATTACATTTGGGTGTGAGTTCTGGGGACAAGAAAGTCTCACAGGTGATGCCCTGAACCTCATGCTGCCTCACAGCACGTGTGGCATTTCCAAGAGCTCCCACTCAGGGCTGGCGTGTCCTAGGACCTAGGTGGTAGTTCTCTCAGTGTGGCCACACAGCCTCAGGCTCTGCAGGCACCTTGAACAGTGTCTGGCCTGTGCAGCCAAACAGGCACCCTGGCACACTCCATCAGTGCTGGTCCTTGGGCCTCGCCTGGGCAAGCACCACCTTGCGTGTCTGAGAATGTGGGACAAACGGGCCCTGAGCCTCGGACAGCACTGTCCTGCCCCAGCCAGTGGGTCTTCTAGCAGAGAGTCATGTTCTCAGGTGGGACTTGCTTACTCTTCAAGGAAATGACCATGTGCTCAAGATCATTCTCCTACCTCTCCTTTGCTCTGGGAGTATTTCCACACAGGTTCTTCTGGAAGGGTTTTGAGGCAATTGTATATACTCTAAGCCAGTGGTTCTCCACCTTCCTAATGCCGCGACCCTTTAATACAGTTCCTCATGTTGTGGTGACCCCCAACCATAAAATTATTTTCGTTGCTACTTCATAACTGTAATTTTGCTACTGTTATGAATCGTCATGTAAATATCTGATATGCAGGATGTATTTTCATTGTTACAAATTGGACATAATTAAAGCATAGTGATTAATCACAAAAACAATATGTAATTATATATGTGTTTTCCGATGGTCTTAGGCAACCCCTGTGAAAGGGTCGTTCAACCTCCAAAGGGGTCGCGACCCACAGGTTGAGAACCGCTGCTCTAAAACCAGACCCTGCAGTTTCGTAATCTTGCAGGGGACACTGTTGAGGGGATGCCCTTGACACAAAGGGACAGGGCTGCTGCCAGTAGTGGGCATAGCATGGGAACAACCTTTGGTTCTCTCCCCAGCACAGATATGCTGCCAGGTGTGAGTTCTGTTTGTGAACATGACATCTACTAGTTTAGAAAATCTCTCCCAGCTCCCAGGGATGAAGGTGTTTACTGTGGGCAGGGCTCTCTCTGGCAGATAAACGAGAGGGAGGCAGCACCAGGGGTTCTAATCAGCAGCACCATTCTCCCTCTTCCTTTTCTCACCTCCGCCCCATAGGATGACTCAGCTGCCCTGTGGGCCTCCTGAAGCACTGAGTCATGGCTGGCCAGTTATCTGCTCCAAGGAGCATCTTCACAGACCCCACAGCCACCTGCTCCACCCTTGGCCGGGCCCGACTGCAGCCCCTGATAGTTTCTAGAGTTGACACAGGGGATGGGAGTGGCTGGAGCCAGCTGGCTTCTCCTGTTAGCCAAGGTCATGTCTGCTAGAAAGAGCCACTTAACCTTGAGGATAGAAAATGTTCAGTGAACTGTTAGCCTGGTGATTCTGTTTATTATACTTTGTGTCCCTATAAGAGGGGCTGTGTGACTAAATTCTACCATAGCCAGTTGGTCCACCAACAGTCAGCAGTACACTGGTGACTGCAAACACTGCCAGGGATTTTGCTGTGGGTAGTCTCTGTTTTGAGCACCTGACATTTCTGACTAATTGGTGATGGGGGTGCCACTGTTGTCCTTTCTTAGATGGGAGCCCTGTGACCCAGGGTCACACAGCAGGTGGTTGGACAGATCTGTACCTTCCATTATCCCACTGGCTGCCTCTGTCATGCCCAGAGTGGATGTCTGACTTGTGCCCTACCTTCCTGGGTGGCCCTGGTGCCCTGCAGTGTGGGAGCCTTCCTCTACTTCAGCGGTTCTCAACCTGTGGGTCGCGACCCCTTGGCGGTCGAACGACCCTTTCACAGGGGTCACCTAAGACCATCCTGCATATCAGATATTTACATTATGATTCATAACAGTAGCAACATTACAGTTATGAATAATTTTATGGTTGGGTCACAACATGAGGAACTGTATTTAAAGGGCCAGAAGGTTGAGAACCACTGCTCTACTTGTTAGAAATGCCTGGTTCCCTACCCCCCACACTGGGTGACCCCACGGAGCCATCTCTGTGCTGCCATCCAGGCAGCTATCCCCAAGATAGGATGCTGAGCGGACTGGCGTTTATGGACAGCTCCTAGAGGGGACACAGGAAATTGGTGATAGTGGCACCTGGAGAGGAGCCTGGGGGAAAGGAGTAGAGGATTCCTTCATGGTTTCAGTGTTTGCTTTGTATGTGTATTACCTGAGTACATAAGCTGCATTTGAGTCAAGCTTGGCTTCTCCCACAGGCCAACGCGGATCCCTCGGTGATCAACTGCCTGCACAACCTTTCCCGACGAATCGCCACCGTGCTGCAGCACGAGGAGCGCCGCTGCCAGTACCTCACTCGGGAGGCCAAGCTGATCCTCGCGCTGCAGGACGAGGTGTCTGCTGTGGCCGATGGTGAGTGCGGCAGGCGTCTCTCCTACCCAACAGCACAGAGCAGGCAGTGTTTCCAGGCAGGACACGGCTCTGGTTTTGAAGACATGGAAGCCGAGGTGCTCAGAGTTCCATCCTCCTCAGCCTGGACTGAGCAGGCCCCAGTGCAGAGGGAGACTCTCCGGGGCACAGCTGTAGACCCCTTTCCCGGCCTGATGGGCTAACACTGATTCCTTAGCCTGAAGCATTTTCCTCCCCACAAATGCTCATGGTGGCTCTTCACGCAGGTCTTCACTGCCTGCTGGCCCTGGTGCTGCTGGCCCTGCGTCCCAGGCTGGAGGACCTGTGGAGGGGCCAGCGGGAGTAGTGAGCTGGCAGGGTGGGTGCTTTTCAGTTCTTTGCTTTCAACTAAATTGAAGGAGGACCTAATGGAGTTATCAACTGGAAAGTTATTAAAAATAATTTAAAATATATATATTTATTGATTTCAGAAAGGAAGGGAGAGGGAGAGAGAGAAAGAAACATCAATGTTCCTGTACACCCCGCACTGGGAATTGAGCCTGCAACCTGGGCATGTGCCTTGACCGGGAATTGAACTGTGACCTCCTGGTTCATAGATCAACTCTCAACCACTGAGCCACACCGGCTGGGCTGTTAAAAATAGATACATTACCATGTGGTGTTTGACATACCGTCAACATTTGAAAGTGTGAAGAGACTCCTACCTGTAACAGACCCACCTCCATCCTCTCAGGTCAGCATCTTTGTAACAAAAGCAAAAACCAAGAACACAGTTGAAGGTGAGCCCAGTCTGATTTTAGCAGCAAGTAAAAGCAGCGGTCACCATGCACGAACTATCCCACTCAGGTGCATTTTCAGTAAAAATTTACTTTTTATGTTTGACAATGAAGTTTTATTTCTTAAAACACTTTCTTTAGAGTCTGATTTTGTCACAGGAATTTTAAAAGTTCAATTTAGTACAAATATTTGTTTAGATATTTATGAGACAGGATTAATGAAAAAGACTTTCAGTCAGAAAGATAAATTATGTTAGCATAAATGTGGGGGAAAGAGTGGGATGAGGCCTGGAACTACATGGTCACTGAGGCAGAAGATGGCGCTGGTGGTCCGAGGTAGTCTTCAGGAGCGGTAGGGAAAAGCGTCAGGTGGGGCCAGTGCTGAAGTTTAAATACAAATATTTCATATAAAGACAGTTGAACAAATCGGCCTGAGTATAATTTTAATTCAGCTGGATGCCAAAATTTTATGAGAAGCAGTTGTGAGCCCTGGCTGATGTGGCTCAGTTGTTTGGGCATCACCCTGTGCACTGAAAGGTTGCCAGTTCGATTCCTAGTCAGGGCACATGCCCGGTTACAGGCTCTATCCCTGGTAGGGGACGTATAGGAGGCAGCCAATCCATGTTGTGCTCGCACATTGATGTTTCTCCCTCTCTCTCCCTTTCCCTTCCTCTCTCTCTAAAAAATCAATAAACTATAAAAAAAAGAAGAAACAGCCTGGCCGGCATGGCTCAGTGGTCGAGCATTGACCTATGCACCAGGTCGTGGTTCGATTGTCCGTCAGGTTGCGGGTTTGATCCCCAGTGTGGAGTGTACAGGAGCCAGCTGACCAATGATTCTCTCTCATCATTGATGTTTCTATCTCTCTCCCCATCTCTGAAATCAATAAAAATAAAAAGGAAGAGGAAGAAGCAGTTGTGAATATCCTGATGATTGGTTTAAAGTTACTGAAAATTCCTTTTAAGTTGTTTTTAAAGGTATTTTAACTTGTTTTTAAAGGTATTTTCTATTCTAGCCTGTGTGGAGTTTCCTTGCTTTGGAGATTCTAAGTCCTTCTGTGTCTCAATTCTTGCAGCAAATGATGGTCCGCAGTCTCCGTTCCATCACATCCTGCCCAAGTGCAAGCTGGCCAGGGACCTCAAGGAAGCTTACGACAGGTAGGACAGGCGAGCAGCACACCATGCACTTCCTTCTCGTGGGCCTTACTGCCTGAGCGGTGTCTGATAATGGGACTCCCTCCTCTGGGTGCTCTCCCGTTGTGTCACTGAAATGGGGGTGAGAGGGCAGGAAGTGCCAACCCCTTTGGTGTGCGCCCGACTGGAACAGTCACCTCCATACTTAACCAAAAGTGAGCCTGAAGTTACACATGAGAGCCTGAAAGTGCATTTGAGTCCTCAAATGCAAGGTGATTTTACTGAGCCTGGCACAGCGCCAAGTTCTGGGTCCACCTTCATTAGGTGCGTGTCGTTGTCACCTTTCACCCATGAGGAAACAGGCTCAAAGGATGGAGAGGGGCTGGCCCTGCCCTGGGGAACTGGGGGCCTGGGACACTCAGTGTATGAGTGCAGCAGGTGTTGGAGACACAGCGGAAACCTTACAGTTGTTCGGATTATATTTGTGGCTCAGCACCTACGCTCTTAAACATGGATAAGCAAAGAACTTACTTTCTTTTTAAAGGGTGTCCTGTGGCTCTGGTGCTGGGTCTGCAGTGGGGGATGGAGGTTTGGTGGGGGCGAGTGCCCAAGGGACAGCCCACCTGGCAGTTTTGCCTTCCCTGTCCTGCACCGGCCGGTTGGTTCACAGGGTACCACCCAGCACCAGGCAGCAGCATGTGGGCGCAGGCTTCTTCAGTGCCGTCCAGTTCCATTGCCTCTTTCTGCCTCTCTTCCTCCCTCATTCCCTTACATTTCCACATTCTCCTTGGCGAGTGCGCAGCTCAGCGCTCCCACCTGGCCTTCCAGGCTGCACTCCATTCCACTGCACTCTTCTCCCACTGGAGGTGGTCCTGATGTAAGAACTGTGGCCGCGACACCACGTGTCATCGAAGCCCAGAGACAGCGGTTTGTCCAGGATCCTTTCCCTTTTTTATGTTAATTTATTCTGATTTTACTAACACTAAAGACATTTAGGAAATACAGAAAAGTATAAACAAAATGAAAGTCATCTATAATTTTATACACAGTGATAATCACTATGAACATTTTGGTAATTTTTTTAAACTTGATTTTTTGAAAGGTCACATATTCATCAAGACTGAAATTTAGAGCTTTGGTTTTGTCTCCTGCTGCACTCCGACCAGCTTCTCATCCTGGCGGCAGGATGCATTTCAGCGACAGCCTTCCTCACAGATGGGTTTACCGTAAGGTGCATACAGGCAAATAGTGATCCACTGTCTCCCTTTACATACTGGCAGCACACTGGGCATCCGGTTCGCCTGTTGCCTTCTCAGATAACAGGATACCTTAGGCTTCTGCCTGTGCTGATGAATAAGAACTTTTGTTTTTTTTGCTGCATAGTTAGCCAGCCCCCTCCCTTGGGCATTTATTTGGCTTCACGTTTTGCTGCTGTAAGACATGCTGCCCACCCACATGCATGTGTGATTGTGCATCTGTACCCACACATCCATAACATAATTCCTGAAAGTGGGGTTGCTAGGGCGCAGAGGTAAAATGCATTTCCTTCTGTGGAGTATGTGCCTCGATCTACACTCCCACCAGAAGCACGTGAGATACCTGTCAACACAGCGTCTTGGTGAGCTTCTTGGTTTTAACCAATGTAAGGGTAGAGCATAGTGTCTCAATGCAGCTTATGCACGTCTTCACGTGTTTACACCATCCCTGTTTTCTTTTCTGGCAGCTCTCTGCTCAGACCCCCTGCTTGTTGTTCTGTTGGGAGGTGTACGTGCCTTTTCAAGGAGGGGGAGTTGCCCTTTGTGAGGGCATCTTGTGCTTCCCTTGTCTTTATTTTGGTGACCTCTGGGTGTGGCTTCTGGCTGTTAAGAGAACATCAGGGCAGCCTGAACTGCCCTTGCTGAGTGAGGGTTTTGGTTTCTGATCCCTCCTACTTCGGAGAACTTGACCCAGAATGGGATTTTTGGTCTTGCAGTCCGACCCTGTCTTTGTATTCCACATGATCACATTGGAGTTTGCCCTGCGGTAAAAGAATTGTCGTCCTCTGGTCTTGGATTGACTGGTATCAAAATCCCTTTCTAGGCCCTGCCAGTGTGGCTCAGTTGGTTGAGTGTTGTCCCATGCAACCGATTGGTGTTTCTCTCTCATTGATGTTTCTCCTTTTCCCTCTCCCTTCCTCTCTCTCTCTAAATTAAAAATTTAAAAAACAGTTTAAAAAGTCCCTTCCTTGGAAACTGCTGTTGCCTTACTCTGAGTGGGAATTTGCATGCCTCAACTCGGATTATGCTTGATATTAGCCAAAAGGCCAAGAAGTGATCTCAACTAGGGTTAGACTACAGCAAAATTCAGGCTAACCTGGAATTAAAATGAAAAGCAAACAGGAGAAGACTGTATATTCCTGAAGAAAGAAGGGACTGTGATTTCTTATATTTGAACTGCACTGGAAAGCTGGGGGGATGAGATCCTGGATTGTGTGTCAGGGCCTGAGGCAGCTCAGAGCCTGAGGCAGCCAGTGCCCCCTAGTGGACATCAGTTTGAAAGAGGACAGGAATTGGTTTTTGTCAAAAACAGCTTCCAGAATCCACTGTCCAGCACTTAGCTTCCCTCCTTTAACCCAGGCATCTGTTGTTAGTGCCCAGGATTGAATTTCCTCCAGGCGAACCCCGCAGCCCACCCTGATCCTAGACTTCACTTTGACCTGTCTTGGTTCTGGCCCCATCCCCAGGAGAGCCAGGGGCAGTTGTGTCCACCCTTGTACCTGTCCCAACCTGGCAACAGCAATGGCCCCCAGGAGCCTCCCTGGCCTGTGGCCTGTGACCTTCCGGGTCCATGTTGGCCCTGAGGGTCTGGCCTGGCCTGCCCTCACTCCTGCAGAATGGTCTGCACCTTGGAGCTAAGAAAGGGAGGCTGAGTTTCTGTTACTGATCAGGCAGCATAACAACACAGATAGCGACTTCCTGACAGATCCCTGGGGAAGGGTTTCTCAGAGCAGAAATGAGAGACAGGAAGCTGTGAGACAGCAGTGTTGGAGATTGGGATGGGACTTTTCAAAGGAATTGTTCTGAATTTGGTGTTTTAATTAAAATTCAGGGACCCAGCCAGAGTGGCTCAGTGGCTGAGCATCGACCCATGAACCATGAGGTCACGGTTCGATTCCTGGTCAGGTCATATGGTTGCAGGCTCGATCCCCAGTAGAGGTGTGCAGAAGGCAGCCCATCAGTGATTCTCTCTCATCATTGATGTTTCTATTTCTCTCTCCCTCTCCTTCCCTCTCTGAAATCAACAAAAATATATTTTAAAATAATAATAAAATCCGGGGGTATGGTGTGGCTGAGCGGCCTGGTGGCCCCTTGCCCAAGGACCTGAGTGTCTGTGAATGTAGGCTGGCAGTGTGAATCCCTCCAGAGGCCCCGACTGTCCTAGCGCCTGTGTCTTCCTGTGGAACTTGGGGACCTCAGTGATAGTATCCCATTCATTTGTGTGACCGTCCGGTTGTGTCTCCCACGAGATCAGGGACATCCCTTCACTTTTCCTGACGAGCCCTGTGCTTGGCGCGTGGAGAAGCACAGCTCATCCACTAGTAGTTGAAAGGACCAGTAATAGGAGTCACGTCTCTGTGGATTCCATGGACTTGGAGTGTTTGACTGGTTCTCCATCGTTAACTGGGCCTGTGGTCGTGTCTGCGAGGCTGGGGACTCTGCCCGCTCCTCACTGCCTCACACTGCTGCCTGTCCAGAGCAGACATGGGCCCACAGACACCTCCACGAGCATCCTGGGAGTTCTAGTTCCTATTTCCATGAAGTGGACCTGCATAGAAACTTCTGTTTGCAATTTCAAGGTGGGCCTTTCGGAGCCCACCCGGACCTTTTGGATCAGGTGCAGGGTCCCACTGCATGCCAGGGGAAGCCGGCTGCGTGAGACAAGGGGACCAGAAGGTCAGGGCTAGCTTGAAGGTCTCTGGCCTGGGGCAGGAAGAAGGGTGACCAAAGGATGAGTCCGTTGTTAGCCAGAGGTTAGGAACTGAAAGTCTTTCTCAGATGCTGAGCTCTGAGGGTAATGGACTAAGCTTGTACACATTTCTGTCTGGGGGGTGACAGATAAGCATATTTTGGGCTGGTGTGTGGCCTCCTGCACAGTCATCGCTTCAGGGCGGGGCTCTGGCCGGAGCAGGCATGTATCTCTTGTCGCAGACAGGGCTTGGCTCTCCCTTCTGGCCCCGGGCTGTGTGAGGGCTGGATAAGCCTCACATGGACAGCGTTTTCCTGCAGTAATTCCAGGTCAAACTGCTAGCTGCCCTACAAAGAGAAGTACAAGCTTAGTAGGGACTTTTAGGGCCCAAAGCCCCACTCTGCTAGTCACGTCTTAAAACTGTATTTTACAAACAAAACAAAACTGTGCTTTACAAACAGGCACAAACCTTTTTCCTCCTCCTCTTGACAGATTTCAGTGCACTTCCAGCTCACCTCTGGATGTGGGAGGTTTACAGGGCTTCTCTGGGAGCTTGAGGGCCATTCTCTCTCTTCCTGACTAGTTCCAGGGTTTCCCAGGAATTCTAGGGTCTGCAGCTGGCCCTCTATAGGATGCTGCTGGGGTGGCATTCAGGGTCTCCACACTGTTTGTAGAGAGGCACCACCATGGGTGCAAAGCGCTCCGGGGGAGGAGGTTGCTGGCAGGTGAGCAAATGCTTGGAAAAATGTAGAAACATCCTCATGGAAACCAGGAAATCAATGTGAGTGTGCCCCCTTTCCCCACCTCCACCCCCCAAAAAAGGACCTCATGCCACTGTACACCAGACGGTATGGCCTAAGATGGCTGACATGTGGAGTTGCTCTATGGGCCTAATTCATCCCCCTCGCACCCAAACCAGGCACTTGCTGTCGTCTCTCCATGAGGTTTGTTCCAAGCCCCAAACGCCGGTACCCTGCACACCCTGCACCCTCCTCTGCTGTTCTCTTTCCTACAGCTCTCTCCAGCTTCCTATGTGCCATACAGTTTGCTTCCCTGACGCCACTGAGGCAGAGCCCCCCCAGATGTAAGGCTGTGAGTTTTACCCCAGGAGCCTGAACCAGTGCTTGGAGCCTCAGCACATGTCAGGTCATTGGCAGTTTGCACATGGCATCACTGAGCACCTGGTGGATCAAAACCAGCTACTTTTCAAAATGATAGGAATCGTCTAATTCTGATTCTGTGGTGTTTGAACAGCTACTCTGAGCCATGTGCTGAAGAGGACAACTCAAAACTAGAAAGACCTTTATTTTTAATCAGCCAGCCTGAAGCAGGAGGAGCCTGGCCATTTCACTGTCCCTACAGCCCCTGGTTTTCCTCGCTGCTCTGTTTGTATGTGATGCTGAGAGCATAAATATTGCTCACTGAGTCAAGTGGAGCAACTCACCTGGGCCCCCTGGGCAACTCTCTCATGGTGTGACCTTTGATTCCTTAAGAGGCTGGGCTGTGTCAGGGTTTGATGTCCAGCCAGCAAGCCCTTGGGCCAAGGAAGGGCACGGCGACGGGAGCCTTCGTCTGCTGAGATGTACTGCGTAGCACTCAGTTCTAGAAGAAGCCAAGAATGGGATCTTCCGCTGGGGCCTTGGGGAAAGACCCTGCGTCTCTTCCCCAAATCGTCACACATCAGATCTGTTCATAGGTTTCACGCTGTGGGGCTGGGGCACCAGCAGCGACCAAACCTTGGTCTTCCAGACTCAGCCACAGCCTGCAGCCCCCCAGCCTCTGCAGCCAGGGGTGCTGCTTGGGGCATTGAGATCTTGGGAGAGGGCATGGTGTTCCCAATGCCCCGAGGCAGGGCAGGCAGAGTGTCTGGGAGCTCTGGGGCAGTTTGCAGGGAGCAAATGGTTGGTGTTGGCAGAAATCCTAGGGGTAGTTGAGGGTGATAAATGTGCTCTGTATTCTTCCCACTGTGTTCTCTCCCCATTCCCTGCTTGAGAGAATACAGGCTTATTTTTGCATTTGAAACTGCTGACCACAGATTCAGCCAGCCCTCCGGCAGACCTGGGGGGGAAGCTTGGGATTGTTGGTCTGCTGCCTGAGGCTTCAGGGAAGAGACTGTAAGAACAGCCAGTGGGTGTGGGGAGTGAGGGCCATCGAGCTGCTTCCCAGCATTGTGTACCTGAATGCCCCCAAGAGAGGTCTGGGACCTGGGTGAAGTGGCAGCTCCCACCAAACCTCCCCCAGCCACTGGCCTGCCCCACACTTGGCTGGAGGCGGGCATCTTGGTCTGTCCATCCAGCTGGGAATAGCATTTCAGGGTCGGAATGGGATGGAAAGGGCACCGCCTAGCCCAGCTGGGTCCGGGCAGGCCAGGCCTTCACAGTGGGCACGGGCCCCTCTCATCACCTGCTGCGGGACAGCGAGGATCAGCCGTGGGGACTTGGCTCAAGCAGTTGCTTCTCTTTGGTGTCAGACACCAAGTGCTTTCAGTGCAGGGGCTGAGCAGCCAGGCTGTGGGTGGAGGTCAGGCTGGCTTCCCTGCCGGGGAGTTTCAGAAGCTCCTGCTGGAAACAGCCCCTTGGTATGTGGTTCCCCAGCCGCCAGGAGCCCGTTCTCTGGGCAAGGGCTGCCTGAGAGAGTCACCTGAGCAGGAAGCGCATCCCTCAGGCCCCTCTCCTTCCTTCATTTATGAGGTGCTTCTCAGTGCCCCCGAGTATCCCACACGGAGTCAGCCATGCTGTGAGCAGGGAACAAAACGCAAGGCCCCACCTCGACTGCATTCTGGTTGAGGAAACAGCTTAGCCAGCAGACAAGTAGGCATGTCTTGTGGTCAGGTGCTCAAGGCAGGTGAACAGTGAGCAGTCAGATTGCCTGGGGGGCTGCGGCTCACTGAGAAAGTGGCACTTGAGTTGAAACCTGAAGGAGGGAAGGAGCTCCTGGCACCGAGAGAGACTTATAGTCAAGGACAAGTACAAGGGCCCTAAAACAGCAGGGTGGCTGGTGTAGCTGGGCCTGCCTGGGGTAGGAGACAAGGTCAGAGAACATGGGCACATCACTCAAGGCTCCTGGCATTGTGGGGTCTTGGCTGGAACTGCCGAGGTGGATGCCATGGGGCCTGTGGGGGAGGGCGGACAGGGGGCCAGTGCTGAGAAGGACTGGGCTTTGTAGGGCCCTGCAGGTGCTGAGACACGTTTGCTAATGGTCTGAGGCAGGCGGTGAGAGAAGCGAGGAGGCAGGAACAGCGTTGCCGTGTTTGGTCTGAGCTAGGATTGGCCTGAAAGAACCAAATTGCCATCAGTGAGGCTGGTTTCGACAGTTGCTGTGGTGCACCTGGGGCGCTGCTGGCATCTGCAGGGAGGTGGGCACTATGTGCTCCTCCCCAACAGGATGTCCTATGGGACTTGGCACCCCCACCCTTCCTGTGCTGCCCACGGCTCCTTTTGGGAGACAGGCCTTGCCCTGCCTGATGGGGGTGCAGGAAGAGGCATGAGAAAACACCCCTGCATCAGTTGCATTGAGCCTCTGAGAGAGAACAGGCTTCCCTGTGCCCTCGCACTCTGATTGGACTACAGAGTCCAGGGCTAGCCAGAAATACAACATTTTCCTCTCTTCAACATGCTGAGTCTGGAAAGATGCTTTCTTGCCCTGGGGGTCTCCACTTGTAGTTTCCTCCGACCAACAGGAGCAGTGTACTGGGAAGAAGTGCCCTCAGGCGGGGTGTTGTGTGATGTGTGTGTCTGGGTAGCGGTTGCTGTGTGAATGGGCGATGGCACCGACAGAAATGGAGCCTGCTGTCTGCAGCTTGTGTACGTCTGGCGTGGTGCGGCTGCACATCAACAGCTGGCTGGAGGTGAGCTTCTGCCTGCCCCACAAGATCCACTACGCTGCTGCGAGCCTCATCCCCCCTGAAGCCATCGAGCGGAGCCTGAAGGCCATTCGGTGAGTGCCAGCCCATGCACACTCCCTTCGGGGCCCCTTCTCTGCTGCCTGAGGTTTCACCAATTACTTTGTTCCAAAAGTTCTTTTCTTCCTGCCACAGAAATTGGCAGATCAGGCTCTCCTGTTTATAGAAGTAAAAACACATGTTTTTGTGTCTGGTTTTGTATAGAAAGGACCAGCTCCAGGTTTTCCCTGGGCCGTCTGGGCACTGCCTGGGTGGGTGGGGCTCCGTGCTGAGGTCCTCACCTGCGTCCTGGGTACTGAGCATCCTGGGGAACAGACGTACCATTGGGGGGATATTGTCGTCAAGGTGTTGCTCACCGGTTCCTCTTACATTTGAATTTGAACTTGTGGGATCTGTTTCTTAATTTAATAGATTTCCTGCAAGGAAAGAGCTGAGCCCAATCTCCTCCTGTCCCAGCCCCCAACCAAGTCCTCAGTTTCCTTAAATATTCTTTAACTAAAAAAAGAAATCTGGGCACATTGCAGAAAATGTGAAGGTGAAAGAAAGCAAAACACTGCCTCATTCTCTCTCCCTCCCCCAGTCTGTACTCCAAGTTAATATCTTTCCTCCTGGTTTCCGTGCTCAGCATATTTTTATGTAGTTCTATTCATAGTCGCAGCAGCGATTTTACTTTTCCCATATTTGGGACTCTTCTTTAGGAAAGATTCATTTATTTTTTTTCAATCACAAATGTTTGCAAGGCAATCCCAGAAGTGGGAGATGGAGTCTGGTTGTCAGACCTTCCTGTTTTTTGTTTTTGTTTTTAAATATGTTTTTATTGATTTCATAGAGAGAGGAAGGGAGAGGGAGAGAGAAACATCTATCTACCACCTCCTGCACGCCCCCTACTGGGGATTGAGCCCGCAACAGGGGCCTGTGCCCTGATTGGGAATCAAACCTGATTGGTGCGTGGGGCGACACTCAGTCAACTGAGCCACACTTGCTGGGCAGACCTTCAGTTTTGTTGCAGTTTTTTCTTTCTTTCTGTGAGTGACAGTAATCCTTGCAGATGTTTAAAGGCCCTTGGACTTACCACTGCCCTTGTCTCTAATTCCTCCTGTGGTCTCTCCTTTCTGAGGTTCAGTGCCTGGGGCCCCAGCTGCACCTCTGTGTTCCAGGTGCAGGCCTGGGGCAGGGGACCTGTGTCTCACATGTCCTGCTGACCTGACTGCTCCACAGCCCGTACCATGCCCTGCTGCTGCTCAGTGACGAGAAGTCCCTGCTGGGTGAGCTCCCACTCGACTGCTCCCCGGCCCTGGTGCGTGTGATCAAGACCACGTCTGCCGTGAAGAACCTGCAGCAGCTGGCCCAGGATGCAGACCTGGCCTTGCTGCAGGTATTGCCCTAGCCCCTGGGGGAGACTCCCTGGGTAGGGAAGGATAGGTGGGAGAAGGGTCTGGGTACAGCAGAGCAGAGGGCCCTTGTTTGAAGGCGGGAGGGGCTGGGGTGTCAGGAAAGCAGGCTGCCTCCATCCAGATAAGAGCCAGTGACAGTGGCTCCGGGGTTGGCTGGAGGCTCTGAAATCTGAGTCAGGTCTGGATTCAGGGCTGACTTCCTCTTCCTTTGAGGGTGGTGAGGCTGCAGCAGAGAGAAGTGAGGCCCTGCGGTGCTGGGAAGGTGCCAGGACAGGGTGGCTTGTAGGGCTGGAGCAGAGGTACACAGCATGTGGCCACATGAGAAAGCAGTACTGCAACCTCAAAGTAGGGGAAGTGAGAGCAGGACACAACATGGGCCTGCCCACATGGCCTTGACCACTCCCCTGCAGGGCTGAACCATGTGCTTGTGGGATGCCCTTTCAGATTGGATGGAGGCCCCTCAGCCCTGGCGGTGGATCTGGTTGGAGCCTGGACAGGGGTCGGGGCTTCCAAGGAAAAGCACAGGAAGAAATTGCAGGCCAAGGGCAGGGGCTCCTCTGGTTCCGGTGACTGTGAGCACCGTGTGGCCACCAGAGGGCAGCAGGGCCTGTCCCAGGGACGTGTAGTTCCTGCGATGGCCACTGGGCGGCAGTTCTCTCAGGCTGAGGAGGAGCACAGGCGAGAGGCTGGCCCACCTGGGCTCCTGAGGGGAGCTTGTCGAACAAGGACTCGGGCTGTTTTTTCCCAAAGCAGTCATTTTGGATTCTGTCATCCAGAACAAGCCTTCCATCATCTGTACCCCATGGCTTCTGTCGGCCCCTGTGAGAATGTTTATTGGGTTCTGCCTGGTGTTTCATAGGGGCTCTATTGAGGACCGCGTCCTGCTTGCCTTCACAGCAGACACGAAACACAGAACCTTAAATGCGCTCACTGTTCTCTATGTGCTGCAGAGCTTGTGTTCTGACCAGTGCTGGCCAGTGGCAGATATCTGTGAGTCTTTGCAGCTGCCATTTCAAACTTCGAAAGAAGCTGGCCTTCTGTCCACTGAGGCTGCCCAACATGAAGTCTGTCTGTACGCCGTGCCTCACGCTTGCTCTCAGTCTCTTTGGACAAAGACAAAGCTTTGATGATGTCTCCTTTGCTTCCCTGCCCCGGCCTTGCATGGGGAGGAACTGCTGTTTCCTGGCTGGTGTGGTTGTCCAGAAGCTCCCCGAGGCCCAGCCCTGGTGGTGGACCTCACCAAGCTCTGCTGCCCACAGCAGGTGGCCCAGTGGAGAGCCCGTGTCTGAGTTATGTGTGAATGTCACTCATCTACAAGTAAATGGGGTTGTTTCCCTCATGATGGAATTAATATGTTCTTTCTTACAAAAGTTCAAATAGGACACAATTTACAGACCCAAAAAAGAGAAAGTCCACACCATCCCATATCCCAAACATAACTGCTGTGGATTCCTCCGGGTTTTTCTCATAGGTTAACGCATTATCTTTGAATAACAACATTTGGATCACACTGTACATTACTTGTGATTGCCTAAACAATGCCCATAGACCTCCACCTCCTAACCCCCAGGACCTGTGTGGGACTCTGCAGGTGTGATTAAGGATCTGGAGGTGGGGCAGTGGTCCCGTATTATCTGGGTGGGCCCAGTGTCATCACAAGGGCCCTTGTAAGCGGGAGGCAGAGGGAAATTTGACTCCAGAAGAGGAGGTGGGGATGTGACCGTGATGAGGCCACATGCCAAGGAACGCTGCGGCCAGCAGAGGCGAAGAGCAGATTCTTCCCGAGAGTCGGAGGGGGCTGCCCTGCCAGCACCTGACTCCAGGCGTGTGCTAGTGGTGGTGGACTCCGGACTCCGGAGTGGTGCTCTGACTGGGAGACGCGGGAGATGGAGGAGAGTGGGCGTGTCCTTGCTTTAGAGTAAGTGTCAGTGGGGCTTGGGATGAGAGAAGAGGGTCAGTGATGGAACGGAAATGTCTGTTGTGTTCAAGTTGGTGGTGCCACTGGAGGTCCCATGTGCCGAATGAGCTGGGTAGAGGCGTCCTTGGCATCGCAGGCATTGCATGCAGGCAGGGTGACTCACCCGTGGAGGCACTTAGTGATGGTAGAGGCAGCAGGCCTGCCTGGGACAGCGCTCACCGAGGCTGATGTAGCTCAGATGTGCCCAGTGTCTGTCTGTCCACCAAGTGAGGCAGTGCCCTGTTCTCAGACCGGGCCTCCCTGTGAGGCTGGAGGGACGTCGGGCATCGGTCTGTCGGTGGCCCATCCTGATGTCCAGGAGTCCAGGAGAGCAGGCGGTGGGATGTCCTCCAGGATGCTGAGCCACACGGGGATGAGTGCACGGGGTGGAGGGCATGTCTGGTGACCCCACATCCATTGTCACGTGGAAACCCATCCCCTTGCTGGAGTCCTGGTGGGGGTGGGGGACCTGCCTCTGCCAGGGTGTCCAGCCAAGCCCCTTGCTCAGCTGAGCTTACCCCGTGATCCTGGGTGTCCCCAATGTCCCTGTGCCAGCCAGGACAGTGCGGGGCCCTAAAAGGAAATGACAGTCCCAAACCGCACAGGGACCAGTGTCAAAAGGCTGTTGCTCTGAACATAGAAAACGCTGTGTGTGCTGCTGTGCCCAGCCCCCTGCGGGAGGTTGGGGAGTCAGAGAGAAGCCCAGTGGGCCAGCCTCCCAGGCACTGTGCTGCCAGCCCCTCTGCCCGCAGGTTTTCCAGCTTGCAGCCCACCTGGTGTACTGGGGCAAGGCCATCATCATCTACCCGCTGTGTGAGAACAACGTCTACATGCTCTCTCCCAACGCCAGCGTGTGTCTGTGAGTACCTCTGGCTGCCAGGGCCCAGGGTTTGAATGGGAAGGGGGTGTGGCTGGCAGGCCCTTCCAGGGGGTCTCTCCAGGTTAGGCAGGACTTCCCTCGGACCAGATGCCTGGCCTCTGCTGTGCCCAGGTTCTGATTCTGGCCTGGCCCAGCACCACATGGGCCTGTGCGCCTCTGGCACCTGCAGCCTTCAGGAAGGGCCTGCGCCTGCGATGTCTACAGTCAGTGAGCTCCGTATGGGGTGCCTGAGGGGTGGTCAGGAACCTTGGCCTTTATTCCGGAGCTGAGAGGGGCTGTGGGGTGGCCAGTGCCCATGGCTTCTGCCACCCCTTGAAGGAAAGCAGCTGGGCTCTGTCCTCATTGTACCCACCCTGACCTCCCAACTGTGCCACTGCGCCCAATCTCACCTCCCCACTGTGCCATTGCACCCATCCTCTCCCCCCCACTGTGCCACTACGCCCATCCTCACCTCCGCACTGTGCCATTGCACCCATCCTCTCCCCCCCACTGTGCCACTACGCCCATCCTCACCTCCGCACTGTGCCATTGCACCCATCCTCTCCCCCCCACTGTGCCACTACGCCCATCCTCACCTCCGCACTGTGCCATTGCACCCATCCTCTCCCCCCCACTGTGCCACTACGCCCATCCTCACCTCCGCACTGTGCCATTGCACCCATCCTCTCCCCCCCACTGTGCCACTACGCCCATCCTCACCTCCGCACTGTGCCATTGCACCCATCCTCTCCCCCCCACTGTGCCACTACGCCCATCCTCACCTCCGCACTGTGCCATTGCACCCATCCTCTCCCCCCCACTGTGCCACTACGCCCATCCTCACCTCCGCACTGTGCCATTGCACCCATCCTCTCCCCCCCACTGTGCCACTACGCCCATCCTCACCTCCGCACTGTGCCATTGCACCCATCCTCTCCCCCCCACTGTGCCACTACGCCCATCCTCACCTCCGCACTGTGCCATTGCACCCATCCTCTCCCCCCCACTGTGCCACTACGCCCATCCTCACCTCCGCACTGTGCCATTGCACCCATCCTCTCCCCCCCACTGTGCCACTACGCCCATCCTCACCTCCGCACTGTGCCATTGCACCCATCCTCTCCCCCCCACTGTGCCACTACGCCCATCCTCACCTCCGCACTGTGCCATTGCACCCATCCTCTCCCCCCCACTGTGCCACTACGCCCATCCTCACCTCCGCACTGTGCCATTGCACCCATCCTCTCCCCCCCACTGTGCCACTACGCCCATCCTCACCTCCGCACTGTGCCATTGCACCCATCCTCTCCCCCCCACTGTGCCACTACGCCCATCCTCACCTCCGCACTGTGCCATTGCACCCATCCTCTCCCCCCCACTGTGCCACTACGCCCATCCTCACCTCCGCACTGTGCCATTGCACCCATCCTCTCCCCCCCACTGTGCCACTACGCCCATCCTCACCTCCGCACTGTGCCATTGCACCCATCCTCTCCCCCCCACTGTGCCACTACGCCCATCCTCACCTCCGCACTGTGCCATTGCACCCATCCTCTCCCCCCCACTGTGCCACTACGCCCATCCTCACCTCCGCACTGTGCCATTGCACCCATCCTCTCCCCCCCACTGTGCCACTACGCCCATCCTCACCTCCGCACTGTGCCATTGCACCCATCCTCTCCCCCCCACTGTGCCACTACGCCCATCCTCACCTCCGCACTGTGCCATTGCACCCATCCTCTCCCCCCCACTGTGCCACTACGCCCATCCTCACCTCCGCACTGTGCCATTGCACCCATCCTCTCCCCCCCACTGTGCCATTGCACCCAATCTCACCTACCCACAGGCTCATGGCAAGGGCCCAAGTGCTGTGAATTATGATGGGAGGTCGCTGAGCTCAGGACACACTTGTCTCACTGTCTCCAGGTACTCGCCACTGGCTGAGCAGTTCTCCCACCAGTTCCCGTCTCATGACCTGCCGTCTGTCCTTGCTAAGTTCTCCTTGCCCGTCTCCTTGTCAGAATTTAGGAACCCCCTGGCCCCCCCTGTGCAAGAGGTGAGTCACAGGAGCTGGGAGCCCAGGAACCACCCGCCCAGCATTGGTTCCTGGTTTCGGGGCCCTCAGCGTGCTGCACCCTGAGCTGTGGTTCAGGGGATGGGAGGGGCCTTGTGTAGGTGGTGCAGGCCCTACCAGGGTAACAGAAAGGTGGCTCCCAGCCAGGCACCTGTAGGTGCTTCACCAGTGACCCAGCACTTAGGCAGTCACAACTCCCTCCCCCTTCCATGCCCCCACGGAGCCCACCCTGGCTGCAGTGGGTTGTTATTAGTGTTAAAACCCCAGTAAGAGGCCCAGTCAGGAGAGAGCTAATCCTTCCTGGGGGGACAGAGCCCCCTGGTGCCCCTTTCTGGGCCTGGGTCCCACAGATGGAAGATGCTGAGGTGGTTTTGTTGTCACTGAGCCTGGGCCCGCCCTCCTTTTCCCTTCCGTCGTGGTCCAGGTGGTCACTGGGTCTAGGCTCACTGGTACCCAGAGTGGCATCCAAGACGACCTGGAGAGGATAGGCCTAGGATAGAACCACCTGGTGAGCTGGGTCCGGGCGAGTGGTGGGTGGGGCCCTAGGAGGTGTGAGGCATGTGGAGTGAACGGGGGAGCTCCATCTATGTCTGGCAGGTTGAGTGTGGCCTGAATCTCCCTTCACTGAACACCTGGGGCTCTGGGCAGGGACCCAGGGCAGGGCCGGATGGAACAGGTGTCAGAGATGGGGCCAGGTGTTCTCAAAAATGAAGTATTTGCTTTAATAAGCAGCAGATCTGTTAGACAAAACCAGTTTTTAGAAGCAGGCCCTTCCCTTTGTGAAGTTGTGAATGAGAAGGCGATCCTGGCTCCTCAGTGCATTTAGATGCCGAGTGAGACAGAGCTCTAAATGCCGTCTTTCATGGAGCCTCTGGGCTCCAGGAGCTGTGCCAGGTCATGGCAGCTGAAAGAAAGACACATCTTGCATCTGCACCCTCCCCCTCTCCAGCAGAGACTTCCTGCTGGTCTGGAAAGTGGGTGGGTTTTTCAGGCCAGGCCTGCGGGGCAGCCTCATGCCTTGTCATGGGGCCCAGATAGAGCTGGGTGTGGGGTAAGGCTGCCTGCCTCTCACCCCTCCAGCTTTAGGCCTGGAATATGCTCTTCAGCGCTTTGGAGCCTCTGTTTTATTTCTTAATTTAATTTCAAATTTAGTTTACAATTCTTTTCAGTTTTATTTGGTTTTACCAGGTCATTCACATCCATGGTACACCCCTATTTCCATGCCTGGTCAGCCAGCCCCTCCCAGGAGGGGACCCCCAAAGATGAGCAAGTGGATGTGTGTCTGAGAACATGGACACCATCTGGGAGCATTTTCTTGCTCACCTGTGCTGGAGCTCTGCCCACACAGGGCTCCTCACGCTCCTACGTAGGTGCTAGCCTGCGGGAGAGGGGTGGATGCCGTGCCCTGGGCACCGTACAGCTCAGCATAGGTCCCTGTCCCTGGGAAGGCTTTTGTGTGGAGCTGAGGAGAGGACTTCCTGCTCTCCGGGCAGCTTCCTACAGCTTCTTTCTGCAATGTCACAGGGAAGGGGTCCCACAGGCCCAGCTCTGTTTGGTGGGGTTTGCGTGGCAGGGCCCAGTGGCCTGGAGGAGACAGGGTAGCAGAGGGGTAGCTCTGAGCTGGGAGGGCACATGGGCCTCCATGTCACAGGCCCTGCTCCTCAGCTCTGGGCAAGAAAGGCCTGACACTAGGGCAGCCCAGGTGTGTGGTGGGAGCAAGTGCAAATATGGCCTCGCTGCTCTCTTAGCCTCGCTGCCTTCCCTGGGGTTAGCTAAGAGCTCCCAGTAGCTAAGAGCTCCTTCCTCAGGGCCCCTGGAGCTTATGTTAGCCTCGCTGCCTTCCCTGGGGTTAGCTAAGAGCTCCTTCCTGTGGGCCCCTGGAGCTTATGCACCCCCTGATCTCCAGGGTGACTTGTGGGGGTCGTGTCTTAGGCCGTGGCTCCCCAATCCGATCAGGAAGGGAACAGGGTGGTGGTGGGGGTCAGCCTCCCCCAGTGCCCCAGGCCTCACACTGCTGTCCCGCAGACCCAGCTCATTCAGATGGTGGTGTGGATGCTGCAGCACAGGCTCCTGGTCCAGCTGCACACCTACGTGTGCCTGATGGCCTCACCCAGCCAGGACGAGCCCCGCCTGCGCGAGGATGAGGTCCCCTTCACTACCAGGGTCAGCGGCCGCAGCCTCAGCACACCCAATGCCCTCAGCTTTGGCTCCCCAAGTAGGAATCCCTTCCCAGGGCATCAATCTGGTGGTGGTCGGGGGCAGGGGGGGTGGTCGAGCACCTGGGGAACACTTGGGAGTGGTGGCCAAGAGGTACATCAAGGGCGCTGCTGCGAATGGCCGAGGGACTTCACGTGGCCACCCATGCACACACTGCCTCATGCGGGCAGCTGGGTCCTCACGCAGCCTTCCTAGAGGAGGGCAGGAGATCTGTCTCCCCACTTTCCTGCACCTCTGGCTCTGAGGAGGCTGTATCTTTGGGCTCTTGAGCAGGGCTTGCTCAAGCCAGGAGTAGCCTGCCCCCGGCCTGCCATGTCACCCATCACTGGGAGGACAATTGAAACCTCTGCCCCAGGGCCTATGAGAGACAGTGGCTGCCATGGTCCCTTCTTGAAAGAGCCGTGTGGCCATAGTGTGCCCCCAAAGGCAGCAGCCATTGCCAAGCCCAAGTCCCTGGGCTTGGGGAAGAAGAGGGGCTGGAAGGCTTTGCGGGAGGTGCCTCCCCAGGCTGAGGCTTGGCCTCCGGCTTCAGGTTCAGGGCGAAGACCTGTCCAGCCCCTCATGCATGTTGGGTGGGAGGGATGTCCTTGGGGGTGGACTGCTCTCTGACCCGTGCCCACCCGTAGCCAGCAGTGACGACATGACGCTCACCAGCCCCAGCATGGACAACTCCAGCGCAGAGCTTCTCCCCAGTGGAGACTCCCCGCTGAACAAGAGGATGACGGAGAACCTGCTGGCCAGCCTGTCCGAGCACGAGCGGGCAGCCATCCTCAGTGTGCCTGCAGCCCAGAACCCCGAGGACCTCCGCATGTTTGCCAGGTGGGAGCAGGGAGACAGGTGGGGCTAGGCCCAAGTCTAGGGTCAGGACAGGAAGTGGATGGGGCTGTACCCAACAACCCGCAACGTAAATCCATTGACGACAAGTAGCACTCACCGGTTGAGGGGAAGTCCCATACACTGGGGTGTCCCTGCCGCTACCTGTGCATGCCAGGCGTGAGTTCAGTCTGCTGCCGAGACACCGTCTGTACCTCTGTCTTCAGGAGTCTCTCCAGGACTTCCTGGGGTTTGTCACTTCCTGGGAAGCAGCAGCAAGTTCTCATCCCCATGGGCTTGGCAGTGATTTTTCCCAGGACTTAGCCTGGGGGTGGGGGATCCAGATCCCCACATCATAGGTGACACAGACTTGGTCACACCCACCCAGTTTGGGGCACTGTAGACGATGGTTTTCTGGAGGAGGTCAGACTGTCAGGGACTGAGCCCCCAGTGAAGAACCACATGCCGGGCAGCTCTTTCAAGCAGCTGGTCCAGGCCTCTGTGCATTCCCAGGCCGAGACACCCCCTAGAGCAGTGACCCCATTTGGATCCAGAGCCACACGGGACTCGCTGCCAAGCAGAGTGAAAAAGAGAAGCCTCCCAGACCTGTCCCCCTGCGCTGCCCCTCCCATGTCAGAATGCTGAGGGTGGTGCGACCCTCGGGCTCAAGTGGGCTCTGGGGTTTGAACAGGAATGTGTTCTCACAGACCCACTTCAGAGAACCATGGTGGGCAGCAGGCCCAGGACACTTGCCTGCTCCTGTTGGGGGTTGGGGGTGGGCATGGGCAGCTGCCTCCTGGGCCTCTGAGACGCCCTCACCAGCTCTGTTTTGGCCTGTGGCCGCTCAGTTGGCTGTTGGAACAGAGGCCAGCCTGGGCTTGTGCCACCCTCCCCTCCAGGCTGCTGCAGTACTTCCGTGGCCGCCACCACCTGGAGGAGATCATGTACAATGAGAACACCAGGCGCTCGCAGCTGCTCATGCTCTTCGACAAGTTCCGCAGCGTGCTGGTGGTGACCACCCACGAGGACCCAGTCATTGCCGTCTTCCAGGCCCTGCTAACGTGAGCCTGGCCGAGGTTGCAGAGGCAGGCAGCTGCAGTGCATGGGGGCACCCGCATCTCCCCACCCTAGGACTCCCTCCCAACCTGGCCTGAGTCCTTTTAGCCCTGAGACCCGACTTCACCTGCGTCAGCTGCCTCCTAGGGCTGCTACCCTCTGCATCCTCACTTATCTAGTCCCCAAAACAGGTCAGTGCCTGAGCTGAGAAGGTGAGGCTCTGAGCTGGGGAGCCGTCCAGGACTCGTGCTCTGAGTGAGGCCTGCATGCTTCCCACACAGATTTGGGCCACATGTTTCTCTGACCTCCCTCCCAATCCTTCCCATGTTCCCCGGCCCCTTCCACTGCTGCCCTTCCAAGACGGAGGGCCCAGTGTCTGGCCTATCCTGTGTGGCCCTGCACTGCCCCTTCTTCTCAGCTTGCTGTGGGCCTTCCTGGCCCGGCCCTCGCCACAGCCACCAGGAGGCTCATGCCTTAGCCATCCACTCCCCTTTGCCACCTGAGGCCTGAGGGCCTGGGCTCGTCCATGATGCTTACTTGGCTCCCCGTTGGGGTGTCTGCGCTGGCGTTCCCAGTCCTCCCTCACAAGGGTGGGGTGCAGTGGGCCTCCATCGGGCCTGAGGAAGGCAGTGCCCATGCTGGACCTGGCTCGAGGTGCCCGCTGCACACGTAGCCCCTGACAGCCACATCCTGGAGGAGGAACTGATCATTGAGGGGGCTCTGGCTGAGACACAAGTGACACGTTTTGTAGAAATAAAGCATTTATTTGGTTTTTAAACAATTAAAAAGCCTGTCCTTAGCAGGCCCTTGCTTAGACCTGTGTGTCCTGCTCAGCTCCTCTGTCCACCACACTGACCCAGGGGCTGCCCTGGACATAGAAGCGCAGGGGCTTCTGGGCCCACTCTCCTGCGTTGCCGATGCCCACTCGGGCTGCTGCCACCACCGCTGGCTCCCTGGGCCCCGGGGGGCTGTGCTCTAGCCACACAGCCTTGTCCGTGGTGAGGTCTCGTTGGTCAAAGCTCTTGTCGATGGCCAGGGCCTGACAGAGCTTGGAGGGGCCACTGCAGAGCTCACGGTCTTTGAGGGCCCGGCCGGTACTGCCTTTCCGGGAGGTACTGCGAAGCTGCCGCATGGTCTCCAGGCCCCCCAGGGGCTCCAGTGCTCGCAGCAAGACACATGCTCCATCCCCTGTGGGACAGACAGACAGTGACTGGCCCTCCCTACCCAGGGCACAGCCAGTGCTGCAAGGATGATGCAGCTGCCTTCCTGAGCACCCCTGTACTCATTCACAGTCCAGACCCACTTCCTACACACCTGCACCCACAAGGCCCCAGGTGGGGCCTCCATGAAGCCAGAGGGCCTGACCAGCTAGGGAGAACCAGTGAAAAGGCACGGCAAGTGCTTGCAGCTGGCCTCCTCTTGTTTGGCGACCAGCAGCAGCTTTGGGGTTGGCAAAGGAAACCCCAAATGGCCGGTCCTCCCTGGGCATGGTCATCTCTACCCAGGCCCAGGGTTCCCCCATCTGCCTCTACCCACTCAGTGTCTATTGGCCAAGCCAGAAGGTTGGCTCTGAGCAGCTAGCAGTGTGCATAGGATGCTGGGTGAGCCTCACCCCATGACTCAGTGGGGAGACAGACAGTGCAGAAGGAGGTGCCTGCTGATAGCACCCCTCCTTTGGGATCTTTCTGGCCCCTCAGTCCAGGCTACTTCAGCAAATTGACACCCTGGGCCCAAGAAGACATTTGTCCAAATTCCCTTGGCCCTGCCTGGCTAGGGGCAGTGATACCTGGACCCTGGCCAGAGAAGCGTAATCCCAACAAGGCTACTCTCCTGAGACACCAGCTCTGCTGACTCACGTTGGCCTGCCCTTCTACCGGGGGGTCTGAGAAGCTCAGCCCGAGGGCTGGCCAGGCCAGTCCCCACTCTTGGGCCTCACGGTACAGGCCTCATCAGCGCTGGGAGAACCCTGAGTGGATGCAGCAGCTACACTCCCTGCACAGCCTGCAGCTGGCAGGTGGGGTTTTGGGACCAGATGCTTTAACCAGCCAGTTTTCAAAGAACCTCAAGATAGACTAAGGGCAGCCTGGCCGGCATGGCTCAGTGGTTGAGCATTGACCAATGAACCAGGTCACAGTTTGATTCCTGGTCAGGGCACATGCCTGGGTTGTGGGCTTGATCCCCAGTGTGGGGCGTGCAGGAAGCAGCTGATCCATGATTCTCTCTCATCATTGATGTTTCTATCTCTCCTTCCATCCTCTCTGAAATCAATAAAAATATATTTTAAAAATTAAAAAAGAAAAAGGTATACTAAGGGCAGACCTAGCCGTTTTGGCTCAGTGGATAGAGCATTGGCCTGCAGACTGAAGGGTCCTGGGTACGATTCTAGTCAAGGGCTCGTACCTAGTTGCAGGCTTGATCCCTGGCCCTGGTTGGGGCTCATGCGGGAGTCAACCAATTAATGTCTCTCTCTCACATCGATGTTTCTCTTTCTCTGTCCTCCTCCCTTCCACACTCTCTAAAAATCAATGGAAAATTTGATCCTTGGGTGAGGATGAACAAAAAAGAAAAAGATACACTAAGGGCAAGCAAAGACTTGAAGTTCCAGTCCCTCTAATTGCTAGGCCCTGCCCAGCCCACCAGCCTCAGGGCTTCCTCTGTCCATGCCGAGCTGCTGTAGGTGTAGCACGTCCCTCACTATCTCGCCTCCCAAATGGGCTGCAGGAGCAGCCTACCCCCTCGATCCCATGCCCGCTCTCCTGGAACGCACCTGAATCCTGCACCCTGACATAGAACCAGAACACCTTAACTTCTTCCCACAGAGTCTCCAGTCTCAGCTCTACTCCACCTGCACCACCCGTTGGCCTTGGCACTCCCCCCCCCCCCCCCCCCCCCCCCCGGC
>NW_005362155.1:1372396-1379247 GCF_000412655.1 Myotis brandtii | reverse complement strand
CCCGCCACTGCTGCTGCGCTCGCCAGCCATCAGCCTGGCTTGTGGCTGAGCAGTGCTTCCTCTGTGGGAGCGCACTGACAACCAGGGGGCAGCTACGGCCCTGCCCCCCCCCCCCCCCCCAACTGCTCCCCTGGTCATCTCTGCACTGCATCCACCCCGAGGGCAGGCAGGCAGGCATGGAGCTGACCTTGGCCCCCTCTCCTTTGATGCACCTGGATAACCTTTGGCCCTGACTCTGTACCCATGTGGTTTGCTGCTCCCCTGAACTAGGTGTTCCTGGGGCATGTTGGTCATGTGTCCAGAAAGTAATAACGCCACCTCCCACATCTGCCCTGCCCACCCTCAGAAGCCCTGGCTCCTCCCTCCCTTGCTGACCACAGCCCCAGACACCTCTGGACTCAGTCTCCCTCCTAATCTGAGTTCAGCCCCACCTCACATGACGACCAAAATAAGCTCCAGAGTGAAACGGCCCTGGGGGTGCTCCCCGCCATCCTGATGTCCAGCCACTGTTTCCCTCAACACCCTTTTTGTGCCAGGCACAGGGCGGCGGGTTATCCAGTCCTCATGCCCTTGCAGCTCTGGCAACGAACACCTGCAGCTGCCCTCTAGGCACTCACAGCTCCCACGCCCCTGGAATCATTCAACAAATGTGTCTGACTTACAGCACAGCAAACCCGTCCCCACTGGCCTCAAGCATTCGCTCATCTTGGGACCAGCATCAGGCTTGGCAGACAGACGCAGGGACTGGAAGCCAGCGTGGGCTGGGCAGACCCTGCTCCTGTCAGCAGTGGCTCTGATAAGATGGTGCTGTGGGCTCTGTCTTTTGAGCACAGACCACCCAGAAAGCAAAGCCACCTGCTCCCAAAGCACAGAGGCCACCCAGACAGGTCCCATGAGCTGAGTGGGTTCTGGGAGCCTAGTCCAGCATCTCCCCCCGTGGCACTGACATTGGGGTGAATGGTTTTTTGTGATTCTCCTGGGCATTGTGAGCTGTTCAGCACCAACCCACCAGCCGTGATGACCCAAAATGCCTGCAGACAACGCCTAGTGTTCCTCCAGGGGGGCAGAATCACCCCCGGTTGAGAACTGATTCAGACCCCATAACTGGCCGCCTGGCAAGGCTCCTGCCAGAGCCCTGCTCAACTCAAACAGATTTCACCCTCCTTTTCCCACAACCAGCCCCTCCCGAGTCTACCCTGGCCTGTTGGTGACACCACATCTGAGCTCTGGAGCCAGCGGTGGCCTCATGGAACCTGTGTGTTATGTGTTCGGGTCAACCCATGACCTCTAGAGCTCTGGAGCCAGCGGTGGCCTCATGGAACCTGTGTTATGTGTTCGGGTCAACCCATGACCTCTTTCATGGGGGTCCCCAGCCCCTCTGACCACCCTGTGACCACGGCCAGAGCTCCTGAACCCTGACCTAGCCCAGGAATGGCACCTCCTTGCTCAAACACCTGCCCTACCCTGGTCTTCCCAGGGGTCTGCCAGCTGCCAGCTGAGGGGGCTGTGTCCAGGCCTCCTGCTCCAGCCCCCAGCACTGCTCACCTTGGCTGGAGACATTCATGCAGAAGTACATGCCATAGATGAAGTACACATACAGGGTCCCCGGCCTCATGAACATGCCGCGGTTGCGGGGGGTCTGCCGGCCACCCCTCGAGTGGGCAGCTTCATCCTCGGGCCCCAAATATGCCTCAGTCTCAACAATGCGGCCACGGAGCTCTGTGCCATCGTCGAGTCGCCGGACCAAGACCTGTGGGCACCAGTGTCGGCTCAGGACACGAAGGGTGGTTCCCTCCACCTGACAGTCCACAGCCTGGACCGCACCTCCCTAGCTCTGGGCACACCAGGGCCAGCCAGTTTCCCTCCAATGTCCCTCTGTCTTGGCGGACCTCTAGACAACAGACCTTGTTCACTGAGTGTCTTGTCCATAGGTTGCAGCCATTTCAAGCTCTGGCCTTGGCTGGGCTGCAAACCAGCACTAGTGCATTCACCCCTCCATGTCCTCTCAGGCCCCCCATTGCACTGCCTCCTCCTCCCCAGGATCCCCCTGAACTTACATGCTTAGGCTGGGGCAGGGCAGCATGGAGGACACCCCAGTGTTGCCCCACCATGGCTGCCTGTGGACTAAACACCAAGTACTGTCACGCTCAGCTCCTGCCACCAGCTGAAAGGCCTTTCTGAGCAGCAGGACTGGCTGCCCGCTGTGCTCCTGGCTGAACCATGGCCTGGGTGTAGCCAGCTCCACAAGGAATGGGGTCAGTGTGGGCAGTGGGCCAGGAAGATGAGCCTGGCTGCAGTTGGCTTGGACAGTGCCCTGGGCAGGGGTAGGGCCAGGAGGGGCCAGAGGGGCCAGCCGAGGACAGGGGCAGTTGCCAGGGATTCTCACGGGAGGGGGGGACAGGTGGGGGGGCAGCGGGTGCTCTCAGGCCAGCGGAGCACCTAGGAGTGCCGCCCAGGGGAGCCAGACCTGCGGAGTGCTGAGCATGCGGCGTCAATGCTCCCCAGCTGGGGCCCTTCTGCCCTATGGAGGGGACTGCTTCTGGGCTGGGCAGCACAGTATGGCCCAGTGTCCAAAGGTCCAGGCCTGACTCAACCAGGGTTCACAGTGGGGCTTTGGGGGCAGCCACCTCCCCAGGGACGTGCCCAGCACCGGCCTTGTCCTTGGGCCAGAGCAGTCAGTTGGACAGCCAGGACACCCCTGCCTTAGCCCAGGGAGCCCAGTGTGTCTGCGGCCAGGATCCGTGTCATGGGACAGGGAGGCGAGCGCTGAAGTTGGACACTCTGGGGTAGTGTTGGAGGAGGCCTTCCTGAGACAGAGGAGGAAAGAAGGGGGTCGATGCCTCCCCTGGGAGCCCATCTCCAGGACGAAGAGGAAATCCCATTCCATCTCAGATGAGGCCTCACTTCCATCCCCCCAGGAGATCAAGGGGGCATTGCTCCATGAGCCTCGCCCCCCTGTTTCCACACCTCCCGAGGCCAACGGGGTGCCTGCCCTTGGGAGGGGAGCATCTCATGGCTCTTTTCTCACTGTGGTTTTTTAATTTGAATTTTCCACCCTGAATTTCATTCTGATAACATTTCCAGATAGTAGATGTTGGTTGCCTCCCATGCCCATTACAAACACATCTCCTTGCTGGTGGAGGCAACACCTTCTCAGACAAGAGGGCGACTTGAGGGTGGTCTGGGTGTCATGGCAACTCACTGCTCCTTGCAGTGACCTGTAGAGGGGTGACCCGAGCCTGGCCCAGTGGTCTGCAAGGACATCCACTGGGAGGCTGTGAGAGGCTGTCCTCCCTGGCCACAAGGACACAGTGCGAAACCCTCCTCCGCTGGAGACTGCCCTCTCTACCCTCGGGCTCGAGTGGGCATGATGGGGGCCTGAGGGAAACTGACACGCTGAGGCCCTTAGGCCCTTGACCTGATGCAGGGACTCCTCTACCCCATGAGCCACGGTATGTGAGAGCATAAACCCTCGTTACATAGGGTTCTTTGAGAAGGACCTTTTGGCCCCTGCAGCTGAAAGACAGGTCTGGCCCGTAACCACGAAGTCCTGCTTTAGGTTACACTCCACTAGCTCACTCTGTAGGAAGTGTCCTTTCAGCACCCAGCGCCTGGTGCCTTTTTCTATTGTCACAGAAACGGAGCCACTTGGCCACTGTAACCTAAAGGTAGTCTCATGGGATCGCGAAGAGGACCAGAAAGCCAGGAACAGCACCCCGATGGTGTTCGACAGATGCGGCCCAAACTCTGCTGTTGCTGGCACGTGGGCCCTGCACCATCCCTGCTTCCCGGTCTAGACCCTGAGCCTGCTCTGAGCTACAGGGGTCGCGGGGGAGCCAGCAGTCGCACTGTGAGCTGCTGTGGTGAGCAGGAAGCTGTGTCAAGGCAATCCTGACACTGGGCAGTCCGTAGGCCATGGCCACTGCTCTCATGTGGCTAAAAGCTCTCACTACTACACAGACAGACAAGCTACAGAGGGGCACTGTGTCAGGGGACGGCGGGGGGACAAAGTCAGCCCCCCACAGACACACACCGGGGCCAGCACTTGAAAGAAACCTGCCCTGAGGACAATACCAGGTGGAGGCCAGTGTCCTCACAATCTCAGCATTCCTCCCAACTGGTTCCGGACCCACCCCCTCCCAGACGACTGAGGCGAAGCTACCAGTGCGGGCTAAGCAGCTACCTGTGTGAGGACCAGCAGGGCCAGGTCAGGGACGCCGGCCCGGTGGCGACAGGTCTGGTGCCCACAGACGCTGCGTGGTGATGGCCACTACGTCGACATTACCTGTCCCAGAAACGCCCGGGCCAGGGGGACTGCAGGCTGGTCGAAGAAGTCCAGTCCCAGTCGAGCAGGGGGGTCTCTTGGGCTTGAGAAATAGATACTGCGCTGGGGACCCAGGGTGTTGGGCAGACCGAGGCGGGGCTCCCTGGGGGAGGGTGTCGGGGTTCCATCTGGTGGGCTCTGATGCTGCTCTGCCCCCAGAAGCCGCTGCTTTTTCAGCCCCAGTTTGCGGGAAAGCTGTTACAGGAAAGAACAAAATAAAGCGTCTGAATTAGGAGCGGGCAGAGGGCTGTGCGGTGGAGTCAGGCTTGCAGCTTCAGGACCGTATTTCACTGCCTGCCTCAGTTTCCTCATCTGCAAAATGAGGGCGACCGTTTTGTGCAAACAGAATGCCAGGCCCGATGTGCTCAGGGCCTGGCTCAGGAGGGTCCCGGGAGGCCTTGGGGAAAGAGTGCACGTGAGGAAAGGCTGGTGGCAGCTGAGACAGGGCCAGGGTGGCCACTGCTTCACACACCCGCCACGTGCAGGACATGTGCAACTCTGGCAAAGGGCTGCAGGCCCAGGGAAGGGACAGTGGGCACCCGCGGCTGGCACAGGGGGGCTGGTATCCTCTGACTCCCATTTATCCTATGGATCCCGAATGAATTCTGAGCTTGCTTTTGGACCCTTCAGACCTTAACCAGGAATTTGGTGGGGGAATGGATTGTGTCACCCAACACCCCCCTCCCCACCAGCTGACACATCCACTGTGCCAAGCCCCACCTCAGAATGGCCTAGATACAGTGGTCGGCAAACTCATTAGTCATCAGAGCCAAATATCAACAGTACAATGATTGAAATTTCTTTTGAGAGCCAAATTTTTTAAACTTAAACTATATAGGTAGGTACATTGTTATTAACTTAATTAGGGTACTCCTAAGGCTTAGGAAGAGCCACACTCAAGGGGCCAAAGAGCCGCATGTAGCTCGAGAGCCTCAGTTTGCCGACCATGGGCCTAGAACAGGGGTCCTCAAACTACGGCCCGCGGGCCACGTGCAAATACAAATATTGTATTTGTTTCCTTTTTGTTTTTTTACTTCAAAATAAGATATGTGCAGTGTGCATAGGAATTTGTTTATATGTTTTTTTTAAACTATAGTCCGGCCCTCCAACGGTCTGAGGGACAGTGAACTGGCTCCCTGTTTCAAAAGTTTGAGGACCCCTGGTAGAAGGTCTGACACACACGGGTGGGCGGACACCAGGCTGACCACCTGCTTGGCCGCACTCCAAGCTCATGACTCCCTCCTCCCCCCGGTGAGTCCCCAGTTGTCCTCCGCCTCATGACCCAGGATGTCAGGACAAGCAGGGCAAAGGTGAGGTCTCCTGAGGGACGAGGAGGCTCTGCTGAGACCTGCCCACTCTCAGCCTCCTTCCTGCCACAACGATCCGGCTCCCACCAAGGAAACCCGAGCACACACCCTGGCTGTTCTAGGAACGGCTGACCTCCCAAGGGCAGGGGGAGAGGAAGGAGCAGGTGGGCAGCAGGGCCTGCGAACACCCCCTCAAGGGCTGCTCTCCAGCAGGACCCGTGTCTCCCTAGCATGTGACAGGCCCATTATTTTTAACATAAGTGCTGACGTCCCATGTCAAGCGGAGGCCGCCAGTCTGCTGAGAATGGACGCTGACGTGACCGTCTTTGCAGCCCAGCCCATCTGCCAATCCCCACCAGGGGCTCAGACTCTGGGGCGCTGATGCCCCTGCTCTCACCCTGAGTTTGGCCCCTGGCCTGCCCCATGGCACTCGGCCCACCCTGGGGGGTGGGGGCTCACTGGCTGTCCAGGGACTGAGGCCAAGAGGCCTCAGCTTCCCCATCACAGACCTAGGATTTGAAACGGCCTCAGGGCTTCGTGGTGATGGTGATGCAGGCTGTTTAACCCGAGGCCTGAGGAACCCGGTGACCCTGCTGTTGCACCCCAGGGAGAGTGGGGTCTCAGACCGTGCACCCGGGTGCCTCACACGCATCGCCCGGCCCTGGTTGGAAATGAGGGTTCCCTGGGTGAGAAGCACCAGAAAATGACCCGAGGTATCCATGCTCCTGTTTCCTCATCTACGGTCAGGGAACCGACCACACCTGCCCTGACAATAAAACGAGAAGCCGGGAAAGCACTTCGCTGGCATACAGCAAGCACTCAGTGCTTTCCCTTGGCTGGCATACAGCAAGCACTCAGTGGCGGGAGGGAACCCTGACCACGAGGGATACCTCCGGGCAACGCCTGGGGATGAGATTCTTGCCAGCTAAGCGGGCCTGGCCTGGGTGCGGGTCTCCAAGGGACCCGCCAGCCCTCCATCAAAACCTGGGCTAAGAGGGAGCGCGCTGATCGGCTGTGACGGACACGGGGCCGGGCCGACTGCTGCGCCGGGCAGGCTGCTCCTGGGCAGGGGCATCTGAGCCGGGCCCCGGTGCCCAGCATCCAACCGGTGTTGGGGTCCCTTCCCAGACCTCCCTGGAGACCTCGGGCCGGGCCTCGACTTTTTTTCCGGTAAATGGAGCTCGGCCAGGAGCCCGACCCCGCCGGCAGGCGCCCCCCCA
>NW_005362155.1:1371708-1371936 GCF_000412655.1 Myotis brandtii | reverse complement strand
CTCCTCCACCAGCCGCTGGTGATGCCGCCCAGGGGACTGGTCCGTCCTGAGCCCTGCCTGTGCCCTCGAGGGGCTCCTGTTGGAGGTGCAGTGCTTTGGAGAAGTGGCCTGCACGGTGGGGGTGCACGTGGAGGTCACGGGGGGGAGTTTGTGGGGGACCGGGTCCTTGGGCCCCACCTTCGCAGGGAGTCCTTTGGGTGGACAGACTCCCAGGAAGCCCTCGCCAGG
>NW_005362155.1:1367124-1371511 GCF_000412655.1 Myotis brandtii | reverse complement strand
GGCCTCCTGGAGCATGGCCAGCCTCCACCAGGCCGAGGCCTGGGCTAGGGCCCTGGGGGTCCAAGGGGACCGGGAACCCACCGTGCTGGCAGCAGCTAGGGGCAGAATGGGGAGCCCGGCTGCCCTCCACTGCGATGCCTCTTCACACTCCCAGCACCAGCTGTCCCCCCAGCCTTTCATCTCTCCAGTCGGATTTGTGCCCCAAGGGACAGGGGCAGAGGAATCTGGGGAGAGCAGCCGTGCCTGGCCCGGAGTCGCTGTCCGCTTAGGATTGTTCAGAGGGAATTCCCCTGGGGGGAGAAGGCACACCGGTAGCACTAACACCCCACAGAGCCTCCCCTCCGCTCCGTCACGCTGGGGTTTCCCTGGGTCTTCAGGACCCCTCTGCAGCGGCAGGCACAGTCCCAACCCCATACAACCACCTCTGTCCTGGGAAAGCCCTGGCCCTGGGAGGGCGTACCCATGGGGCCTGGGAGAGCAACTGGCATAGGATAATGTCAGAGGGGGGTCGGGGTGGGGGGTGCTGGATGATTCATGTCACTGGGGCCCTAAGGTGAGCGAGGAACCTGATTTCAGGGCAAGTCCAGTTGGGAGGACCCTGGTCTCCAACGGTTCCTTCTCCGCTGACCAGCCCAGGGCTGAACTCCAGCCCTCCAGCCTCCCTCTCTCGTCCCAGGGCCCCAACCAGGACTTCCTGGGGAGGGAGGGGCAGCAGCTTCCAGCCCGCTGGAAACCACCCAGCGGCTTGTGGCACCAGAGCTGCTTCCGGGGGTGGGCGGGGGTGGGCAACGTCTCACAGGCCGCGCTTGCCAGGCCGCCTGGATGTGACGCCCACCCCGTTCTTCCTCCTCCATCCCCGCCGCCATTCTGTCTAAACAATGACGCCCCCTTCCAGCCTTGTGTGCCCAGACCCCTTCCTCCCTCCTTCCCTCCCTCCCCCCCTTCCCCGCTCCCTCTTCCTCACTTTGGGAGGGAATCTAAGACCTCAGTTGGGCTTCATCCCCCTGGCGAGGGCATTCATTTTTATTCTTATTTCACAAATGGTGCATGGTCGTTGCAGAAACCCTGGGAGTCCGCACATTCCCAGGGGTGTTTGATCCCTACTTGAGGACGAGGAAAGAGAGGCTTAGAGAGCAGCCCTGGCTCCCAGGAGGAGGAAGAGGCAGGGCCAGTGCCAGCAACCCACTTCTCCAGATGTTTTGGCAGGGGCTTGCGCAACCTCTGCAAGGGGGGCTCCTCCTCCCGCCCCCCGCTTCCTGGTTTGTGGTCTGAGGCCCCACCGCAGGCTGGAAGTGGTGGGTTAAGCATTCCCGCTGTGGCCTGCAGGACAGGCGGGCTGGGAGGGAGAGAAGGCGGTGCTAGGCAGAGGAGGGACCTGGGGCCTGCTCTGTCCCCAGCGTGCCCTGCGCGGGGCTGGGAGAGGCATGTGGGAGGATGTCAGTGGAAGTTGGAGGTGGGGACATCCTCAATATTCTCAAAGGGACCAGTGCGGGGGTGAGCCGCTCTGTGCCCTGCTGGGCCAGCTCATGGCCTGTGGAGGGCCTACCAGCCACCAGAGCCTTGAGAGAAAGGTTAAGCCGCTCTATCAGCACAGAGGCCAGAGCGCCAGCCCCAGCACCGCTGTGTCCTCTCTAAGGTAGGGATGCAGGGCCGCTGTCCCCTCGGAGGGTGGGGGTGTCAGAGCCCATTGGGCAGGGAGGGCAGCTGAAGGAGGTGTGTGTGGGCGGCAGCCTCCCTTCCTGGGCTGTGCTGCCAGTGCAGCTGGGCCCTGGGCCCAGGTACTCACTGGACCCCTCGCCATCCCCTGAGACACAGGGAGGGGCAGCTGCCTCAGAAATAGCTACTGACTTCAGGCCCCTGGCTGGCCTGGCCCATTTCGGCCACCTCCCCAAATAGCCAGGGGTTGGTCCCACGATCCTCCAGGCCCCCGCAGCCCCCCACCTCCCAGCCCAGGGACTGGCCTGCTGAACTGGGGATTCCAGAGTGGCTGGCAGGGACGCCTCCTCCTGGTCAGGGCTCCCAACCCCTCAGGTCCCAGAGTCAAGTGCACATCCATGGGGGCGGGGGTGGGGGGCGCAGACACTCAACCATCCTAGTCACCCACCCACACGCTAGGCAGTTGCAGCTGATTTCCATTTCTCCAGGGCTGGGTGGAAAGGGACTGGAAGCCCTGGGAGCAGGGTTTCCACGCGGGGGCTTCTCCACCAGGGCATAGGCAGGGGGGCGGAGTGAGGCGGAGCACATGTATGTGCATACGTGTGTCCGTGCGGACTAGGTCCAGGCCTGAGCACACGTGTGTTGCTCCTTCTCTGCTCACACTATCCGGATGCCAGGGTCCCTGCTCAGGAGGCCGGGGTGGGCAGGGAACCTGGGATTCCTGGGTTTGCCTTCCAGAATATACTGGGGCCTGCCTTGGGAGCAACACCTGTGAGGAGCAAGGGTTTGCAACAGAGGCTGCTGTGATCCACTGGAGCTTGGGGAGGGAGGGGCTCGTCGGAGGTCACCCGAATGTGGGGAGGCCATTTACCTGTCACCTTCTCTGGGGAGGGAGCGTAGAGGGTACTCCTCAGGGGGTTCTCCGCTGTGAGCCAGCGAGAGCTGGTGCTCCCGGCAGCTGTGGGTGAATGTCTGGGTCATGAAGCGGGCCTGGGTGGCACCCTGCAGCATCCACTGCGGGAAGGGACCTGCCAGGACTGGGTGCCCAGCCATGACATGCTTTGGAGCTGAGCCCAGGCCCTGGACTCCAGGAGGGCACTGCCGCATACTCTGCCAGCCCAGTCTGGTGGGCAGGGCCTGTTTATCCCTGGCAGGGGTCAAGAATGCTGGGCACGGAGAGACCGTCCTGTCTGGCTGAGAGCCTGGCAAGGGAGGGCTGACGTGTGTGGCCGCAGGAGCCACGGGCATCAGCACTGGGCAGCCTCCTTCTTGCCTTGTGTCCCCAATGCACCCGTAGTCGCCTCCCTCCACTTGTGAAGGCGTCCCCTCTAGCCCCTCCGGCGCTCTCGCTGTGGCCCTGTAGCTGAGAATCATGCTGATATGCCCGTGTTTATAGAGGACCCGGAAGGTGCAGCCACCGCTCTGTCCCATGGTATGGGCGAGGGTACAATCAGAGGGTTCTGTCCCTTGCCCAGGCTGCGGGGCCAACCTGTAAGTCGGCTGCTACCTCCCATCGTCAACTTTATTTTCTGTGTAGCCACGGCCCAGCTTGATGTGTGCAGGCAGACGTCGGGCACAGAGAGGGAGCGTGCCCCCTGGTCCCAGACCAGCAAGGGGCCCGAGGACACATCTGTGGGGCCTCTGAGGCTTGAGGGGCTGGGCCTGATGTGCCCAAGGTATTCTGACATCTGGTGGCCCCAGTTTTGTTTTCTCTGAGGAAAAGAGGGAGACCATTGTACCAACCATCCAGGGGAGTCTGCACCCCTCCACCACTCACAGCTCCTGCTTACACCCTGCCATTGGCACCCCTCCCCCATTCCCTGGTCTTTGGGTGACTAGGAGGCCCAGGCTCCTTCAATGTCAGGAGAGAGGAATGCTGGGAAATTCCCACCAGCAGACTTAGCCTGGGAGCCGCCGGGCAATTTGTGGCCAACTCAGGGAGTGTAGGGATGAGCCCAGGGCGGTTGGTGAGCTCTGAAAGGGAAGAGCACAGAGTGGAGGCCAGACACTGTGCCGCTGCCTCCGCTCCGAGGGTTTTCGGTGCAGGCGCAGGCCGGCCGGGAGAGCCTGTTGGGAGAGCAGGTTTTCCGGGTGGGGAGCACCGCGGCCTGGGGAAGGGGTGCTGCTCTGCTCCTGCCTGCAGTGAGTGTGGGTGTGCATGGGTGTGCAAACACATGAATGGAATTGTCTAAGGTGTCATGTGCACACGTGTAAATGTCAGAATGGGCATGACAGTGTATATTGTGTGTAGGAGTACGTGTGTGTATGTGAGTGTGTAACAGGTGTGTGTGAATGAATGAAGTGTATGAATACATGAGCGCGGTGTGTGAGTGTGAACGTGTGCAGAGTCAGTGTGAGCGCTCACGTGGGACTGGGGGAGTGTAGGTAAGTGATTGTCAGTGTGTGCTTTGGGGGCGGTTCCTGGTTGGTTTATAGGACATCCAGGGACACTGGTCCCGCCGCCCCCCTCCTTCTCGAGCTCAAGTCTAGGCAGGATAGGGTCAGCAGCCACTCTGCAGTGAGGGAGAGGCTGAGAAGCCGAGGTCTGTGGTTGACCTTCAGGCTCCGTCTAGCTGGGCCACCAGGTCCTGTCTCCATAGCTGCGGCGCTCACGACCCCCGGCCACAGGTGCACCCGCAGCCCAACACCGGGGAGAGCAGAGCTCAGTCGCCTTCCCGGAGGAGGTGACTCGGCCGGGGCGGGCGGGCCGTGCGCATTCCTGAGCCCTGAG
>NW_005362155.1:1366019-1366716 GCF_000412655.1 Myotis brandtii | reverse complement strand
AATAGCCCGTGGCCGGATTAGCACGTCCCAGCGGGCTGACCAGGCCGGACAGCGCGGCTCCAGCCCCCGCCCAACAGCTGAGGGTCCCGGGAGCGGGAGGGCTCCGAGTCCGGCTGGTCTCCAGGCTCCTCTGAGTTGTACCCTCCCCCCTTACGTTCTCCTTCCCGGCCACCCCCGGTGGGTGGTGTCTCCCAAGCTGAAACTCCAGCGCAGAGGGTGGAACTTCTGGGGATCATCCCCGCCCCAGCTGTGCTCCCTGGGGATGGGAATCACAGGAGTTGTGGAGCTTGGGAAGGTGGAGACTGGCCCCCGTCTCCCCCATCAGTAAACACTGAAGCTGCAGGGCTATGGCAGCTGCTCCCAAAGACACCCCTACCCGGTGCTCCGCGACCAAGAGGAGTAGCCAGGGCTGAGCCGGAGGCCACTGCACAGTGCCTTGAAGCAGGCCTTCTCTTGGCTGGGGAGTTGGGGAGATGGAGGGACCCCAGCTCCTAAGGGCAGGGGGTGGGGGCTGGCTGTCGGACCTGCTGGGGACATGTCTGTGGGGAATAGGCAGGGGGCCCCCAGCCATGCCTGCCCAAGGCCCAGATGCTCTTGACCAGAGTTCCTTATGTGTGCACAGCTTGAGGCTGTGTGTATGTGTGTCTGTCTGGATGGGCGGGGCCTGGGTCAGGAGGCCCTCTAGCTCTGTGCTAGG
>NW_005362155.1:1355736-1365725 GCF_000412655.1 Myotis brandtii | reverse complement strand
CCCCCCCCCCCCCCCCCCCCATCTTGGGACTTCCTGGCAGAGAAGATTCAGGATGAAACTGGCTTTTCAGGTTTGGCTCAGCTATATGCTGGGTTCCTTCCACCCCCATGGAACTAGCCTCAGCCCCCTACCCCCACCCAGAGATTGAGAGGAAGCCAGGGAACCCAGCAGCTGGCTGGGGCCCAAGAGGTTCCTGAGGCTGAGCCCCCTGCCACCAGGAATTGTTCTGGGCAATCTGGGTCCTTATCCCGGAGAACCGGACAGGGGCCGATAGGGGGTTACAGGAGTCAAGTGGCCCCAGATTGGAGGTGTCAGGCCCCAGGCCCCTTCCCAGTGCCTTTAAGCAGCTCCAGGGGCTGATGGGCCGCCCACTGCTCAGACGGGCTGACCAAGGCCAGCAGCACTGGACCCACACTCCTCACCCGGCCTTAGTGTGCTGGCCAGACAAGCTTCTGTCCTGGGGAGCATGCATTCCAGGGGCACCCTTGGTTCGGAGGGCATCACCCAGGGCTCCCTGCCTTTTGGGGCCCTCTTAGGGTCTTCTCAGCTCCAACTGCTGCTCAGGGTACCCCCTCCTGCCACCCCGTTGCTGTTCTCCTGGGATGTGAGGGGCTCCTCCATGCCAGCTCCGGTTTCCCCACTCTGGTGCCTGTAACAGGATCAACTTTCTGTCCAAGGATCGGATTCCTCGGCTCTGCCTGCTTTCTGGGTTGGGTGTGTTTGCGGGCGACTTCCTCCTCCCTGAACTAAGATGCTCTGGGTTGCAGAAGGTGGAGCGAGAGCCCAAGGGGGCCTGACAGCCCTGCACACCCTGAGGAACCCTGAGGTCGGCCCCTTACCTGGGGGTGTGGCCAGGGCCAGCGAGGCAGGCACACAGCTCCTGGGCCGGCAGGGCCCACGGCTTTAAACTCCCTTGGAGGCTGCAGGAGCCTGGGCATCAGCACTGGGCAGTGACTGGCCTCTCGGAGCCTCAGTTTCCTCATCTGTAAGATGGACACAGGTGACCCCTCCCAAGGCCCGTGACAATTCAGTAGGTCGGTCAAGGATCTTTGGTTTGAAGCAGGTGTGTCAGGATAGTGCTGACTGAAGCCATTTCTGCTCCGATAACAGACTTCGGGGACTCGGGTACCCCTCTCCAGCACTATCCAGCAGCCGTGTGTGCTGGGAGGGTGTTGCTGAGCCCTGACAGTGTCTGGGCACCAGGGAGTACTGTGTGCTCAGTCAGGGGCACTGCTGGGGGACCTGGTGACCAGACGTGTTGCTGGGATCTGGACCTCTTCCCTGCAGTTTGAGGGGCTGATTTCACCCAACTCCAGAGATGCAGTTAGACCCCAGATTGTCACGCCTGGAATTTGCTAGAGCTGTGTCCCTGCCCCTACCCCCTTGCTGACGGCAGCATGCACGGGTGGGACCTTTGACCTCTCTGAGCCTCGGTGCTCCCCAGCCCCGGGTTATATCTGCTTCTGTCAGACCCAGCGGGGTTAGAGGCTTGATTCTGGCGTTGGTAACCCTGCTGAAACTCGGACAGGACCTCCCACCCGGGGCTAGTGCTCCTTTTCCTCCCTGTTACCCCCTCCCAGGTCAGGTCCCTGCCCTTGCAGGGCCCCCTACAGCAGGAAGACTCTTGTTCCGTTGTTGGCCCTCCGCATGCCCCTCTGGGGTGACAGAAGGGGCGGGTGACATTGGCAGGCAGGGTTTGATGTGTCCTCCTTCTGACGGGAAGAGGGCACCACGCAGGCTATTGGCCAGGTCTCAGGCCTGCCCGCTCCCCCCTGAACCTCATTTCTTCCAAGAAAGGTAGAGGGGTAACTGGGAGGGTGGGGGAGGGTTGGGCCTGGCCCATATCCTTCCCAATAAGGGAAGCTCAGACAGGCGACCCCCACTTTGCCGCCCAGTAGCACGTGGTGGAGAAGGACTGGACTCCAGGCTGCCCGACAGCTGTGATCCCCGCTCCCCGGGGAGAGCTGGGTTGGGGTCAAGCAGAAGACGGGGTCAGAGATCAGGGCTCCCGTGGGGCGGTTGGAGGAGCTGGCTTCTCCGCTTCTCCTGGGACTGTGCTCAGGTGAGCTGGGGACACGTTGGGGCAAGTGTCCCGGGGTGGGGCCATTGCTCCAGCTGACCTCAGTGGTGGGCGGTTCCTGGGCCGGGCCGGGCAGGACAGGGAGCCCAGGCTTGGCAGGTCTGGTCCCGGGGCCGGGCCATCCACTTGGCCTTCAGCGACCTCTGCCAGCATCGTCCTGCGAGCGTGCGGGGAAGGCCCGAGTGCAGTGGTGGCTGCTGCTCACACCTAAGGAGCCAGCTTCACATCCGCCGTGGCCGCCGGCCAGGCCTGCGCAGTCCGGAACCTCTCCCAGTCTCCTCCTGCCTCTTGGCCACAACCTTCCCAAGCGGCATCTCTGAAGGGTCCCGTCCCCAGTCCCCCCAATGGCTCCTGCTCGCGGCCAGGCTCTGGGCCCTCTGATCCCTGGGCTCTCCCCTTGCTCAGGTTGCTCCCCTGGAGCCGGAGCCGGCGGGCATGGCCAGCCTTCCTGCTCCTTGAGCAGGTCCTCTGTGCTCAAGCGCTGTGGGCCCTGCCGCCCTGCACTGGCTCCTGCTCCCTGGCCCCTCCTGCGCCCTGCACGGTGCTAGCCTGAAGGATCCCTAGTCAGCTCCAAAGCAGGAACCTGGGGCGGTGGGACCCTCCCCTCCGCCCCACCCGCCCTCTGCCCTGATGGCTGCAGCAGCTCCCACCCCTCCCGAGGTCCTGTGACTCTGTGGGGCCCTCGTCCCTCAGCCTCATCTCTTGCCCCACCCTCGTCCTGGGCTGTTCGAAGTGCCTAGGGTGCAGCACCCTGAGGTGCAGTGTGGTTTTGTGCCCCCACCCCCCCTGCTGGGTTGGGTCCCCGCCGTTGGCACTTGCTTTGTCAGCAATCCTTGCTTTACTTCCAGATGCCCCTTTGGGTGTCTCCTGCTGGGCTGGGCCGGGTGGGCGGCCACGGATGTTGCCAGAGTGACTCAGATGCTGTGTGACCCAGGCAGGCCGGCCGCCCCTGGACTGTGGTTTCTCCCTGCACCGAGGGGTCAGCGCAGCGGAGATGCTGTTGGGATTTCCACCACGAGGGGCCGTCTGGGAACAAGAGCCCACTGTGCGCCTGGGGGAGGCTGGACACTGAGCCACTGTCTCCTCTGGGCGGGCACTGTGCCCTCCCCGTCCAGACTCTTTGTCCGCCTGGGCCTGCCCCTCCCCCACACCCTTGGGTCCTAGCGTGGAGCCCCCCTGTGAATCCCACCCGCTTGAGGCCCAGATGGGAACTGGCACACAGGGGTGGGGTAGGCTGGGCGTCCTGGAGCTGCGTGGGTTACAGAGCTCCTCCTGCCTCTGCCCCCCACACAGGAGGGACCTGAGGGAGGCGAGGGACACCGGGAGGTCTGGGTGCACCGGCAGGGAGCCGGTGCCTCCATCATGAGTGGCTCTTGTGTTCCTGGACGGACTGTGGGCCTGTGCCGTGCCCTGTGCTCGCTCCCCACCCTCTTCCCACTTCTTTGCTTGTGCTGTTCTGCCCCAACCTGGGCATGCGGTCCCCTCCTCCTCCCAGACCCAATGGAAGGTCATCTTCATGAAGCCCCCATCACCCTGACCATGGGGATCGGTTCTGCTAGTTTGTGCTCCAGAGTGCCCAGTGCTCCCGGGCACTGTGGCCCGGCAGTGAGGGGACAGCACACAGGTGATGAACTCCCGAGCGGTCCGGTAGGGCAGCCTGACCAGCTGCGGGCCTGGAACATGTTGGAGGCTTGGTAGTGTGCATGTGCAAGGCAGGGCCCTAGGATGGGAGGGAGCCAGGTGACAGGAGAGGCCATGGGGGCAGTGGGAGCCATGGAAAGTCATGGATGTGTGCGGTGGGGTGAGCCAATCACCAAGCTGGCAAAGATTCCTTGTTCTGCTGAGCGGAGAACCAGCTGATCACCCAGGAGTGCCAGGCCTGCTGGGGAGGCACGGGGAGGCCAGCTCCCCAGCACCCAGCCTGTAGGTTCCCAGGTGCCGCTCTTGGCATCATTCCTCTCTGGACCTCACAATGGCTCCACAGAGGTATTGGCCCGTTTTCCAGGAGAGAACACAGGCTACCCGAGGCACATGGTGGTGGGGTGGCAGGGACAGACTAAGGCAGCACAGCTGCCCCCTCTGAAATGCTCAGGGGGCCCCCCATCCTGCTTGATCCCTCCCCACAAGGCCCCACAGGGTCCAGCGTAATCTCTGGGGTCACATCACCTGGATGCCTGTGTGGCAGGCGTGGCCTGACCTGGCTCCGAGGGCACATGGTGATGCTGTCGCCGCCCTGCAGTTTCCGGAAGCCCCTATCAGATAAGGCCTATCTGATCACCGTCTGTGTGATAGTGCCTGAAATCCCACCGCCAGTGCCTGGGAGCCAGAGCTGCCCTTCCCAGTCACTTCCTTACTAACAGGGGGGTCTTAAAATCTACATGGTCTGTGAAGGGCGGGCTGGTGGGTGCTGACCATGTCAGGGGACAACAGGTCTGGGCTGGGTTTGTGGTGTGAGTTGGGCGAGTGCCGATCTCCTGGTTCAGTTCCCAGAGACCCGTTCCCAGGACGCCTTCATGTTGGACTCTCCCCACCCCCCACCTGCCTCCGACCCCCTGCAAGGACCCATCCGTCTGACCCCACGTTGTGGGGATCAGCTAGGCAGGGTGCCCAGAAGGGATTCCCAGTGATGTGCAAACACATGCTTCAGCCCTTGCTCTGAATCAGACGGGTGAGGGCAGAGGACAGGGGCTTGGCTCTGAGGGGCTACATGAACGGAAAGACCCCTAGGTGCATAGTCAGCTCAGAGAAGAGGCTGGACCATATGGGAGGGGTAAGAGCCAGGAGAAGGCACCTTGAAGGACTCCTTCCCACCAAGCCGGTTCCTGGCTAGTGTAGAGTAAGTGGGAGCTGTGAGCGGTGCCCGGGGACTGTCCCGAACTGGTATAGGGCCAGTCGGAGTATGAGTGGTGAGTAGTGTCACTATAGGGGTAATGGGATCTGTGAGCTGAGTCCTGGCCCCGGCCCTGGTCAGTGTAGAGGCCGTAGAAACTGTGAATAGTTATTCTGGGCTCAGCCCTGTTTGGTTTAAAGCCAATAGGAGCTGCCAGCCACATCCTGGCCCGGCCCCAGTCGATATAGGGCCAGGAGGAGCTGTGAGCAGTGTCCAGGCTGTTTTTGGTCTGTGTAGTACTAGTGGCAGCTGTGAGAACTGTCCTGGGCCTGTCCCTGGTCTGTGGGGCAGGAGGAGCTCTGCTCAGCATCCTGCCTCCCTGTGCAGTGCGAGCGAGCGCTTTCCTGGTCGCTCTCAGCCAGAGTTGCTCTGAGCACAGTCCTGGCCCTTCTCTGTCTGTGTAAGTCCAGTAGGGGATGTGAGCTGCATCCCAGACCTGTCCCCAGTGATGCTACCCTGAATATGTGCCTTTGGGCAAATCAAGCCTCTTTAGGCCTCAGTTTCCTTATTTCTAAGGTATGGGTGGGGCTTTCTCTACATTTACTCCAAGCAGTGGGGAGGGAGGCTCGGATGTGGAAGCTGTTTCTAGGGGTGTTGGTGGGTGGGTTACAGACCTGTCGGGGTCTGAAGCTCTTTGAGGAATTTTGGGGTCTCTGCCCTGAGTATTGCTCGGCCTCTCCCCTGGTGTCCATGTCCCCCATTGTGCTCAGGGAGCCCTCTCAGTCTTGGATACCCTGTTTTCAGGTCCTGTGTGGTCCTTTGGGGAGGAGGGTTCAGATCTGTGCTGAAAGTGACGTTTTGTAAAGGGGGGAAATAGGGTGCCAGGTGGGCCATGGTCCCATGACCTTTGCCTCTCGGTTGCATGGCCGGGCAGAGGCGGCCCACATCCAACCCTGGCCTCTCTGCTCGGGGTCCTGGGCCTCACCCTGCGCCTAAGCGATAGGTTTGGGGGTGGGTCTCATACTTAGGTTTGATGCTGGACAAGCAGCCCTCCCAGGGCTGAGCTTTCTTTGCTGGTATTTATGGGCGTATGGCACCCCCTGGTGGTCATAACAGCGCCTGCGCCCAGGTGGTTTTCAAGAGGTTCCTGTGGTAACAGCTCTCAGACTCTGGGAAGCCACGTGGCCACTCTGTGACCTGGAGCCTTCGGAGACCCCACCTGTGGGCGCAGCGGGCAGAGCCTCTCTCTCTGGAGCCGATGGCATGGTGGTTAGAGGGTGAGGTCTCAGATTTGCCCTGTGTACGGATGGGTGAGCTCCTCAGCCTGGCAGTGCCCGCACGCTCACTCAGATCTCTGCTCTGGCGGTTCCCTGTGCCAGGAACAACCCCCTCCTTTTGCCCCCCCTCCAAGCCTTGCTAACTTGATCACCTCCTTCAAGCCTTTGCTCAGATGTCACCTCACAAGGAGGCATCACTGCGCTCGGCAACTGTAATGTGCTGATTTTGTCCCTGTCACACTTTGCACCCTTAAACAAAATACCTACTTATAGATTCACTAGAGGCCTGGTGCACGGATTTGTGCACTGGTGGGGTCTCTCGGCCTGGCCTGCAGGGATCAGGCCAAAACCAGCTCTCCGACATCCCCCGAGGGGTCCTGGATTGCAAGGGGGCGGTTCTCGGATGACGCACCCCGAATCCGGCTCCCTCCTCTCTGGTTCCGGCTGCATAACCGGAGAACCGCAGTTGCCAAGTCACTGTAGCTCGGTAGCTCCTGCGTTGAGTGTCTGCCCCTGGTGGTCAGTGTGTGTCATAGCTACCAGTAGGCCGATCGCTTGGGCTTTTATATATATAGATTGTTTATCTGGACTGTAAGCTCCAGGAAGGCGGGGATTTTGTCTGTTTTTGGTTTCTTCCTTTCTCCACTAATGTGTCCCAAGCACTTAGGAGTGGTTCATAGTAGGTGCTCCAGTATTTGTCACATGAATTTATGTTGTCTGAGGACCTAGTATGTGCACAGCAATGTCTGTCAGGATGACCGAGGCGGGGACTGACTGCGTACGGCAGTGCTGAGCACACAGGACGTCAGCAGCCAGATCGTGACCACCCTGTTGGGGTTATCACTGCTTCTCCTTTCTCCTGGGTCTAGGCCCAAGGAACCTTCAGACACCTCTCACCTCCCACCCTTCTCTGCCACCCCCAGGCCCGCCTTGCTGCACCGGAACCATGAGCGAGGCCCGCAGGGACAGCACGAGCAGCCTGCAGCGCAAGAAGCCCCCCTGGCTGAAGCTGGACATTCCAGCTGTGGTGCCCCCTGCGGCGGAGGACCCCAGCTTCCCGCAGGCAGGCCCTGGCCAGCATGGGCTGTGGGTCCCTCCTGCCCAGCCCCCTCACCACGACCCCGTCACCCAGCCCCTGAGACGCCAGGCTTTCTTGCGGAGTGTGAGCATGCCGGCTGAGACAGCTTACGTCCCTTCCCCTTATCATGAGCCCCGCCGGCCGGTGCTGCATCGCCAGACATCGATCACACAGACCATCCGCAGGTACTGCGCCTTGCCCTGGCTGCTCCAGGGGTGAGGGCTGGGGCTGGGGCTGGGGCTGGGGGGACAGAGGCAGGCACACAGGGTCCTCTTTAGGTGCCGAGGCTGGGAATGGGGCAGGGCCTCTCCTGTCTCAGCTTTCTCCTGGGTCTTGTTCCCCATGTCACCCTCCCTCCTCCTGCTCTGGGGACCGACTCCTCTCACTTACCACCCTTCTCTGCTCCCCCAGCACTTGCTCTCTCCTTCTCTGTCTCCCCCACCTCAATGCTCTGGTCCCTGAACAGCCGACAGGTGCGCTTTGGGCGTGTCCACACTCTGCCCCTCTTGGGTTCCCCTGCTGCCCGCAGGGCCCTCCCACAGCGCCGGTCTCTCTCGCGGTCCCTGCTCAGGTACCTGCAGGGTGTGAGTGTGTTAGCATCAGCGGGCGGGCGTGTGCATGGCTTGGGAGCTGCCAGCACGGTTTGCATTCCCTGGGGCTCCTGACAGCAGGTGTTGGCAGTGTTTTGCTTGCATGTCCAAGGGCTGTGGGCAGCCTGCCTGGGCTTGCATTACCCATTTCTTGAGTTCTGTGGTGTCAAAGGTCAAACTGCTGCCCAGGGCTAAGCTCTCTCTGGATGAGCTAAGGCAGCGGTTCTCAACCTATGGGTCGCGACCCCTTTGGCGGTCGAATGACCCTTTCACAGGGGTCGCCTAAGACCATCCTGCAGATCAGATATTTACATTACGATTCATAACAGTAGCAACATTACAGTTATGAAGTAGCAACGAAAATAAATTTATGGTTGGGTCACAACATGAGGAACTGTATTTAAAGGGCCAGAAGGTTGAGAACCACTGAGCTAAGGGCTGAGCTCTGAGCACCATCTCTGGATTCAGTGTCTCCCCACAAAGCCCCCTCTCAGGGATGGGGTGTGAGCCTGGGTAAAATACTCACCTGGACAGGCCTATTCTTTGCGGTTCTAGTGGGAATTTGGAGTTGGCTAATTGTTTAGGGCCTGGTCTGCAAACCGCGGCTTGCAAGCCACATGTGGCTCTTTGGCCCCTTGAGTGTGGCTCTTCCACAAAATACCATGTGCAGGCGCACACGTACAGTGCGATTGAAACTTTGTGGCCCATGCACAGAAGTCGGTATTTTGTGGAAGAGCCACACTCAAGGGGCCAAAGAGCTGCATGTGGCTCGTGAGCTGCAGTTTGCCGACCACTGGTTTAGGGGGTAACCAGGGCTGAACCCACTCATCCTCTTAACTGAACCCAGCCCACTGGACCCCAGATCCTGGAGTGACTGGAGGCTTGGGGTAGAGCATGCTACCCAGGAGGAGGGCTCTGGGGCCCCCGCTGGGAGGGGAGAGGGCTGGCGCCCCCTTGTTGAGCCCCTCCCATGGCAGGGGCACCGCTGACTGGTTCGGAGTGAGCAAGGACAGTGACAGCACCCAGAAGTGGCAGCGCAAGAGCATCCGCCACTGCAGCCAGCGCTATGGGAAGCTGAAGCCCCAGGTCATCCGGGAGCTGGACCTGCCCAGCCAGGACAATGTGTCGCTCACCAGCACGGAGACGCCCCCTCCGCTGTATGTCGGGCCATGCCAGCTGGGCATGCAAAAGGTATGCCTGCCCCTGCGGCCTCCCAAAGGCCTCTCTCTCTGCTCCCCTGGGCTGGGGCTGGGGACATAGCCAACCTGAGCGGAGGAGGTTCCTTGGAGCTCATGGTCTGGGAGGGTGGTCAGGTGGTTCCCCTAGAGACACCTAAGATACCTTCTGGGAAGGGGGACCTGGGGGTGCACCATGGGGCCAGCTCTGGATGGGAGAGCATCCCAGTGTGAACAGCAGCGGAAAGGCACTGCAAGTGGGGAGAGGGACTCCTCTGGGTGCAGTAGGGTGGGGGTGGTACCCATAGCTGTCAGGTGCCCACTGTGTTCTCCACAGGGTGGGGAAGGAGCTTCTGGGGTGACGACCTAGCCCCCCGACTCCTGCATCTCCTCCCCTCCACCAGATCATAGACCCCCTGGCCCGGGGCCGGGCCTTCCGCATGGCGGATGACACCGCCGACGGCCTGAGCACCCCGCACACGCCCGTCACTCCCGGTGCCGCCTCCCTCTGCTCCTTCTCCAGCTCCCGCTCGGGCTTCAACCGGCTTCCGCGGAGGCGCAAGCGTGAGTCTGTGGCCAAGATGAGCTTCCGCGCGGCCTCTCGGTGAGGGACGGCACCTTGCGCCGGGCGCAGCGCCGAAGCTTCACCCCCGCCAGCTTCCTGGAGGAGGACACGGCGGACTTCCCCGATGAGCTGGACACCTCCTTCTTCGCCCGGGTAAGAGACGGGCTGTCAGCCGAGGCCTCCGCCATCCTCCGTCTGTGCCTCAGGCTGACCACTCGTGTTTGCTCAGGAAGGTGTCCTCCACGAGGAGCTGTCCACATACCCAGACGAGGTGTTCGAGTCCCCGTCAGAGGCAGCGCTCAAGGACTGGGAGAAGGCCCCGGACCAGGCGGACCTCACGGGCGGGGCCCTGGACCGCACGGAGCTGGAGCGCAGCCACCTGATGCTGTGGGTG
>NW_005362155.1:1353475-1355098 GCF_000412655.1 Myotis brandtii | reverse complement strand
CAGGTTCTTCGCCAGAGAGAAGCGGCCGTACGGGCTGGGCATGGTGGGCCGGCTCACCAACCGCACCTACCGCAAGCGCATCGACAGCTACGTCAAGCGCCAGATCGAGGACATGGATGACCACAGGTGGGGCCGGGGGATGGGACTGAGGGCCGGCAAGGCTCCGGGGTGGGGCTGGGGGCCCCAGGTTGGAGCCACCGCCTCTGCTGATGCTTCTGCCGCAGGCCCTTCTTCACCTACTGGCTCACCTTCGTGCACTCGCTCGTCACCATCCTCGCCGTCTGCATCTACGGCATCGCACCCGTGGGCTTCTCGCAGCACGAGACGGTGGACTCGGTGAGCCCCGCGCGCTACCTGGGCCGAGACCAGTGAAGTCTGGGCTCTGGGAGGAAAGGGCCGGAGGGGGCGGCCTTTGACCTCTCGCCCCAACTTCCCAGGTGCTGCGGAACCGAGGGGTCTATGAGAATGTCAAGTATGTGCAGCAGGAGAACTTCTGGATCGCGGGCGGGGGCTGGGCCTCAGCTGCGCATCCCGCTCCCCGCAGGAGGCCCTCATTCACCTGGGCGCCAAGTTCTCGCCCTGCATGCGCCAGGACCCGCAGGTGCATAGTTTCATCCACAAGGCGCGGGAGCGGGAGAAGCACTCGGCCTGCTGCGTGCGCAATGACCGGTCGGGCTGCGTGCAGACCTCGGAGGAGGAGTGCTCGGTGCGTGCCCCTGCCCGCTGCCAGCCCTTGTCTGCGCCCCTGGGATGGGGTTATGCTGTGACTTCAGATGGAGCCGGGTGTCCCTTATCCTAGGTCTTGGCACATGGCACCACCCTCTGTGCCAGGTCCCTCACGTCACATTCATCACTTTTCATCCCCAATTCCTCCTCCTCATCCTGTAGACCCGTGGTCGGCAAACTGCGTCTCGAGAGCCACATGCGGCTCTTTAGCCCCTTGAGTGTGGCTCTTCCTAAGCCTTAGGGGTACCCTAATTAAGTTAATAACAATGTACCTACCTATGTAGTTTAAAAAATTTGGCTCTCAAAAGAAATTTCAATCATTGTACTGTTGATATTTGGCTCTGTTGACTAATGAGTTTGCTGACCACTGCCGTAGACAACCACTGTGAGGTCTTTGATTTGGGTGTGCTTTCTGTGTGTCTTGTTTTGGGGCATGTCTTAAGTTTCCCTAAGCGGTATTGCCTTATTTTTTCCACTAAACAATTACAAAAAAAGAGATTCAGTCAAGTTTTTATTACATCATTTTATGAGGAGGTACCGAAGTGTATGCCAGTTTTGGACACTGGTTGTTTTTAGTTTTACACGAATAGGAATTATGCTCTTGAGCTGACAGTAGACACTCCCACGCGCACACACATTTTCGGAGTGTGCATTTGTAGATTTTGGGTTGTGGGCTCGGGGATCTCAGTGGTTTGGCTTTTGCCTCCTGCCTTCTGGAAGCTGTGTTGCGGGACGGGTGGGCTCTGACCGGACTGACACTCTTCCCACAGTCCACGCTGGCAGTGTGGGTGAAGTGGCCTTCCCATCCCAGCGCCCCCGACCTCGCCGGCCACAAGAGGCAGTTTGGTTCTGTCTGTCACCAGGACCCCAGGTCAGTCCTGCTGGCCCCGCTCTTGC
>NW_005362155.1:1348452-1353449 GCF_000412655.1 Myotis brandtii | reverse complement strand
GGTGTGGCTGCTCCCCTTGTGGAGGTGGGCGGGAGGGCACAGAGCAGGGTCTGACCGCACACTGGGCTCATGCAGGGTGTGTGACGAGCCCTCCTCTGAGGACCCCCATGAGTGGCCAGATGACATCACCAAGTGGCCGGTGAGCCGGGATATTGTTGGCTTTGGGGGTCACCCTTATTATGTGGGGGAGAAATCCACATTCTCATTTGGATACCAGGAGGCCCCACCATGGGAGCACCCGTTTTCAGATGCAGTGCCCCTGGCCTGTGCCTGGCCTGCCCCTCCACCACCTGCTTCTCTGAGCAGGTCGTCAGAGCAAAACCAGGGAGAGACTCGGGAGGTCAGATGCCATTATTTCAATTGGACAGATGGGAAAGCTGAGGCTCTGCCAGGGCCTGCTTTCTCCTGTGGGAGCCTGACCGTCTTTGCCCCAACCCCCAAGCACGGTGTTGGGGCACAGGGTTGGAGGAGGCCCCAACCCAACTCATCCCCTTTGTGATCCAGATCTGCACCAAAAGCAGCGCCGGGAACCACACCAACCACCCCCACATGGACTGTGCCATCACGGGCCGGCCCTGCTGCATTGGCACCAAGGGCAGGTGGGTGTGCCTGGGCCCCAGCACTGCTCTGGGGCTCTGCGCTTCTCCAAGTCCTGGAATAAGGCGAGATACGCAGCTGTGGGGTGAGAAAGGCTCTGGGCTTACCCAGGGCGGACAGAGATGGGCGCGTGGGCTGCAGCCTGGGCCTGGGCGGTGCAGCCAGGTGCCTGTGCCCCGGGCCCCAGCCCCTCGGCCAGTTCCCAAGCCGGGCCTGCCCTTGCAGGTGTGAGATCACCTCCCGGGAGTACTGTGACTTCATGAGGGGCTACTTCCACGAGGAGGCCACGCTCTGCTCTCAGGTAGGCCTCCAGGGTGTGTGCGTCCCCTCGCCCCCAGCCACGGAGCGCGCTGACAGGCCACTCTGCACAGGTGCACTGCATGGATGACGTGTGCGGGCTCCTGCCCTTCCTCAACCCCGAGGTGCCCGACCAGTTCTACCGCCTGTGGCTGTCCCTCTTCTTGCACGCTGGGCAAGTGACACCAGACGGGCCGAGGAGGGTTGGGTGGCCTCAGGGACCCCAGGAGTGGCTGGCCAGGGGATGGTGGAGGGGAGGCCTTCCCGGCTGAGTGTCCCCCTCCCCCCACAGCATCCTGCACTGCCTGGTGTCTGTCTGCTTCCAGATGACTGTCCTGCGGGACCTGGAGAAGCTAGCAGGCTGGCACCGCATAGCCATCATCTACCTGCTGAGTGGCATCACTGGTAACCTAGCCAGTGCCATTTTCCTGCCATACCGGGCAGAGGTAAGGCCGCCCTAGGGACCCAGCCTAGGAGCGTCTCCATTCGGCTCCTCGGTCCTGCTATGCTCTGGGCCATGAGAGGTGGGGTGGTTGTGGGTCCAGGGGTCCCGCTCAGCATCCCCACTGCCCCCAGGTGGGCCCAGCCGGCTCGCAGTTTGGCATCCTGGCCTGCCTCTTCGTGGAGCTCTTCCAGAGCTGGCAGATCCTGGCCCGGCCCTGGCGTGCCTTCTTCAAGCTGTTGGCGGTGGTACTCTTCCTCTTCACCTTTGGGCTGCTGCCCTGGATCGACAACTTTGCCCACATCTCGGGCTTCATCAGCGGCCTCTTCCTCTCCTTTGCCTTCCTGCCCTACATCAGCTTCGGCAGGTTCGACCTGTACCGGAAGCGCTGCCAGATCATCGTCTTCCAGGTGGTCTTCCTGGGCCTCCTGGCCGGCCTGGTGGTCCTCTTCTACTTCTACCCCGTCCGCTGCGAGTGGTGCGAGTTCCTCACCTGCATCCCCTTCACCGACAAGTTCTGTGAGAAGTATGAGCTGGACGCCCAGCTCCACTGAGCGGGTGGGGGCGCTGGGGCCACGGGCCTCCAGCAGGCTGGAGCCAGGCACTGCCCACCGAGCCTCACGCCACGGGACTGTCAGCAGGCCCTGGGGGCGTCCTGCCCGTTTCCTGGACACAGACCTCTTGTGCCTCGTTCACTGCTGTTGAACCTCTCGTACTTCCGGGCATTTATTACACTAGTTCCTGTGATTACCTTCTAACTAGTCTCCTGACGACCACCTCATGTGGCCAATAAATGGACTGGGAGCGTTTTAGCTGCCACTAACTTGACCAGAGCTGCCTCCTCCTTTCTGACAGGAAGTGTCTCAGATTCCTCCCCGAGGGAAGTCCATAATCCAGGTGGACCCACCTTGCTCCCTTTCCTTAAGACCCATGGAGGAGCGGTCACGTTTCCCCCCACACACTCACAAGGGCCCCAACTCCAATTTCAGCCCCAGGCTACCTCCCCTTCCAGGAGCCGGGAGGGCCTGAGGTGGATGAACCCCGTGGGCTGAGGCCGGAGGCCGGCCATGGCCGTGCTCTCGCACACAGGCTCCCGTTTCTCCACAAGCAGGAGCAGAAGCCAGCTGCTCTGCTGTTATTTTCTTGCTATAGAGCTCATAGTCACAGGGTCGTGTGGCATCTTAGACTCCGGCCATTCTCTGCCCCTTGCCTCCCCCACGATGGGGCTGCGCCAGGCCCTCATGTCCCGGTACTGTGGCTTTTTGACTTTTCAAACTAGAAAGCAAAGAGATTTATTCCGTACAGAGGGCCAGGCCCACAGCCTGTGGGATCGGCTGTGAAATTAGGGTGTTTGGGCCCAGAAGGGGTCAAACTTGGGTCTTGACACTGGCTCACCCAGTCCCACTCCCGAGGCCGGGGCTCACACCGGCAGTGCCAGCTGTGCCCAGCTGGGCGAGTCCATCTCAGCACTCTCCTGTGAAGAGGGGACAGTGCCCGAGGCGTCCTCCCGCTGGGGAGGAGCTTGGCCACCGGCACAGAGTGTCCCTGTTTGGAGGGTCATTTCTGCCTCAGTTTTTTGATGAAGGACACCTCATCCCGATTCCGGATACCATAGCTGGAAGAGAAGGAGAAGTGTCCAGTATCTAACTACAGAAGGCTCTGTCTGACTCCTCACCTGGGGCAGTGCCATCCTCCCACAGGCCCCACCGGGCCAGCAGGCAGCCTTCCCCTCCACGCACACTCTTTCTCCCTCTTCCTGGCTCTGTGGCCCTGACCTGCCATGCCCTGCAGCTCAAGGAAGTGGCCTGAACTTACTCCCGGAGCTTTTTCCTGTCGTCTGTGAGCTTCTCTCCCGCAGAGGTTAGATGGTACGTCCTCCACACATAGGACCTGCATGAGAGGGATTCAGGGAAACCGTGAGCAGGGGGAGCTGAGTGGGTGGGACGTACTAGTAGAAGCTGTGTGAGAAGGGCTCTCGGTGCGTAGCCCCAGCCCCTTGGCACAGAGCACCAGCCCTGTCTGAGGGATTGCGACAGGAGCTAGCTCTTGGCTCCAGTCAGTACTTGTAGCAGAGACCAGGTGATTAAGAAGCACGAGTCCAGCGCTGCTCCTGCGGAGCCCCACACCACCCCCAGGGAGGGCTGCAAGGAGCCGCGGCGTCACCTACCAGCTGATGTGCTGGATGCCCCCCTCGCGCTCCTGCCGGAGCTGCACGTATCGCTGGATGGCCTTCTTCAGGTCCAGGACCGTGGCGTTCTGCACCACAACCACAGCTGCAACAAGGGGCACCCGTGAGAGAAGATCCCACAGCCACAGCCACAGCCTTAGGTGGTGGGAGGGGAACCCAGCCCTGTCCAGCAGCCTTGTTTCTGACTGAGGCTCAGGTCCAGGCGGATGGGCTTGTGGATGGCCGCTCGGTGTCCCGCTGACCAGCCCCTGTGGAGGCTCAGCCTGCCTGGCCGGAAGGGAGGAGGGCAGCACTTACGCATGACTTCTCCATCCATCTTGCACACACGGACTGTCATTGCTTGGCCATATTCCAGGGCTATTTGGGAATTGACCTCTTCCAAAGTAACCTAGAAAAGACCCAGGGTGGAGGTGAGTGCCTGGCTCCGTAACACCCCAAACAGCAACAAGGAATACGCTGTGAGTGTCCAGAACGTGGTGCCATACTTTAGGAAGGACAAGAACGGGGAGTCTTGCTTACATATTAGGGCAGCCGTTCTCAACCTGTGGGTCGCGACCCCTTCGGGGGTCGAACGACCCTTTCACAGGGGTCGCCTAAGACCATCGGAAAACACATATATAATTACATATTGTTTTTGTGATTAATCACTATGCTTTAATTATGTTCAATTTGTAACAATGAAATTGGGGGTCACCACAACATGAGGAACTGTATTAAAGGGTCGTGGCATTAGGAAGGTTGAGAACCACTGTATTAGGGCTTCCCAGTTTCTTAGCACCTTGAGCTCATGTTTCATCCACATTTCCTATTTAAAGTCCAAAGTGGACGGAAGCTTGGAAGAAAGGAACAGACACAGGCAAGAACGATCAGCCCGGGATCCTCTCACCCAGGGGCTGGGTAGGAGGAGCACTGTGCTTGTCATTCATTCCGAGCCCCGATCACCAATCAGGACCCAGACCAGGACCTCGGGACAAGGTTTTGGCAGGCGTGCAATAACAAACGCTGTAATACAATTTTTAAGAAAACAGAAGTTAAACTCCATGATGGACAAAATAACATTGAAGTTTGAGATGGGAAAAATCAGTAATACTGACACAGTCTTTATTATTTTGCTTGCCACAGGCTGTTTTACACCAACTTGAGTTATAAACATACTGTATTAAAATGTCATGTGTCCCCGAAAGAAAAAAAGAAGGCATGTATCCTGGTTGCTGGAGGGGTCTGGAGCCTTTTAAAATCTCGCGCCCAGGAAGAGAGCCTCGCTCGCCCCACCCTAGGCCCGGCCCAGGTTAGGACCCCGTTTACACCCAGAGGTGCCTTACGAGGCCTCTGGGTCGCAGCCACACCAGCCCCGGGACCTGTCCACGCCCCTCGCACAGCCCGGCAGGGGACGCGCGCACCTGGATGGGCAGGTCGCAGAGCAGCGGGTCCTGCACCACCATGGCGAGACCCTCCTGGAACACGTCCACCGCC
>NW_005362155.1:1347893-1348197 GCF_000412655.1 Myotis brandtii | reverse complement strand
CACAGTGGGCGTGTGGGGGGCGGGGCTTCCGCGAGAGCCAATAAGTGCGAGGCCTTCCGCAGAGCTCGCTGGGAGCGCGAAGCCGGCGTGCCTATTGGTGAGCTGAGGGCAGGGTGGCAGCATGAGCCAATGAGAGCTGGAGGCGGGCCTAGTGTCGGCGCCTGAGCAACCGCGAGGGCTGCGGGATCTGCGGGATCTGCGGGGCGGCAGTCATGCTGCTCTTCTGCCCCGGCTGCGGGAATGGGCTCATCGTGGAGGAGGGACAGCGCTGCCACCGTTTCGCCTGCAACACCTGCCCCTACGT
>NW_005362155.1:1342741-1347722 GCF_000412655.1 Myotis brandtii | reverse complement strand
CGTCCCGGGTTCGCCTCCACCCGCCGTTCTGTCACCCGCGTCCCGTCGTCTCTGCCTTGGTGTCCCCCTAGAATCCGGCCCTAGAATCGGTCCCTCCCCAGTGCCTTCACCCTGGCTATCGCCGTTCCCTCCCCCGGGGCTCCGTGCTCGCAGGTGCCCCCTTCGCTGTGGTCACAGCGGCGGCCAGAGCGGTCCTGCTACCTCCCGAGTCGGATGAGCCGGTCCCGTGTCCAGGACCCTCGGCAGGCAGTCCCCGTGCAGAGGGAAGCTGGCACCGAGCCCTCTCCCGAGCCTCGCTTCTCTGAGTAGCGCCCTGAGGTGCTGCTTGGCCCCAGCAGCACCCCAGCCTCTTGGCGGACCTCCCGTCCCGCGGCCCCATTGCCGGGGCCTGCATGCCAACAGGTCTTCACATTCCAAGGCAGTGCTGCTGCTCCCTGGGAGCAAGAACATGGCTTTCATTCAGCAGCTCTCCAGGCTGTGGCAGGAGGGGCGGCTGGGGAGGGAGGCCCTCGCGGGCAGGGCTGGGGGCTGGGTGCGATGGCCCAGATCTGTATGTTCACCGACGTGCAGCGTTTGAAGACTTGCGGTTGTCTGTAGGTGACGAATCGGAAGTATCCGAAGCTGAAAGAAGTGGATGACGTGCTGGGTGGGGCGGCCGCCTGGGAGAACGTGGACTCCACGGCAGGTGAGAGGGGAGGCTTGTGCATTGCTGAGCTGTGGGTGAGCCCGAGCTGCTGGCTGCTGCTGCATGTCAGAACCTGTGACCGCTTATGTGAGGGGGGCTTCTAAAACCAGAAAGTGCGATTGTTTTTTTTTTAAATAACTTACTTGTTGCACAGATAATACTGGCACAGGCCTTGGAGCCACACAGACCTGAGTTAGAGACTGGGGGTGACTTCTTCCTGTTTGACGGCCTTGGGCCCCTTGACCTCTCTGGGGCTAATTTATACTCATAAATTGTAAGAGCACAAAGCGAATTATGCAGTGTTTGGCACGTCACGGGCACTGAACATGTGGTAGCTATGATAGCAACACTGACAGGAGCAATAGAAATCAGTCTAAGGGGAAAAAATATCCTCTTTTTGTTCTAATGCAGAGTTTTAAAAGTTAATACCAGAGAGCATTAAACTACAGTCTCAGTAAAATGAATGTTTATTTCAAGTATTGGTTTATTTCTGATAGAGGTTTATTTCTGACCAAAGAAGGACAGAGAGCCCTACACACAGCCAGTATTGATAGGAGAGTACTAAGTCATGATTAGTACTCTCTTTCCTCTATAGATGAACATCCAAATCTGCTATGTTAAAAATTTAGCAATGGTAGAATTTGTCATTAAAGAATGGATTATGGCCCTAGCTGGTTTGGCTCAGTGGATAGAGCGTCAGCCTGTGGAATGAAGGGTCCTGGGTTCGATTCCAGTCAAGGGCACATGCCCGGGTTGTGGGCTCTTTTTTTTTAGGAGGCAGCCAATCAATGATTCTCTCTCATCATTGATGTTTCTATCTCTCTCTCTCCCTCTCCCTTCCTCTCTGAAATCAATAAAAATATGTATTTTTCAAAAAGAATGAATTATGTATCAAATGTTCAAAGTGGTGGTGTGAGAGTGTTTGGAGGTGTTTTCATCAAGAGCGGGGTTGGTTTCTCAAAGTGAGATCACTCTGAAGGTAAATACGTGCCTCAGCGCACTCTGAATAGGCGTGGACTGCGTGCTGAGGTCTCGGTAAGAACAGCTGAGATAATTTCAGAGCAGAAGGGAGAGGGAGAGAGGGATAGAAGCATCAATGATGAGAGAATCTGCCAAAATGGATCCCTAAACACAAGAGGAAGTGGATTGGTCATCCTTGGGGTTTTCTCGGGGGGGATGAGAGGGCTTGTCTGCTGCCCAGGTGATGGGTGTGCACCTGGAATGGAGGAGGCGGAATCTGCAGGCGTGGACCCTGTCATTCACACAACAGCCATAAGTCACCTTTTGTGTTTTGTTTCCAACCAGCCTTCCACCAGATTTGAGAGGAAAAGTGGGACCCAGGGAGGGGAGGAGGGGTGTTTTCAAACTCCTGGATTCCCTCAGTGTGAGAGCATATTGGGAATGAGACGAGACCACTGTTGGTACCTTATATCAGGGTACAAGGGACACCAGATAAGCCAGGAAGGTCTTTGCTGTCATTCGCCTTAACACCTAGTTCTAACAGGTATGTTGGTCACAAACATTTTTTTTAATGTGGGTCCCTTGTTTATTTTTCTTGTTTCTAGAGCCGTGTCCCAAATGTGAGCATCCACGTGCCTATTTCATGCAGCTTCAGACCCGCTCTGCGGACGAGCCCATGACCACCTTCTACAAGTGCTGCAATGCGCAGTGTGGACACCGCTGGAGGGACTAGGGCCAGGCTGGCCCAGCTGCGTGGTGTCTGTTTACCTTATTCCTCAGAGTGGGTTTCCAGCTGGGAGCGAGCACTTGTGTCCTGAGGGCCTTTGCTGGTGTGGCGGAAATGGGTAGCCCGTCTGCTGTTGTTGGCCTGGGTGTCCGGAAATGGATAGCCCATCTGCCAATCAGTGGATGAACTCATTAATGTCCAGGGAGATTTTGCATGTGGGGAAGATTATCCACAACTAATTATACTTTGTTTAAGGTCCTGTTCATTCATCGTTCACATTTATTGGGCAATTGACATTCTTTTACCATCAACCAACACTCTTAAATATTTATATTGTTTGCATAACTAATAAAGTAAAACTTACTAATTTAGTACATTAGTTGTTCCTAAATATTTAACTGTTAAGTGGAAACTTATTTAATCAAAATTTATTCTGAATATTTAATTAAAATGAAAAATTTAATATTGCCTTCTCAGTGTTTTAAATGACTTAAGAAGTAGATGTCAAACCACAAATCATGATTCCAAACTTAACTACTATACTTAGGACTAAACCGGTTACAAAATTTCTAATACTGTGGATTTAAATTTTTTATTTCTATTCTTATCATTACACTAAATATATTAGGTACTATGTTTTTATACTTTGTGTTTTCTTCTTCCACTCCGGAAAGAAAAAGGACACTTTATACTAGCTTGGGGCAGCCCTGGCTGGTATAGCGCAGGTGGTTGGGTGTCATCCTGTGCACCAAAAGGTTGGTGGCTAGATCTCCCGTAGGGGGCGTGCAGGAGGCAGCCGATCAATGATTCTCTCATCATTGATGTTTCTATCTTTCTCTCCCTTTCCCTTCTGCTCTGAAATCAATAAAAATATATTTAAAAAAAAGAAAATAATGGATACCATTTTGTTTAATTGGGGTTTAAAGTTAGTTGTGTTTCTTGTCATCAAAATTTAATGCAAATGTGTATCTGTTAATGCTAGTTAAGTACATGGATTCATGGTTGACATTCAATACTGACGAGAGATGCACATATTTCCCTCAAAGTACTTGCTGATGAGTAAATACAGTGAAAAACCATAGGCTTTAAGCACTTTATGTTTTTACAAGCTTTGTAAATGTGTCCTCCTTTTTCATGCTTCATGTATATTTTTTTACCACCGTCAATGATAACACATATTAGCAGATTTCACTTCAAGTTCTACTGAATTAGTATCTCCTCAACTTTGAAAACATTCTTGCCTGCAGCGGTTCGTTGTTCCTTGCAGACTGTGCATAGAGGCGAGTTCTTCAGTCCACTTCTGAACTCAGCATTGAAGTGTTAACTGCTCGAAGACACAAACAACCATTGAGCAATTTCACTAACATCTGCGGATTCAGCCAGAGCCAAGAAAAATGACTTCAAAGCATTCACCTCATTTTTAATTGACCATTAATGTTGCCGCCAGTGTCCTTAAGTTGTAAGACAACTGTTTTCACCTAAAGGCTGATCGTCTTAATTTCATTTTCTCGGGACACACGTCTTTAGCTGCAGCAATCAAACACAATTAAGTCACCGTAAGTAAGTAGATTTCCTTGCTTGGTGAACAAATGAACCACTTGGAAATTTAATTTGGTTGTCTCGTTTTAACTTATAATTTTTGTGAAGAAATTTGTTGTGTATGGAGAATAGTGCCAGCGATGGGTGCTTAGTCTGGTAATGTCAACTAGCTGTGGTGTCACTGCACAGTAAACACAATCCTTTGCCATCCAATTTGATGACAAAATAACCTACTCTACACCATGCCTTAAAAGCGTAATGTTTATATAAGTTCACTTAAAAATTTTTTAATTTTTATAAGTTGAGGTAACATTGCTAATAACGTTATATGTAAATTTCAGGTGAACAGCATTATTTGATACCTGGATACTCTATTGAGTGCTCATTCCCAAATATCTAGTTTCCTTGCATCACCATATATTTGACCTCTTTTACCCATTTTGCCTCCCCCACCCCATTTCACCTTTAGTAACTACCATTCTGTTCTCTGTGTCTATGAGTTTGTGTTTTGTTCATTCATTTGTGAGTTTTTTATTTTATATCCCACATGAGTTAAATCATATGGTTTTTGTCCTTTTCTGTCTGACTTATTTCACTTAGTATAATACCCTCTAGGTTCATCCATGTCACAAATGGTAAGATTTCATTCTTTTTCATGGCTGAGTAATATTTCATTGTATATCTGTACCACAATGTTATCCATCCATCTTTCAGTGGACACTTAGGTTGGTTCCATATCTTGGCCATCCTATCTAATAAAAGACAAAAAGGGTAATTGACCGTACTTTCGCTACGCTTCCCATTGGCTAGTCAGGGCGATATGCAAATTAACTGCCAACAAAGATGGCAGTTAATTTGCATACATAGGCTCAATGATGGGAGGCGAAAGGGGAAGGAAGGGGAAGGACGGAAGAACAGTGATCGGACACCCAGGTGGCAGGCAAGAGCCGGGTGGCAGGGCAAAGGCGGCCCTGGGGGCCGCCTTTGTCCTGCCCCCAGCCCTGGATTGGAGAACTGGGCTGCCTTTGCCCGCCCCCCAGCCGGTGATCGCGATTGGAGATCACAGAGCT
>NW_005362155.1:1338633-1340878 GCF_000412655.1 Myotis brandtii | reverse complement strand
TGTTAGGTCGGAGAGAGCCCAGGATCGGATACATGCAGACATGTGATGAGACAATGGACTCCCCCTGGAATTTCTCACAGATCTACGTGCCAGACACAGATACCAGCTTCTTCTCCCTGAATCCACATACCCCCACACAGATACTGACTCATTCCTGAATACCTTGCTGACCCCCCTGCAGCTGAAGCTTCCTCAACTGAATACCTCAGCTCATGTCCCCGCCCCTCACCCAACCGCAGTATAAAAAAAGCGCCCCCCTCCATGTTGGCGTGAATCCACGTGCCCTGTCTTTGGGGGTACGTGGGTCTCCCGGGGACGCAGAATAAACTTTCCTTTCCTTTCTTTTCTGATTCACTGGACTCTCTATTTCTTGCGCCGCCTCCTGAGCCACCTAACCTAACATTTGGTGCCTTGAAACCCGGGTGGCGCGAGCACTCCATTTGGCCGTCCCTCCGCGGCTCGGGGTGCCCGCCTCTCCCTCCTCGTGGCTCTGGACCCATCAGGACCTCGTTTCTTCAGCTCGGCAACTTTTCCCAGTTTGGCAGCATCAGCGGTGAGTCCCGCCCCGCCCCGTGCCGGTCCCATGTGGCCGCCGGCCCGCCGGCATCTCTGTCCGTAAAACGCGGCCGCGTCAGGGATTGCCTTTTCCGGACCCTTCCAGGAAGGCTCCTTCAGACCTGGGAGGGTAGCAGGGACGCCTCTACCCCGCCCACGGTCCCTCCGTCCGGCCGTAGCGTGGGTTAAACCGCTGGGACGCCAGCCTTTAGCCCTGCTGGCCGCCACGGGTATCGAGCATGGGGAATCCAAATTCCAAACCTGACCTGAGCACACCTCTAGGGTGCCGGCTCGCCGATCTGGAACACGGGGCGGCCTGCCCCGGACCTGGGTCCTTTTTCTGTAACGTAGCATGGCCTCATCTCAGTAATTTCTGCCAGCAAACTGGGAAATGTGTCCAAGTCTCTCTCTCTCAGCCTCTCTCCATCTCTCTGCGTTCCCCGTCCCTCCCCCAAAGCTCCTTCTGCCATCTCTCCTCGCTCCGTCCTTCCTCCTCCCTCCGGGCTGTCCCTGCGCAGCCCTGCGCTTCCCCCGCCGTGCACCACCGAGCCCGCGGTGTGTGCGGTGTGTGTGGGGGTGGGTTCATGTGCTGTGTGTGGGACGCGGCGACGGCACCGCCATCGTCTCCACGTCCCCCCACCCCCTCCACCGGAGAACTCCCCCCAATTCCCCTAGCGAAAGGCGCCCGCTCTCCCGCCGGCATAAGCCCCTGTCTGTCCACACTCTCCCCTCCTCCCTCCCTGCTGGATTCTCCTCCAGCCACGCCTTCTCCACCACCTCCTGATCCTGCCTCCCCTTTTCCGCCCGCCCCGAGGAGGAGGAGGCCGGAAACTCAAACCGCCTTTTACAGCCCCATGCCCCTGCACGCCGCCGCCGTGCACACTGTGCCCCGTTCTGCAGCCGAGCAGTCGGTCCGTCCGCGCACTGCCGCAGCCGCTAACGCCATAGCCGCTGCGGGAGCTGCAGGACTGAGGGCATAGTCTGAATCTATGCCCCCACTCTCTAAACCCGACCTTTAAGGTCTTTATTGGTCCTCAAACCCAGGTCCGAGATCAAGTGAAAAATGGCCTTGAAAGTTCTTAATGCCCCTGAGGAGCAGGCAGAATCTGAACAGGAAGCCCGCCTTAGACAGAAGGTGGACCTGCAAACACGCCTTAGTGGCCCTGTGGTTGACGGCAGCCGCCATGGCCCTAAGGGGGTTGTGAGCGGTGGGGGTGCAGCGAAAGGAACGCCGCCACCGGAGAATGCTTCAAATGCGGAAATGAAGGCCACTGGGCAATGCAGTGCCCCCGGCCCCGGGCTCCAGCCAAGCCCTGCCCGGCGCGAGGTCAAAGCTGCCCCTGGAAAAGTGGCGGGCCTTCTGCGCCTCAGCGTAGGAGGGCCACCCTTCCAGGTCATGACCCGCCACTGGCCATGTTGGAACTGGCTGAAGACTGAAGAAGCCCAGCCTCAAAGACTCCATCACCCTTCGCTGAGCCTCGGGTCACAATGAAGGTAGTGGGTCACCTTTCCGGTTGACACGGGGGCTGCCTTCTCTGTCCTGCCTTCCTTTTTAGGGCCCCTTTATCCTTCCAAGATCTCGGACATGGGTATTGATGGCAAATCCACCTGCCCTCTGGCCACCGAACCCCTTCCTTGCCTCCATCATAGCCCTATAACCCACTCGTTCTTAGTCATGCCTTCATGCCCC
>NW_005362155.1:1330312-1335827 GCF_000412655.1 Myotis brandtii | reverse complement strand
TTAGAGGCAATCAGGCAGGCAGGTGAGTGGTTAGGAACCAGCAGTCCCGGATTGCGAGAGGGATGTCTGACTTCTGGTTTAGGCCCGATCCCTGTAAACTGGCAGTAGGACATCCTTCGAGGGGTCCCAAATTGGAGAGGGTGAAGGCCAGGCTGAGGAACACACCCTCCCCCATGCATGAATTTCGTGCACTGGGCCACTAGTTATAAATAATGCTGCAATGAAAATAGGGGTGCATATATCTTTTAAATTAGTGTTTTCATATTCTTGGATAAATACCAAGAAGAGGAATTACTGGATCATCTGGTAGTTATACTCTTTTAAAAAAAAATATATATATATATTTTTTTGAGCCTCTGCCCCATGGTGGTCAGTGCACATCATAGCTACTGGTTGAATGGTCACTTAGGCTTTTATATATATAGATTGTCAGATTAAATCAGTGAGGAGAAAGACAATAGGTTTTGTGTAAAAGAAAAGTTTGCACATTCATAGCGTCCAAGGCTATACATAAGTTCTTCATTCATAGTGTCCAAGGCTATACATAAGTTCTTTTTAATTAAATGTGAACTAAATTAGTGAATCTTAAACTTGCCAGATATTCAATTCAATTAATTACCAGTATATTTGATAGGTGACTGTGTTTGTATTTGTTTTTTTATCTTTAAAGTATATTTTTATTCATTTCAGAGAGGAGGGGAGAGGGAGAGAAAGAGAAACATCAATGATGAGAGAGAATCACTGGTCGGCTGCCTCCTTCACACCTCCTACTGGGGATCAAGCCCACAACCCAGGCATGTGCCCTTGACCAGAATCAAACCTGGGACCCTTCAGTCCGAAGGCCGATGCTCTATCCACTGAGCAAAACCAGCTAGGGCTGGTAGTGATATTCTTAATATTTTGAGGAACTTCTGTACTGTTTTCCACAGTAGTTGCACCAATTTACAATCCCACCAACAGTGCACAAGAGTTCCCTTTTTTCTACATCCTCACCAACACTTATTTCTTGTCTTTTTGATAATAGCCATTCTGACAGGTGTGAGGTTTTGATTTGCATTTCCCCCATGATTAGTGATGTTCAGAGTTTGTTTATTTATTTTTTTATTGATTTCAGAGAGGAAGGAAGAGAGAGAGAGAGAGAGAGAGAGAGAGAGAGAGAGAGAGAGACATCCATGATGAGAGAGAATCATAGAGAGAGAGAGAGAGAGAGAGAGAGAAACATCCATGATGAGAGAGAATCATGGATCGGCTGCCTCCTGCAAGTCCCCCACTGGGGATGGAGCCTGCAACCCGGGCATGTGCCTTTGGCCGGAATCGAACCTGGGATCTTTCAGTTTGCAGGCCGATGCTCTATCCACTGAGCCAAACTGGCTAGGGCCAGAGTTCACTTTTTATTTATTTACTTACTTGTTCACTTATTTATTTATTTAAATCCTCACCTGAGGAGAATATGTGGTGAGAGAGAGAGAGAAAAAGGGAGAGAAACATTGACGTGAGAAAGAAACATTGATTGGCTGCCTCCCGCATGCATCGATTGAACCCACAACCCAGGTGTGTGCCCTGACCAGGAATTGGACCCACAACCTTTTGGTATACAGGATGATGCTCCAACTAACCGAGGCACCTGGCCAGGGCTAGAGTTCACTTTTCTTGTTTTGACATTATAGGTATGCACTGGTAAGAATCAGAAAAAAATAAATACAACAGTAAGGTGGCCCTTGAGGTGCTGAGTGATGATCACACCACTGAGCTGTAAGTGTGCCGAGTGGCCTTTGAAACACTTGTCACACTCAATGCTGCGTTATAGAGTGAAAGCAGCTGCAGGCAGTGCAAATAACAGTGTGGTTGTGCTTCAGTAACGCTGTGGGCGATTCATACTTCTAACAATAAAGATTAAACAAAAAAAAAAAAACTATGGATGCTGACATTTGAATTCTATAATATTTTCATGTGTCATGTAATTTCTAAAGCCATCCTCCTCCCCCAACCATTTAAAAATGTATACGCTATTTTTAGCTCACAGATTTTTAAAAAAATATATTTTATTGATTTTTTTACAGAGAGGAAGGGAGAGGGACAGAGAGTGAGAAACAGATGAGAGAGAAACATCGATCAGCTGCCTCCTGCACACTCCCCACTGGGAATGTGCCCGCAACCAAGGTACATGCCCTTGACCGGAATTGAACCTGGGACCCTTCAGTCTGCAGGCCGACGCTCTATCCACTGAGCCAAACCGGCCAGGGCTAGCTCACAGTTTTTTGTAAAAAAAAGGGTGGGCTGGATATTGCCTGTGGGTTGTAGTTTGCTCACACCTGGTGTATCTCACAGGGTTGTGAGAATTTATGTTGCTTGTTCTTTGTGTCTGATGCTTTCCCTCTGTCCATGGATGTTGTTTTCTATTTATCTCCAGTTATTATGGGAGGAGGTGGGATGTCGGTGCCATCAGTGTATTTTCTTGGCAAAGAGGCACTGACTGGCCTTCCCAAGTCTTACGTGTCCAGCGAAGGACTCTGTGAGTAGATGCCTCTGCGAGTACTGCCTGGCACAGTGCAGGTGGGGGAGCGAGCCGACCTGCTCCGCTGTCCCACATGTAGGACTCACTAATCCTGGTGATTGTCCGGGACCAGCCTGGCTCCCTTTCACCGCCCAGGGAGGGCACCGTGTCGACTTTCTCAGATGCCCTCGCCTGTGTGTTGTTTAGGATGTGATTTCCTGGGTCAATCCGCTCAAATACCAATCGCCTCGCTTCTTTCAGAGATTCCTTCTGGTTAAGGCTCCATCTTGTTTTCTGTGCGGTTACGATGTATCCCTTTTGCTTAAGATGCTATATTTTTCACTCATATACTTTCCTTTTGGTTCTTTTTTTAGTTGCGATTTCTCTGAGACTTCCTATTTATACATCGGGGGGCACAGTTTCCTTTATATCTTTGAGGACAGAGTAGCTGCTTTAAAACCTGTGCTATTTCTAACCATTTAGTTTTGGGAATCTGCCTCTATTGCTTGTCTTTCCTCTTATGTACGGGTTACATAGTTCTGTTTCTTCATATGTTTAATGGTTTTGGATTTATTTGGAAATTGTGAATGGATTCTGGTATGTTTCTCTGAAGAGTTTTTTTTTTTTTTTTTTAACAGGTTACAAACTGTGTCTCTTATGTGGGCAGCAGTTGCAATCTCTGTTCAGGTTGTTTAACCTTTGCTGGGCTGCTGGAATGGGCTTGTGCACATGTAGGTCAGGGGTCATTCAGAGATTCTGGTAGAGCTTAGTTGCAGAATTTGGGGTCTCCTCTCTGACGTTTTTCTTTCCGCGGTTCATTCCCTTTCCAGCCTTTGTGGTTTCCTCTTTGGGATCATGGTGTAGGCCATGTGTTCTATTGGTTTTAAGGCAGTAAATTCTAGCTTCAGCAAGGTGGAGGGAGACCCTGATAGACGGAAGGAAGGAAGCTCTCTTGATGAAGATACTAGCAAAGGGATGGCTCCAGTGAGTATAAAAGTACTTCCTTGTAATAGGTAAAATGGGGACCAAGCTGATTGAAATTTAAATATTAGTGCCCTGGCCAGGTAGCTCAGTTGGTTAGAGCGTTGTCCTGATATGCCAAGGTTGCAGGTTCGATCCCTAGTCAGGGCGCATACAAGAATCATAAATACAGTGAATGCATAAATAAGTGGAACAACAAATTGATGTCCCTCTCTTTCCCTCTCTCTAAAAATCAATAAATACAAATAAAACAAGAAACATAAATATTAGAAAGAAATGTGATTGTGTCCCTGATCATTCGTAAGGTATTTCCTGGGCTTGAGCCTGTGATTCATGTCTCCGTGGGTCCTGGTGTTCTCAGACTCCAGAGAGCTGCAGCTCTGAGGTACCCAAGCCTTGCCCAAGATGTCCTGATGCACAGAACACACACGCACACACATGTGCGCACACAGGCACTCTCACAGATAAATGTAGGCACGTACACACACTGAGATGTGACTTATTTGGTACTGAAAGGAACACACAGCCAGTAAGTATGTGAAAAGATGCTTATCTTCACTAATAGTCAAGTGCAGAAAAAACCAACATTGAAATATCGTTGCCTATCAGATTGTCAAAGATTAAAAACACTGATAATGTATATACTGTTGGTGAGGGTCACAGGCATTCTCACACTTCTGGTGGGAGTAGAAGTTGGTACATTTTTGGAGGGTCACTTGGCAGTATCTATGGATTTTTTTTTTAATGGTGAGATTTATTTTTAATTTTTATTATTTTTAAAAAATTGATTTTAGAGAGGGATGAAGAAAGGAGTTAGAGAGGGATGAAGAAAGAGAGGATTGATTTTAGAGAGAGAGCTAGAGAAAAACATTGATGTGAGAGAGACACATCAATGGGTTGCCTTCTGTATGCATCCTGACTGGGGGATTGAACCTGCAACCTGGATATGTGCCCTGACTGGGAATCAAACCCGCGACCTTCTGGTGTATGGGACGATGCTCCAACTGACTGAGTCATACCGGCCAGAGAGCAGTAGCTATAGATTTTTTAAAATGCTGAACCTTAGACCTACAATTCCACCGTAGCCATTTTTTGTACAGAAGTACTCGTTCTGGTGATTAAAAGATCCATGCCCAGAATTTTTCACTACCTTCATTTAAAATAGCATCTATACACTTGAAACTAATAGAATATTATATGTAAATTATATCTCAATAAAAATTCAAATAGCATATATAGGCAACAATCAAACAGCCATTGGCGGGATTATGAAACCACAGCATGTACTACCATTAAAGGCACAAGGTGTGTTTTTGTGCTGACCTGGAAAGTGTTGAAAATAGCCAGAGGCACAAGGAGGCTGTGAGGCTCAGAGCACAGTATGAGTCCATTAAGAATGTGCACCTGAGCCCCAGCTGGTTTGGCTCAGTGGATAGAGCATCGGCCTGTGGACTGAAGGGTCCCAGGTTCGATTCCGGTCAAGGGCACATGCCTAGGTTGTGGGTGTGCAGTAAGGGGTGTGCAGGAGGCAGCCGATCAATGATTCTCTCTCATCATTGATGTTTCTCTCTCTCTCCCTCTCCCTTCCTCTCTGAAATCAATAAAAAAATTTTTAAAAAATGTGCATCTGAGCTTAGAAATGTCTGGCGGGTCTGTGCCTGCCTTCTCACACGGGCTACCCCTGGGGGGAGAGAAAAGGCAACTCCCACTGTTATTTCCTTCTGTACTGTTTCCTTGAACGGACACTGACTTTTTTTTAATGTTTCCCGCCCTCTCCATCCCGTGGCTCCCGGGTTGCCTTGCTGGAGAGCAGTCTGCCCCTCTGGTCTCAGAGAAGCCAGGAAGGGGACCAGGCGCTGCCCTGTGCCTGGCCACGGTCCTCGCCTCCTGGGACCAGTGGTGTCCCCGGGGACGAATACAACAGCCGCTCATCCACCAATCAATGGACAACTCGCCAAAGTCCCCGGGGCAACCTGCAGCATCACAGGGAATCAAAGTGGTCCCACCTCATAATTCCTGGGCTTATGACGAGTGGTGACA
>NW_005362155.1:1320914-1330266 GCF_000412655.1 Myotis brandtii | reverse complement strand
TCCTCCCGGATGGCTGTTTCACTGCGCTCGTGGTTTAGGTGTGGGCGGCCCGTGTCAGCCTGCCGTGCGAGGCTGAGGCTGCGTCACCGCCCCGGGGCACTTATCTCCTGGATCAGGCCGAGGGGCTTTGCCGCCAGCACAGGGACTGTCCTGCCATGGGACCCAGCAGATGCGTCTGGGAAGGTGAGTGTGTAACGGGAACGTCCCACCCACTCATGTCAGCCCGCACCTCAGACACAGGGAGGGCCGGCAGCCGCCTTCCCCGGGCGTGAGCCCTGGAAGGGGGTGCCCGGGAGCATCCCCGAGTTCTACCTCCTCCGGTGCCCTTGCCTGGGGCACCTCCAGGGACAGCAGAGTGGCACTGCTGGCCACAGCTGGCACCTGTCACGTCCAGGCCTGTAGGGGCCATGGGTGCCGCCGGGCAGAGGGCAGGGCACTGCGTTTGTCAGGCGATTTCTCTATGGAAGTGGCTCTGCTCTCCCGGTGGCTGAGCCGAACTCTGGGGGCACGGGTGGGTGCGATGGGCATTCCAGGGGATGGTCCCAGCTGTGCCCACAGGTGGAGGTGAGGTCCAGGCCCTGGGGTGGCAGTGTCTCCACATCCTCATGCCTTTGGGGGCTTTAGGGCGGAGAGGAGCGGGGAGTCTGGGGATAGCCCCCCGTGGAGCTGAGGGAGGGGCCGCAGTGGGGGTGGGATTTGAGGGTTTGTTCAGCCAAGCGGAGGAAGGGAGCAAGGTTCTGCTCAATAATGTCCAGAGCTCCCTTCCCAGGAGCCCACAGCGTTCGCACTGACTAGAAGCAGGGCAGCTTCTGTAGGGGTTTCGGGGTGCGTTTCTTGAACATTTAGGGTGGGTGCAGGGGGCACAACATAAATCAGACAGGTTCTCGCCTGATGAGGGGGGCTGCAAAGGGGCAGCCAGGGCCACTGGGGAAGGTGCTGGCAGGGGAGGGGTGTTAGATTCCCCGTTTAGCCTCCAAGACCCCCAAAGAGAACTGTGTCAACACCCTTATTCTAGCCCTGACCCATGGCTACTGCCGGCTTTCTGCTCCCGTTGTCTACTGGGGAGACCGACTGGGGTGCTCTGTGAGGGCTTCCCGGAGGAAGAGGCCTGTGATGGGGCAGGAGGCCAGGCAGGGGATCCGTGTGAGAAGGCCCACAGGGAGCCAGGGTTGGAGCGCAGACCAGCAGGGACCACGTGAGCTCCCGAGGCTCCCCTATGCCCCTCTGACTCCATCCTCAGCCTCTCCCTCCTCTGCCCTGAGCCCCGCCCTCTGTGTGTGCCCTTACCCACCCGAGGCCCTGTGGGTCCAGCCCTCACCTCTCCCATAGCTCCTGCCCGCTGTGTCCATGTTTCCCAGACATGCGCCCCTGATGGAGCGCCCCTCCCACTCACCATCCTGGGGGCCACCCTCCCCTTCCTGCAGCTGCCTTGACCTCTGCACCCTGTCCTTCCCACCCACTGAGCACCCACAGGAAGCACAGCGTCCTCGGCAGCTACTGCCCAGCAGCATCCGGGGTCCCATCAGTGCCATCGGGGCAGGGGGGGGGCCCACATGTGCTTGTGTGACCCGAAGGGGGAGGTGGGGTCCACTCCCACTTCTGGTCCCATTTCCTAGCTCAGTCCCCGCATTCCCCAGGCTCCAGCAGTTCTGGAGGTGGGATGGGGTGGGGCCTGAATTTATCCCTCCTCCCAAGCAGGAAGGGCAGAGAGAAGACAGAGGACAAGCGCCCGTTTAATTAGCAGCGTCCACCTCACCCCCTCTGTCTGCCAGGGAGAATAGCAGGGGTATCGCTCCCTCTCCCTGAAAACTAGAAAACAGATTCCGTGTTAAAGGGGCAGGAAGTGGGTGCAGTGACTGGTGTGAAGCCGACTGGAGGGGGTGCCACCAAGGATCCCAGGGTCCCCGCCAGCCCCCAGCCTGCCCGCCTTGGCTGGGCCGGGGAGCGGAGGGGCTGAGTGGTCTGGTCCTGTGGTGTCTGTGGGCCCTGAGGCAGGGATCCAGCTGCGAGGCAGCCCACGACTTTCGGATGGTCCAGGAAACCATGGCAGGCAAGCTGACCTGGACCCTGAGGCCACGGAGGAGATGGGGGGCCATGGGGAGGGGCTCCCCACAGGACTAGAGGTCTTAGGGAGCATCTCTGTTCAAGGGGACGTCTCTTGCTGCTCTCCAGCACCCCTGAGAGTGATTGGTCCTCACGGCTCATCCCAATGCCTCCTGCAGGACCAGCCAGTAAGCAGGAGGGGTTTCTGCACCACCTGGCCCCGGGCCTGTTGTCAAGGGTGGGGGTGGCCCTGCCTCTCGCTTGAGGAGCCCTGAAGAGAGAGACCAATGGTACCCTGTGAGCTCACAGGCTTGAATGGGAGCCAAGAACAGAGGTGCCAGGTATTGGGCAGGTGCCTGGTTTCTCTGGGCCTCAGTTTCCTCATTTGTGGGAGGGTGGTGGCCCCACTCTAGCCAGCTCTCTAGGTATAGACAGAGGTGTTCTCTGCCAAGGAGAAGCAAGGACCCCCCCCCCCCCCCGGTGATCCCACCCAACCCTCCACTGCTCCCCAGGGCGGGTCCTGGCCCCTGGGCCTGCTGAGCTTGGAGGCACTGCATTCCATGCTCTTGAGCTCCTGGCTCCTGGATGAGCCTGAGCTGGGCTGGCCTGCTTCTGCACAGATGCACGTGTCCCTCCACCCGGGCCCCCCCCTGGTCCTGGTGCTCACTCTGATCCCGTCTTCACACGCCCGGAGAGTGAGTTGTGGTCAGGTGGCTCCCCACCTCCACCTGTGACTGAGCAGGAGGGGGCAGACGCTGCAGACCAGCGCTGTGGCTAAGGGCACCGGTGGCACTTCATTCTAGGGAAGGGTGAGGTCTTCCTGATCTGCACAGGGTCTGGCCTGTGGGTACATAGATAGTCTGCGGGGACATGGAGGGTTGGAGTGCTGTCTGCTTCCTGGAGCATGTGTGCTGAGGTCGGGGTGTGTGTCTGCAGCGTTTCGGCCTCCTTATCACCCATCAGGCTTGCGTAACCAGGCGGACCCTGCTTCCTGCCTGGGGGCTATCAGTGCGCCATCTGGAGCTGCAAACGGGGTGATAGGGTACCAGCGGCTTCCCTGCACGGCACCCAGGGACTGCCTAACACCCAGGCCCGAGTCCCCACTAACCTCTGCTCTCCCAGGGGCCTAGCACCTCTGCATGGGGTGTGGCACAGAGTTTAGGAGGTGCCCGCTGCTGCATGGACACCCCCCTGCCATCCTCCGCCCTCCGGCAGCGGAGCGCTGGGACAGGCCGTAATTGAAGGGGACACGGGGAGAGAGGCGATGGTAGAAGTTGGCCTTGTGACCCTTGGCAAGTCACTTCCCCGCCCTGGGAGCCAGCTCCCTGCCTCACAAGTCTGGTGGGAATTCCAGTGGGTAATGCACGTTCCACAGTCCACCAGGCAAGACCCCACGGAGTCCAGGATGGGACCTGGGCCAGGGCCAGGGACTGGGCTGGCAGAGGACCTGGTCCCAGAGAGGAGCCTTCCAGGCAGACTCGGACACGGAGCTGAGTGTGAGGGTCCCCTCTTGTCCGCTGCAGCCTCGAGTCTTTGTCAGGTCGACTGACCTGAGCCTGGTGGCTTGTTGGTGCAGCTCGGACAGCGGTGCCCAATTGTGTTCACAGGACACGTGAGTGTGAAGGGGGCGAGCCATTCAGAGCACCGTGGGGAGCGCTCCTCACAGGGAGAAACTCACGGGCAGCATCCCTTGCAGGTTGGACCTTGGAGAGGGCAGCCCTGACGCGAGGGATGGGCACCTGGCTCCGGGTCTGCTTCTGGGTCGGCTTGGGAGTCTCGGTGCCCGGAGAAGGAGGAGGTGAGGGCACCAGTGACCGCGTGAGGCGGGTGGGGGAGGCCGCGGGGCAGGCTGCCTGTCAAACTCCTTGGGGAGGGTGTGGCCGAACTGTGCTAGGACCTGCCCTCCAGGGACCAGCCTGGACTCCAGTCCCACCCGCGTGCCATGGGCCAGAGCATCGCTGTCCAGACCTCCCAGCCCTGCCCTGATGAATTCTCCTGCTGTCATTCCCTGGGGACCGCCCTGTTAGGGTGTCAGCTTCCAGAGCCTCCCCTCCCCCTTCCCTGCCCGCAGCAGCCTCTGTGGGCTCCCAGTGGTCACTGCTCCCGGGGCCGGGGGCTGGAACTTTCACCTGCCTCACCAACAACATCCTCAGGATTGACTGCCACTGGTCGGCCCCAGAGCTGGGCCAGGGCCCCAGCCCCTGGCTCCTCTTCACCAGGTGAGGGTGCGGGGCCAGGCCCACCTGGGCAGAGGGCAGGGGGAAGGACGGGGTCGCCGTGACAGCAGCAGGGGCCAAGCCGGCGCGGCAGCGTCTTGGTGCTGATGCACACCCTTTCTAGCAACCTCGCGCCGGACACCAAGCACAGGTGTGTCTTCCGGGGCAGCGCGTGCACCGTGGTCCTGCCGCCCGAGGAGGTCATTGCGCCTTCCGACAACTTCACCATCACTTTGCACCGTCACATCTCTGGGAAGGAGCAGGTCAGCCTGGTGGACCCTCAGTACCTGCCTCGGAGACACGGTGAGGCCTGGGGTGGGCACCTTGGCCGCTGCGGTCAGACACATTCCTGTTGGGGAATCCGTGCCTCCTGAGTGTCCTGGGGACCCCCCAGGGAGCCCGGGCTGGGAGAGGCTGGGCCCGCGAGGGGGGGGGTTGGTTCCCAGGGACGATGAAGACAGAGCTTCGAGTTGGGCCTGGGCTGCAGCTTGAAATGCACGTCAGTCACAGCAGGAAGGGGCCCCATGACACACAGCTCCTGAGGGAAAGGGAAGGCGGCCTCGAGAGTCGCCTTGTCTGGCTGCAGGGGCTGGAGGAGCCATTGCCGTGCTGTCTCACCTGGGGCTTCCCTGGAGCAGCCTCCCGTGAGCCCCCTGGTCTGCGAGGGCCTTGAACATGCCCTGGAGCCTGTCAGAGCCCAGCCCTGGGCAGCCTCAGAAGCCCGTCAGACCCCCCGTGCAGGCTGCAGGGGCCCGTCCGGCCCCAGCCCTGGGCAGGCTGGCCGACACACTCACGTGGCCTCATCCTGTTCTAGTGAAGCTGGATCCTCCCTCCGACCTGCAGAGCAATGTCAGCTCCGACTCCTGTGTCCTGACCTGGGGCGTCAGCCTTGGCTTGGAGCCGCTGGCCTCGCTGCTCAGCTATGAGCTGGCCTTCAAGAGGCAGGAGGAGGCTTGGGAGGTAACGCTCGGGCTGGCCAGCAGGGGGGGCCCGGTCTCTCCTCATTCCACACAGGGAGAGGCTGACGGGGGACTCTGAGAAGGGAGGTGACCAGAGCCCAGAGAACTTGTGTGCACGCATGCCCGTGTTTGTATGTCTGTGTACGAGTGTGCCTGGGTGTGCCTGAACAGGATATATGTGAGTGCTCACAGGCCACGCCTGTGTGCATGCGTGTAGTGAGGGGGGTGAGCATGTTTGTGTGTGCGCATGTGCGAGCGAGCATGCAGGTAGGAGAGTGTAGGCGTGTGCCTGTGGGTATGTGCGTGCGTACATGCGTGAGTGTGCCGTGTGCACATGCGTGTGGTGAGTGTGCCTCAGTGTGCGTGTGTACGTCCTCAAGGGCTGGCGGACCCAGTCTCACCCTCAGCAACTGCTGATTGTCCTCCACCCCCTAGCGGGCCCGGCACAAGGGTCACATTGTTGGGGTGACCTGGCTTATCCTTGAGGCTGCGGAATTGGACCCTGGTTCCACCTATGAGGCCAGGCTGCGTGTCCAGATGGCCAACCTGGAGGACGCCATGGCCGAGGAGGAGCGCTACGAGGGCCCCTGGAGCGAGTGGAGCCGGCCCGTGAGCTTCCTGTCTCCCCAGAGACCAGGTGGGTGCTCGGGGCTGCTGTCCCTTGGGAGTCCCGTTGGGCCTCCCTCCCACCTTTTACTCCTGGGACCGTCCCTGAGGCAGTCAAGCCCCAGGCGAGCACAGCCCCAAGGTCTGAGGGTGCAGCTGCCCCAGGCCTTAGGGAGGGCTGGCGGCCCTGTGCACAGGGTGCTGGGCAGGCTCCCTGACCCGATGGCCTGGCAGGAGGGACGGTGAGGCCAGGGTGCACGAGTCACCCAGGCGCTTTAGCAGGCATCGCGCAGACCTCCAGCCCATCCCAGCTCCCCACGCAGGCCCGGGGCACTTGGGGGGTGACTTTGCCACGTGGGTTTGGGGGAACGTCCTGGTGTTGAGGCTGCTCACAGCTCTGGGCCCTTCCTGCTCTCAGGCCGCCTGGTCTCGCCTCTGAGGCAGCCCGACAGCACCTTTGTCGCCATGTCCATCTTTCTCCTGCTGACCAGCCTGACCTACCTCTTGTTCAAGCTGTCACCCAGGTCGGTACCCAAGGGCTGTGCCTGTGGCTGTGTGCATGTTTGTGAATGTGTTATTGTGTGTATTTGTGTGTGCATGTGGCTGTGTGCATGTTTGTGAATGTGTTATTGTGTGTATTTGTGTGTGCATGTGGCTGTGTGCATGTTTGTGAATGTTTTGTGTGTATTTGTGTGTGCATGTGGCTGTGTGCATGTTTGGTGAATGTGTTTTGTGTGTATTTGTGTGTGCATGTGGCTGTGTGCATGTTTGTGAATGTGTTATTGTGTGTATTTGTGTGTGCATGTGGCTGTGTGCATGTTTGTGAATGTGTTTTGTGTGTATTTGTGTGTGCATGTGGATGTGTGTGCGTGTCGATGTGTGTGGTAAGTGGGGTGCGGAGGGCAAACCAGCGATGCTCCCCTGTGCTCCTCCCTTTCCCACCGTCAGGTCCTGGATGGGGCGGGGAGTTTCCAAGTTGCTGAGTTTGAAGTGTGTGTGGGGGGGCGAGGGAGGGGCCGTGTGACCTTGAAGAGCTGAGGAGGGACCCAAAGTCACCGGGACCAGGTCGCTGAGGCCCTGTCTCCAGCCTCTGGAGGTGCTGGGTGCTTTGCTCCCTTGTTAAAACAGCCTGTGAACACACAGCGTCAGGCACCTGGTGGCCTCAGAGAACAGACGGAGACGGGCCATCGCACCTGTCAGGGCATAAGAGAGGGCACGGGCCTCCTCAAGGACAGGGCCCACAGGAGGCGGCCAGGTGCGGCCGTGTAGAGACAGGATGCGGACCAAGAGAGCGATGGGGTGGGTGAGTGGTGAGGAAGAGGGGTGCTGGGGGCCGTGGGCGGGGCCGAGAGGTAGAGGAGGGTGCTGGGCTTGTCCTCGGAGCCAAGAGCCGGGGAGAGAAGTAGAGAGAGCAAAGTGGAGGGTATTGCCGGGGTCGTAGGAAGGGAAACCGAGGGGACACCAGGGCAGAGGAGCTGTGACTCCTGGCGCCACCCCTGAGGTGGGCAACTAGGGGCTCCGGGTCCCAGGGGAGGCGGGCAAAGGCGATCTGGACTATTGGGTTGGAGCCCTGTGCTGCGTCCGTGCGGGAGGGCCAGTGGGCCCAGACCGGGCCGATCTGGGAGAAGTCGGGAGGGAAGGGGTCGCCACCTGCCTGCTCATGGCAGCTGGGGTTCCTGGAGGTGCCGGCTCCCTCTGTGGGCTGAGACCACAGCTGGTTGCCCCAGGCCCCAAACTCACCATCAAACGCACCCTGCAAAGGACACACGTGTTGGTATAAACCAGTGCCATGGCCAGGGAGGCACAGGGCCAGGTGTTGGGTCTCCCGGAGAGCAGGTTCGGACTGGGTGGAGGAGGGAGTGTGGCAGCTGTGTGGACGGGGCAGAGCTGGCTGCCTGCTGGTGGGAAGAGCTGAGTTCCCTGCTGGACCCGGCTTCCGGGGCTGGGCAGGCCTCTGACCGTGCTCTCCTGGCTCAGGGTGAAGAGAACCCTTCGCCACAACGTGCCGTCCCCGGTGCCCTTCTTCCAGCCTCTCTACAGTGTGCACCACGGGAACTTCCAGGTGCGGGGCCGCAGGGCGGGGGAGGGCAGGGGTTGCCCAGAGGCCTGGCCGGCTCAGGATGTGGGCTCTGGGTGAGGGTTGGGGGGGACGTGGGGACCTTTCTCAGTGCTTTGAGCTTTTTGGGTATATAGAGTGGGTTTAAATTTATACATGGTGTCTCAAATGGGTAAAAAAAAAAAAAGGAACTGTGCTTTCTATTGCTTATTTCTTTTTGTGCTCATGTCTCTAATTCCATTGTTGATGGAAAAAAATGTAAAGGTTCTTATGACGTTATCTGTCCTCTGGGTCGCAGCAGCCTCTGGAGGTAAATCCGGGGCTGTCTGCACCTGCCGCCTTGTCCTTTCTTCATGTCCAGGTGTCTGTGTGGCGGCTGTGGGAAGGGTCTCTAGTGTGTGAGCTGTCCTTGGGGCTCACTGGCCCGGGGTCACTGCTCTGCTGGCCATGGTGGGGTGCCTGGCCCTTCCGGCCGCCCTGGTAGCACACTGGCACCTGGCCAATGAGTAGACCAGGGGTCCTCAAACTACGGCCCGCGGGCCACATGCAAATACAAATATTGTATTTGTTCCCGTTTTGTTTTTTTACTTCAAAATAAGATATGTGCAGTGTGCATAGGAATTTGTTCATAGTTTTTTTTTTAAACTATAGTCCGGCCCTCCAACGGTCTGAGGGACAGTGAACTGGCTCCCTGTTTAAAAAGTTTGAGGACCCCTGGAGTAGACCCTCACTTTCCCCCTTTGTGGAGCCCTGGGGGGTGCCCGCAGGGCCATGGCAAGCTGGGAACAGCCTGGAGGACTCCTCAGACTCCGCAGACCGGTCCCCTCCCTGCTGCTCCCGGCACACGCGGGATGGGTGGGGAGGAGGTGCTCCCACCCGCTCAGGCCCCTCACTTTGATCGAAGGAGCGAAGCAGTGCTTCCTGGGTCCTCAGACCTGCCCTTCCCAGGCGCCCCCTCCCGTCACAAGTCGTCCAAAAGTATCATTTGAAGCTTAAAGGGGAGCCCCTTGTCCTTGGTGGGGTCCACCTCTTCCCGGGGCAGTGGGCGGGACAAGGCCCCCTGGGCAGCTGGGACCAAGGCTGAGTGGGACAAGATTGTGATTGCCCCTGGCTGCGGGCACCCGCCCCTTCTCGGTAGAACCACCACCCCTGCCTGGGGACAGAGCCCTGGGGGCCGTCTGCAGCCTTGGGGGCCGTCTGCAGCCATGACTAGGATATGGTGTGTGTGGTGCATTTGCTGGAGGCTCCTGGTCCCACCCAGGGAGCAGCTTCCTTTTGGAGGCTGTGGTGGGGGGAGGTGTGGGGGTGGGAAGGGCTGCCTCCTGTGGCCCCAGGAAGGGGTGCAGGTCTGCCTGCCTCAACCCAAAGGCTCCAGTCCCAACAGCATCTCCAGTGTTTGGTGGGTGTGTGAGGGCGGGAGTGGGGGTCAGGGAGCTCTAGTTGCTGAAAGTGCCAGAGCAGCAGGCAGAGGT
>NW_005362155.1:1318512-1319897 GCF_000412655.1 Myotis brandtii | reverse complement strand
GGAGCCTCGGAGTCCAGCGCCCGGGAGGCCATTGCGTTGCTTACCTACGAGCCGGCGGATCCCTGGCCGTTCGTGGGCCTGGAGGAGGAGGGCCCTGGCACTGGGCTCCCGGCAGAGGAGTTGCCTGCAGCCCTGGAGTGGGGAGGGCAGCTGCCCGCCTACCTGCCGCAGGAGGAGTGGGTGCCCGCGAGGCCCGCCAGGCTGGCGCCCCCCCAGTCGGAGGGCAGCAGCAGCGACTACTGTGCCCTGGGCTGCTACGGGGGGAGCCGCCCCCCACCTCTCCCAGGAAGCGTGCAGAGTTCTGGGCCCATCTACGCCTCGGCCTGCGGACTGTCCTGCGACCAGCAGAGCCTGGCTGCCAGGCAAGGAGGTAGCTGTGTGGGAGCGGGTCTCGGTCAGGACCCAGACCCCGGGGAACAGGCTGCATGAGGACCCCGGGCGTGTCCGTCTCCCATCCTCCGCACACAGTGGGCGCGGTCCTGAAAGTCCCCGAGCCCCGACTCGGCCAGCTGCATCGTGTCCACTTCGGGGAAAATGGGCTGAAGCTTCTGGAGCGGACCCTTGGCTGGCACTGGACGGCCTGCAGAGGGATGGAGGCAGGAGGCCCCTCCTCCCTCCTCTCAACTGAGCACCTGTGGGGCGGGGCCTCTGCACCCCGCATCCTGCCTCTGCTTTCTGGATCCATCCCAGGCTCCTCTGAGAAGAGGGCTGTTCTGCCCTCGCCCCTTAAAGGCCAGCCTGGGCCCAGTGGACACAGGTGAGATGCTGTGACCAGCCGGAGTGTCCTCTTTCTGTGCCTTCCTGGGGCATCTGAGATGAAAGGGCGGGTAGTAGCTGTCACAACGCTGATGGGGGTGGGGGTGGGGGCAGCCCAGAGAGGGGCAGGGTGGTGGCCTGGCCACTCCTGGGCTTTCTGGGCTCTTGGAATAGCACCAGCTCCAGCTGAGGCCAACCCTGCCCCTCCTGCCCTCATCTATCACGGGCCCCGGAGGCTGAGAGCTGTGGCCAACGTCGGCTAGAAGTGAGCACCCAGCAGTGGCCTGGCGTGTGCAGGACCCTGCCCCTAACCCCCGCCTGTGGAGAGAGGGGGACAGAGCAGAGGGCGCCTGCATCAGCCTCCTGAGTGACATGACCGAGGGCCACACACTCCGTGGCTTGGAGAACAGACATTTGTCTCCAGGGGCCGCAGGGCCTCGAGGACACAGGGAAGGGCTCTCTCCAGCCACGGGCAGCGCCTCGGCTTGGGCAGCGCGGCTCCGACCCCCACAGGGGTTTCCTGTGGGTGTGTCTGTCCTAATCCCCCTTTTTATTGCAACACAGTCACAGTGGATTAGGGCTGATCAGATGACTGCATCTTGGCTTGGTCGTCTAAAAAGACCCTATTT
>NW_005362155.1:1304935-1317862 GCF_000412655.1 Myotis brandtii | reverse complement strand
CAATGGGAAAATATCCTTGGGTGAGGATTCAAATAAATAAATAAGACCCTATTTCTATAGAAGGCCACGTGCACAGGTACTGGAGATTAGGACCCCAACGTACGAATTTTGGGGGAACACAATTCAATCTGTAACAGTGCCCTGCCTCTGTCAGCGACCTCCACGCCCTGGCCCAGCCGCTGTGGTCCCTCCCAGGGCAGCCGGTCACTTCCCGTGGCCTCAGGAAGAAGACCCTGTCCCCCTGGCTGCTGGACTTGGGCTGGTGCTGGGACCATCTGCCGGGTGAGGGCTGGGACGAGACTGTTCAGAGGTGGATAGAGGTGCTGATGTCTTAGAAGCAGGATACAGTGGAGGCCTGTCTCTCTCTGGTGCTGAGCGTCTCCCCAGGGTGCCCTGTGGCCTGGGCAGCAATGAAGACTACCGCCCAGGCCCCCAAGGGAAAAGGCCCCTCTGTGTGCCCGTGGGGCCCCTGAGGTTTTGTGGGGAGCCTCAGCCCAGCCGGATCCTGGCCAGCAGGGACAAAACAGGACCCCACATGTATCTGCAGTGTCCAGAGAGTAGGAGGGGTGTGGACGGAAGTGAGGCGCAGGCACCCTCAGCTCTAACCAAGTATAAACGTACTCTCGTGAATCCGCTTCCTGGAGCCGACCCCTGGGGAGCCGGGCTGGTGTATTTATAACAGCATCGGCGTGGCGCGTGCAGCTGCACGTGGGGCCTGGGCCGCCTGCATGTTAGACTGGTGACCCCCACAGCGGGACCCCTTCCTGTGTGGCCGGGACGGTGCTCACTGGGAGCACCTGGGGACCTGACTCTGGGCCGGAACCTGGGTGGGCGGCCACTTAGAGGCTGGATGAGGGATCGTCGGCGAGTCACGCCTGCCCCTTCAGTACATCACTCTTGTTTATGGCTGAATATCGGGTGGGGAAAGAATAGGTTTACAGTGGTTTGTATGGAAAAGAATACGATAATTAATAACTAGCGATATAAGAATAAACTCTGTGTTTCGTGTACTCACCACTGCAAACCCGCCTTTGCCTCACCCTGTGATATCCGATGTAGGAACGCACCACGTTTTCTTTACCCGATCATCTGCTGATGGACATGCGGGTTGTTTCCACCTCGTCACTGCTGGGCACAGTGCTGGGGCTGATGGTAAGAAGCTAGGGAAATGCCTCGACAAGTGGAATTAGGGAAACTCAGGCAAAATAATGCAACAAGGCCAAGCAATCTGAGCAACTTACAGCAGCTAATGCACCCAGGGCTTTATCTTCCCTAGGCAAGGACACTCAGGAGCAGATGGTTTGCACACTCCAGACCAGGGGACCTCAAACTACGGCCCGTGGGCCACATGCAAATACAAATATTGTATTTGTTCCCGTTTTGTGTTTTTACTTCAAAATAAGATATGTGCAGTGTGCATAGGAATTTGTTCATAGGTTTTTTTTAAGCTATAGTCCGGCCCTCCAACGGTCTGAGGGACAGTGAACTGGCCCCCTGTTTAAAAAGTTTGAGGACCCCTGCTCCAGACCATCCTGGGACAGAGCAGCCTCCGTCCTGGTCCCTCTTCAGTGATATTCTTGATGATGTTCTTTAAAAACGAAACTAACCAGAAAGTAACCCCTGACCTCTCTGTGCGCACATTTTGATGAATCAACATAATGAAGGACACACTTTAAAAGCAATCGAATGCTGTTAAGACCCCCCTAGGATTCCCACTGGCCAAGGAAAGATAAAAACCTCAAGACAAAGGACATAGGGGGCGGTCTTGCTAGAGCACACCCACCCTGGTATCTCTGCTCTTTCTCTACGGTCTCCCTGAGACCTGCAGCCAGGGGAGCCTCGGGCAGTGGCAGCTCATCCCAGCCTCACCCCCTGAGCCTGTCTCCAGGGCCCCTTCTTCTCTGACTCTCCCCTGCTGCTTCTCTTATCTGAAGCCCTTCCTTTGTTTCACTGTCCCCAGCTTTAATAAAACATACTCTCAAAACCACCTGGACTCCACTGTCCCCAGCTTTAATAAACATACTCTCAAAAATATCCTTGGGTGAGGATTAAAATAAATAAAAGACCCGATTTCTATATAAGGCCACGTGCACAGGTACTGGGGATTAGGACCCCAACATACGAATTTTGGGGGAACACAATTCAATCCATAACAGTGCCCTGCCTCTGCCAGCGACCTCCACGCCCTGGCCCAGGCGCTGTGGTCCCTCCTAGGGCAGCCGGTCACTTCCCGCGGCCTCAGGAAGAAGACCCTGTCCCCCTAATGTGTGTGCCCTTAGATATCTATCTATCTATCTATCTATCTATCTATCTATCTATCTATCTATCTATCTATCATCTATCTATCATACACCTGCAGTTGTGTTGTGAAATCTGTCCTGCACGAAATCAAGAACCCACATGCTACCAGTGGCCCGGGCAGTCCCTCTCTGGGCCCAGACCCCGTCTGGTCAGAGTGCTGCTGGAAGCATTCCTGTACAAGTTTCCGTGTGAATACCTGTTTTCCAACCCCAACATACGAATTTTGGGGGAACACAATTCAATCCATAACAGTGCCCTGCCTCTGCCAGCGACCTCCACGCCCTGGCCCAGGCGCTGTGGTCCCTCCTAGGGCAGCCGGTCACTTCCCGCGGCCTCAGGAAGAAGACCCTGTCCCCCTAATGTGTGTGCCCTTAGATATCTATCTATCTATCTATCTATCTATCTATCTATCTATCTATCTATCTATCATCTATCTATCATACACCTGCAGTTGTGTTGTGAAATCTGTCCTGCACGAAATCAAGAACCCACATGCTACCAGTGGGTCTGGGCAGTCCCTCTCCGGGCCCAGACCCCGTCTGGTCGGAGTGCTGCTGGAAGCATTCATGTACAAGTTTCCGTGTGAATACCTGTTTTCCGTTCTTTTGTGGAATTGCTGGAACATACAGTAATTCTATGTTTAGCTTTTTGAGGAACTGCCAAGCTGTTTTCCACAGTGGCTGCAACATTTCCATTTGCATCATTTCCCCACACCCTCGCCAACTCCTGTGAGTGCCCGTGTTTTTGGTAGGAGCCAGTCTCATCATGGTTGGGAACCTCGTTGTGTTTTGGATTGAATTTCCCTAATGGCTGGTGATGTTGAACATCTTTTCATGGGCTATTTGTGTATTGTCTTTGAAGAAAATTCTATTCAAGTCCTTTGCCCATTTAAAAAAATTGGGTGGCCCTGCCGGTGTGGCTCAGTGGTTAAGTGTTGACCTATGAGCCAGGGGGTCAGGGTTTGATTCCCGGTCAGGGCCCATGCCTGGGTTGTGGGCTCAGTCCCTAGTGTGGCACCCAGGTGGCTCTCATGTGACCTTCTCCCGGCTTCCAGCTGCTTCCTAGTTGGCCTTCATGTGCCGCTGTTAGGCCAAGAGCTGAGGCCCCAGCAAACCTCCGCACCCTGTTCGTGGATTCCAGAGCAGTAACCCTGGGCCTGGCTGTGAAGGACACGGGTTCATCAGGACCCGTGTGCTCACGGTGGCGGCCGACCGCTGACGCTGTCCCCTAAGTCCCATCCAGCCTGCGGACAGGCAGCACCGGGTGCTATTGTTTTGTCACCACCCGACGTTCCCAGCACGGGGCTTGTGGAGCACAGAAGACAGAGAAGCAGGGCTTGTGGAGCACAGAAGACAGAGAAGCAGGGCATGTAGGGGGAGGGGACACCTGGCACCAGCCGTGTGAGATGAAACATTAGCTGCTTACAACCGGGCTCACATCTAGAAGCAGTTTCTCGTTCTTAGACCAAGTTGCTGGCCAGGGTCCCAAGGCCTCACGGTCTTATAGGCCTTCCCTGTGTTCCCACAGGGCGAGAGGGGGAGTGGGAGCGTGGGAAGGGGCTCATGTTCCCATTTACCGACCAGACAGACCCCTATGTTGTCCTCACTGTGCCTCTCATGTGGCCACTCTCTGACCCTCATGTACCCCCCACAAGTCCCCATGTAATTTTTATGTACCCCCATGCAGCCTAACCTATATATATACGGGGGCCATATAGGGGCCACATGGAGTGCATGTGGGAGATTTGCAAGTAGTCTAGCATAGACTTTTTATCTATCTACCATCTATCTATCAATTATCTATCTATCTATCAATTATCTATCTACCACACACACACACAGACACACACACACACACACACGGGGGCCATCTGGGGACCACATGGGGGCCACATGGAGTGCATATGGGAGATTTTCAGGTAGCCTAGCATAGACTTTTTATCTATCTATCTATTATCTATCTATCTATCTATCTATCTATCTATCTACTCTTAGAGAGAGGAAGGGAGGGAGGGAGAGAGAAACTTTGATGTGAGAGAGAACGTCAGACGGAAGGGAGGGAGAGAGAAACATTGATGTGAGAGAGAACATCAGAGGGTTGCCTCCCAAATTTGCCCTGACCTGGGATCAAACCTGCAACTTTTTTGTTGTATGGATGATGCTCCAGCTAACTGAGCCACCCGGTCAGGGCTGGACTAACTTCTACGTAGAATTCTTAGCTTTGCTTAGACTAACCTGTACACCCACGTAGGCACCTAATTGTTATAAGGTGCGCTGACCGCATCTGTGATTTGCTGACTTGAACAGAGGAGTTGAGACTCAGCTACACTTTCTTACAGACCTTTGCCATCCCTGACATTGACAATGCCAGACACGTCTTCTCAGGGACTCACTGGGGATGACGGGCAGGACTGGGGCGAACCTGGCTCAGACCGCCCGGAGCGGCTGCCGCAGCCTGGAGGCCCCTCCGCCGACCGCCTCACGACCTTTCCTCATTATCCCTCATTACACACTAACTCTCCTCCCGGGGCAGAGTTCCCGCCGTTTCTGAGCAGGTGATGTGTGTGCAGGCATGTTTGCTCACCGTGCAGGTGAGGAGTGGCCCACCTCTACGTGTGATGAGGAAGCTCACCTTGATGTTTATGCTCGATTTCCCTGAGTGAGGATGGTCCAACCCTTTGTTCGGGACGCACTGCTTTGGGAGTGACCCCCGTGTGTTCCTGTGAGCTGCCCAGCAATGAAGTTCCTTTTCATTGAGTCATCTTGGAGTTGTCTTTGGATGTAACTGCTGACTCATTAGACCTGGTTCAGTCCCGTGACACCTTCATGACCCCTAAGTGCCCCCACGGGCCCCCAACTTGTTCTACACATGCTTTTCATGTGGCCCCCATGTCTGCCTCAAGTGCCCCTCACAGGGTCCCCAGAACATGACATGAATATACACCCGAACAGTTTAGAAGGAGCTAAAAAATAGTAGTATTTAATGGTCCATTTTGCATAAGATCTGCTTAAATTATCACCTCAGAGAAGGGGAGCAGTCAGGGAGGGTGAGAAGCACCAATTGATCCTGTAATCAGAGTGTCCACACTGCACCCCATACTGTACCCTACACTGCAGCCCACACTGCAGCCCACACTGCACCCCATACTGTACCCCACAGTGCAGCCCACACTGCAGCCCACACTGCAGCGCACCCAACACTGCAACCCACACTGCACTCCACACTGTACACCACACTGCAGCCCACACTGCAGCACACACCATACCCCACACTGCAGCCCACACTGCAGCGCACCCAACACTGCAACCCACACTGCACTCCACACTGTACACCACACTGCAGCCCACACTGCAGCACACACCATACCCCACACTGCAGCCCACACTGCAGCGCACCCAACACTGCAACCCACACTGCACTCCACACTGTACACCACACTGCAGCCCACACTGCAGCACACACCATACCCCACACTGCAGCCCACACTGCAGCGCACCCAACACTGCAACCCACACTGCACTCCACACTGTACACCACACTGCAGCCCACACTGCAGCACACACCATACCCCACACTGCAGCCCACACTGCAGCGCACCCAACACTGCAACCCACACTGCACTCCACACTGTACACCACACTGCAGCCCACACTGCAGCACACACCATACCCCACACTGCAGCCCACACTGCAGCGCACCCAACACTGCAACCCACACTGCACTCCACACTGTACACCACACTGCAGCCCACACTGCAGCACACACCATACCCCACACTGCAGCCCACACTGCAGCGCACCCAACACTGCAACCCACACTGCACTCCACACTGTACACCACACTGCAGCCCACACTGCAGCACACACCATACCCCACACTGCAGCCCACACTGCAGCGCACCCAACACTGCAACCCCCCACACTGCACTGGTTGTGGAAAGATCAGCACAGTGAAGACACACGGGACAGCCACAAACAAGACTGCGTTAGTCAGGGTGGTGCTCGGAATCAGCCTGTGTATCTTCGGCTGTTAGACGGCAGGTGGCTCTTGGCCACCGACAGGCTGCGGGCGGCACCAGGATTAGCTGGTGACGATGTCTTGTGCAGGGGCTCAGGACTACGCCGAGGCCACGGCACCGCCAGGGTTCTCTGACGGGAGCACTGGCATTGCCATTTGTTGGAGGTGAGCATTTCTAACAGGTGTTTTAGTTTGCAACCCCCTAGTGATATATGACGTGGAGCTTATGTTTCGGTGCTTTTTTACTATCTCAATACCTTCTTTGACAAGGTGTCTCTTCAGATCTTCACCCATTTTAATGGGCCGTTTGTTTTAGAGTTTCTTTATCAGCACCTGTTGTGCAAATATGGCTAGTGTTTTGGTTCTCTGAACAAGGTCTTTCCCAGGTTAGGAGTTTTTAATTCTGCAAAGCCCACGGTATTAATCTTTTTCTTTTATGACTCGGCTTATGGTGTTGTGTGTTAAAACGTATCACCAGACCCTGGGTCATGTAGATCTTCTTTTATGTTTGCTTCTTGATAGTTTTGCATTTTAAATTTGCCTATGGACAATTTTGTGTGCATTTTGGTGTAAGCTGTAAAGTTTGTGTTGGCATTCATTTTAGTCCATTTGGTTTCCGATTACATTTTCCTTACCTTATGGTGGAGGAGTCATGGGATATTTGGCTTCATTTCCGTTTGCATTTCCGAAGTGTAATGGGTTCCCCAGGACTGCCCAGGAGCCTGGCCTTCCCTGACTGTGTGAGCTAGGAGTGTTTTGCATTGCTCTGCCGCCACTGGCAGGCAGGGGGCGCCAGATCCCACCTTTTTGACCTGGGGGCGCTAGTGCATTCTTGCCCCTGGACTTGGCTTCTGCAGCCGAGGCAAGTGGGGCTCCTCAGGATGTTGGGGGGAACCGTGACGGGTCCTCAGGGCCAGCGAGGGAGGAAGAGGCGAGGAGAAGCTTCCTGTGCAGGAGGAATGCTGAGGGGGCGAGGGGCGTGCCAGTCTTCCATGACTCAGCAGAGGAAGGGCTTGCTGTGGAAAACCGTGGTGTTTTAGGTAGTTTTTTGTGTGGCGTAAGGCAGCGTCCAGGGTTGTTCTTTTGCACGTGGCTGGCCAGTGTCCCAGCGCCATTTCTGGGCTCTCCACTCTGCTCCGTTGACCCGTGGGTCTGTTTTCATGCCGATGCCACACTGTTTCGGTGGCTCTAGCTTTGTGATGTAGTTTGGGGTCAGGGAGCGTGATGCCTCCAGCTCTTTTCTTTCTCGGGATTGCTTAATGTTAGGATTGTTCTATTTCTGTGACCATGAGGCAGTAAGAAGCTAGGGAAATTCCTTGACAAGTGGAATAGGGGAAACCTGAGGCAAAATAATTAAGGCCAAACAATTTGAGCAATTTACAGCCAACTAATGGATCCCAAGGTTTTGTCTTCCCTAACCAAGGACACTTAGGAGCAAATGGTGTACACATTCCAGGCTGTCGGGAGCGGACCGGCCTCGGTCCTGGTCCCTATTCAGTGATGTTCTTTGAAAATAAAAAGTAACTAGAAAACAACCTCTGACCCTGCTGTACGCGCACTTTGATGAATCAGCATATTGAAGGCACTGGAAAGCTGATGAATGTTAAACAGAGACCCTCCCCTGAGGCCTCCCCTACGATGCCCACTGGCCAAAGAAAGAGAAAAAGCCTCAGGACGAAGGCCTCACGGGCACTCTCGCAGGAGCACACCCAGGCCTGTGTCTCTGCTCTCTTTTTCCTAAACTCTAAGGGTCTCCACAAGACTTGCAACCAGGGGAGCAGCGGGCAGTGCAGCTCACCCCGTGCCTACCCCCTGCACCCGTCTGCAAGGCCCCCTTTTCTCTCTCTCCCTCCGGTGGCTTTTTGTATCTTAACCCCCTCCGTTGTTTCACTGTCCCCAGCTTTAATAGACACGCTGTCAAAATCACCTGGATTCGTGTTGTGAAATCTGTCCTGCACAAAGTCCAGAACCCAAAGCGACCCTACCCGGTAACAAAAATGCCATTGGGCCCTAACCGGTTTGGCTCAGTGGATAGAGCGTTGGCCTGCGGACTGAAGGGTCCCAGGTTCGATTCCGGTCAAGGGCATGTATCTTGGTTGCGGGCACATCCTCAGTAGGGAGTGTGCAGGAGGCAGCTGATCGATGTTTCTCCCTCATTGATGTTTCTAGCTCTCTATCCCTCTCCCTTCCTCTCTGTAAAAAAAAATCAATTAAAAAATGTATTAAAAAAACACACAAAAATGCCATTGGAATTTTGGTTGGGATTGCATTGAATCTGTGGGTCACTTTGGGTAGAATGGACATTTTAAAACTATTAATTCTTCCAATACATGAGCCCTGGGTATCTTTCCATTTATTCATGTCTTCTTCTCTCCTTCCATTGCTTTCATCAATGTCTTATAGCAGTGGTTCTCAACCTTGGCTGCACATTAGAATCACCTGGGAATCTTTTTAAAATCCTGATTTCTGGGCCCCATCCTCCGGAAATTCTGTTTCTTTGTTACTAAGGTTGTGGCCCCACCCCATAACAAAGAAACAGAATTTCCGGAGGATGAGGCCCAGAAATCAGGATTTTAAAAAGATTCCCAGGTGAGTCTAATGTGCAGCCAAGGTTGAGAACCACTGTCTTATAGTCTTTAGTGTACAGGTGTTTCACCTCCTTGCTTAAATTTATTCCTAAGTATTTTGTTCTTTTCGATACAATTGTAAATGTGATTGTTTCCTTAATTTCTGTTTCTGCTGGTTCATTATTAGTGTGTAGAAAGGCAACTGATTTTTGCATGTTGGTTTTGTGTCCTGCAAATTAACTGTGTTCATTAATTAGTTCTAGCAGTTGTTTTGGTGGTGGAGTGATGTGGACAATTGGAATTTAAAAACCCCACGGTGTCTACCACATCTCAGGACATAGTGGCTACTGACATAGTCTTCTCACAGTGCCTTTTTTTTTTTTTTGGCCTCAGTGCCTCTTAATAACATGTGGACGGCTGCATGGGTGACTAGCTTCGCCACTTTGGATGGACAGGGTCTGCATGGGGCGTGACCTCTCTAATGAAGTCTTGTGTGTTCTCTGCTTTCCTGGCATGGCATTGACATGGTTGTTTCTGTGGAGAGCGGCTACAGTGTTTGGACAGGTTCGAGCCTCGGACTAATGAGAGGGCACAGTCCTCTCATGGCCACGTGCAAGTCCCAGCTTGGAGGGCAGGGCCCTCCCAGAACAATTATAGGGCACAGTCCTCTCATGGCCACGTGCAAGTCCCAGCTTGGAGGGCAGAGCCCTCCCAGCACAATTATAGCTAACAGCTATAGTTGTAAGCTTGAACCTATGGTCCGAACACCTGGCCCCACGTGTCTGAGTGATATGGGCTTGATAGAGCTCAGGTGCATGTAATTGAGTAGGATCGAAACCCACCAGAATGTTGTAAACATCTTGACCACGCCCTTACTTTGTCTCGTGGAATCTGGCTATAAAATAAAGACACGGCTTGTAGTCCGTGGCGCTGTCTCTAGCTCTTCATCAGAGAGGACAGCATCCCACCCAGACCCAGCTTTCTTCTCTTGTCTGTCTTTTCTCAACCCTTCACCGCCCCCACTCAGGCTCACCGAACCCGGCTGAGCTGGCGCGGCACATAAGGTGCCCAATGTGGGGCTGAGTATGCCATGGCCGTGCCGGCTCGCCACATGTTTCAAAAAGTAATTTACTTCCTAGTAACTTCAAATGTTGCAACAGCGGTACACATACTCTCTCCACTCAGGTTCACAGCTGTTGTTTCTTTCTTTCTTTTTTAATATCAAGCTTTTTTTAAAAAAAATATTTTTATTGATTTAAGAGAGGAAGGGAGAAGGAGAGAGAGAGAGAAACATCAATGATGAGAGAGAATCTTTGATTGGCTGCCTCCTGCACACCCCACACTGGGGATTGAGGCCACAACCTAGGCATGTGCCCTGACTGGGAATCGAACCGAACCGTAACCTCCTGGCTCATAGGTCGATGCTCAGGTGCTGAGCCACTCGGGCCGGGCGCACGGCTGTTGTTTCTTTGCCACACCTGCCGCGTCACACGGCGCTCCAGCGTTTATCCCGCACAGGCGTGCTGGCCCGCAGAGCTACCACCTTCCCTGCTGAGGAGGTCACTGTGGCTCCACATCAGAACCCACTCACAGGCCTACTCCCCGTCACCACCTGCCCCAACAGCGTGGAGGTGCCCCTTCCATTGTGACCCTGTTTTATCTTCCTGAGACTTTTACCAACACGTCCCCTCGTTTTCATAAACTTGATGGATTTAAAGCGCACATGTGCTAGGGGCAGGGGCCTGGCAGAGAAGAATTACTGAGTGGGCTGAGGGCCAGGGACCATGGCAGAGAAAAATTGCTAATTATCTCGCTAGAAAAGCAACGTGTTATGATTAAACCCAGCCAGGTGTGGCCCTGCTTTCCTCCCATCTGTACTTGTAAACTTTATGTGAACTTTTTACCCTGCCAGTACCAGGAACGGCTAATGAACCGCTTGGCAGTTTGTTTTTTTTCTTTTTTGAAATACTTTGTAGTGTTGCAGATAAAAGGCTTTGCTGTACCCTCGGTCGGGACTTCAGCGGCGAGGCTCTCCCTGAGGAGAGGGACGCGCTGTAGTCAGCTGGCCAGCTTAATAAAGGCTCTTAAATTTAAATTCCGAGTCGGTGGTCTATCTCGCTGAGTTAACCCATAACACACAGATGACTTCTGTGGCACAGGGTGGCCTTTTCTGCCGGCTTCTTTCAAATAGGACGTTTCTAAAGTTCATCCGTGTCCTAGCATGTATCAGTGCTTCACTTTTTTCATTGTGATTAAATATATTTCAACACATGTACCATGTGAAGTACACAGTTTGATGGAATTAACTATATTTACATGTTATACAAATATCATCAACACCATACACCTTTGGAACTTTTTTTGTTTTTCTTTGAAACTCTGTATCCATTAAACACTAACTCTCCCCTTCCTGCCCTCCCCCCCACCCCCTTCCTCGGCCTCAGCAACTGCACTCTCCTTTCTGTCTCTGATTTCTCTAGATACCTCAGATAAGTGGAGTCATATAATATCTGTCTTTCCGTGATTGACTTATTCGCCTTACCATAGTGACTTCGCTGTCCGTCCAGGTTGTAGCAGGTGTCAGAATTGCCCCAGTTTTAAAGCAGATAATATTCCATTGTGTGTCTAACACATTTTGTTTACTCACCCATCAGTGGACACTGGGGTTGTTTGGCTATCTATACTTAGAATAGGGTAATATGCAAACTGGTTGGGACACCATCACATAACGACTGATCAGCAGGAGGGTGGGCAGCGAGCTACGTGTGGCGGAGAGCTACGAGCAGCGGCGGGCAGGGCAGCCAGCTGAGGCAAGTGGCAGTGAGCTACTCATGCACGGATTCGTGTGCAGGGCCACTAGTCGTGTATAATGCTTCTATGAATACGGGCGGACGATATCCGTGCCGGTCCCTGGTTTCAGATCTTCTGGGCATATCCCCTGGAGTGGAATCGCTGGGTCATACATTAATTCTGTGTGTAAGTTTTTGAGGAACTGCCCTCCTGTTTTCCACAGCGGCTGCCCCCTTCTACTTTATTCCTCTGTACGACAGGATAATAGTTCAGTTTGTGGATTTATCACCTTTTGTTTCTTCATTCACCCACTGATGGACATTTGCGTTGTTTCTGCCTTTTGGCTGCTATGCAATTCATGTGAATGTTTTTGTTTGAACACCCTTTTCAGTTTTGGGGGGGCAGATCTTCTGGGCATATCCCCTGGAGTGGAATCGCTGGGTCATACATTAATTCTGTGTGTAAGTTTGTGGATTTATCACCTTTTGTTTCTTCATTCGCCCACTGATGGACATTTGAGTTGTTTCTGCCTTTTGGCTGCTATGAAATTCATGTGAATGTTTTTGTTTGAACACCCTTTTCAGTTTTGGGGGGGACAATATTTAGGGGTGGAGTTATTGAACCATAAGGTACTTTTTAAAAGGAAATGCCGAACTATTGTACACATAGGCTGCAGCAGTTGACATTGCACAAGCAATGTTTAAGGGTTCTTGGTCATTGCCGTTCTAGGGTGTGTGAAGGGCTATCACATTGTGGGTTTCATCTGCATTTTATCATAATTAGTGACGCTTAACATCTTTTAATGTGCGTGCTGACCATTTGTATGTCTTCTCAGGAGAAGGGTCTATTCAAGTGCATCTTTAAAATTCAGTTTTTTGCCTTTTTTTATGAGTTGTAAAAGTTCTTTGCATATTCTGGGTATCAGATATATAATGTACAAATAAGCCTTCCCCTCTGTGGGCTGTCTTTTCAATTTCTGGATAGCTTCTTTTGAGACACAGAAGTGTTTCATCTTGAGGAGACCTCGCTGTCTGACGATGGGGCAGAGGAACAATGGCCACCGTGTGAGAAGGTATCTTCGGACCGAAGGATGAAGCAGGCACCTCCATGGACTGGACCAGAACTTATTATAGTGCAATTTACTTACGGGAAGATTGGGTGGGGGTGGAACAGCCGGTTCTGTGAAGATTATTCTCCACGAACAGACTCCTATTACAGTACTTAAAAATTATATATATATAAATAAGTATAT
>NW_005362155.1:1296399-1304780 GCF_000412655.1 Myotis brandtii | reverse complement strand
ATATATATACATATATATATTTCAGAGAGGAAGGGAGAGGGGAAGAGAGATAGAAACATCAATGATGAGAGAGAAACATTGATCAGCTGCCTCCTGCATGCCCCACACTGAGGATTGAGCCCCCAACCCAGGCATGCGCCCTGTCCGGGAATCAAACCATAACCTCCTAGTTCATAGGTCGATGCTCAACCTCTGAGCCACATTGGCTGGGCGACAGTCCTTTTTTAAAAAATAGCATAGCTTGGGTACTAATGTCTGACAGGACAAAGGGACGAAGAATGCAGTAGTGCCGGGGCCATGCCTCCTGGTCGACGTGTGACCGATAATTGTTTATAATCAATACTATCACCAGTTTGATATTTACCTTGGTTGTCATGCCATTCCGGCTGTTGCTAACAAAAATACTTATGGCCACATTTTTGGGAACACGGATAACCAACTAGCAAGCCGTGCTAAGCTTGCTAAGGACAGTGAGGTTGGCCAAAGGTCACAGCACGAAAGGACATGAAGGCGGAGATGGCTTTTGTTCACATCTACACCTGCACACCCCAGACATCCTGGTGGCCCACACAATCTGATCGCCCATCTTCCTCGGAGTCCTTGGGCCAGATAGCGGGAGGTGGGCTGCATGCTTATCCCAGAGAAGCAGAAGCACAGTAAGCCCACAAGGCCCGAGTCTTCCCCGAATAGCCGCGTCCCCTTCCCCAGGGAGAGAAGCGAGCCAGTGGCCAGAGGCATCAGTGAAGGAAGGAAGCCCGGTCAACCTTGTCTGTAGCGTTTGGCATTTGGGCTAAGAGGTCAGTCACGTTACACTCATAAGAGCGGATGTCGGGACGGCATTCTGGCTTAATGACAGCCCAGGGCCCAGGCTGGGCTGCAGGGAGAGGCGATAAAGCCGCTCCACGTTGCAAAGCCAGGTTTTTCACTCAGGCAGCTCCGTGGCAGCAAGGAAATGCTCTGTTTAGAATCATAAGCCAGTTGCCGCGAACTCAGCCAAGGCGTGGATGTCTAGCTTGGCACTGATGCCGGCGTCCTGGGGAAGAAAGCGGAAACCGGCCCTTCCCACCGTGAGACTGTGAGCCGCTGAGACTTTACTTATTTTTATTTAATAAGAAAAAATTTAAATTGGTTGTTTGATTTGAGAGAGAGAGAGAGAGAGAGGAAGGGAGGGAGGGGGAGAGAGAGGGAGAGAGAGATCGCTTTGTTGTCCCACCTATTTCTGCACTCACTGGTTGATTCTTGTATGTGCCCCGACCAGGGATTGAACCCACAACCTTGGCATATCAGGACGATGCTCTAACCAACTAGGCCAGTGATGGCAAACCTTTTGAGTTCAGCGTGCCAGCATTTTGAAAAACCCTAACTTAACTCTGGTGCCGTGTCACATATAGAAATTTTTTGATATTTGCAACCATAGTAAAACAAAGATTTATATTTTTGATATTTACTTTATATATTTAAATGCCGTTTAACAAAGAAAAATCAACCAAAGAAATGAGTTTGCATGTCACCTCTGACACACGTGTCATAGGTTCGCCATCACTGAACTAGGCCATCTCTCTAGGCTCCCAGTGAGACTTCAGAGCAGGTAAATTTGGGGGGTTCTCATACATGTACAGTGGTCAGTGCATCCTTAGGGAGACACAGCCATAAATAAATGTGTGTCACATATGTAGACCCCTTCTTTGGGTGCCAGAAAGGCACCTGCCTTTAAAGATTTGTTCTCTCGTCCTGTCCAATCAGGGTCTAAAACCTTACACAGGATTGTTATTGTTAATCCTCCACCGAGGATATTTTTCCCATTGATTTTTAGAGAGAGTGGAAGGGAGGGAGGGAGGAGGGAGAGGAAGAGAGAGAAACATTCATGTGAGAGAGACACATCAATTGGTTGTCTCCTGCACTCACCCCAACTCCAAACCAGGGCCTGGGATTGAACCTGCCACCCAGGTATGTGCCCTCGATGGGGACTCGAACCCGCGAGCCTTCACGGCTCGGGCCGATGCTCCCACCACTGAGCCGCACGGGCCAGGGCCCCGGTGACGTTTTCCCGTCTGGTCATAGGTAATCTTAAGTAGCTTAGTTATTGCTCATCCTTATCATAGAATCTAGGTTTCACTTCTGAGTCTCCCGGCCCGTCCTCTTCCTCTTCCTGCCCCACTGTTACCTGTGCCAGGTGGGAGGCGGGGGAGGAGGAGGGAGGTAAGGCACCAGGCAGTGTGCGGGTCTTGACTCTGGGCCAGTCGTTTCCCTCTGTGGGTCTGTCGCCTCATCGCAGACTCCCTGGCTGCGAAGCCCTTTGCCCTCCACTACGCATGGGACTCCACCTCAGGTCAGGGCACCCCACACCTTCCGGTTCCTCGGAACAGGAAAACAGAGGCACAGCGCCCGTGGGGCTTCTATGAGAGGCGCGGGCACAGGTCAAGGAGCTCTGTCCGCACCCGAGGGGCTTCTCATACAGGTACGGTGGTCAGTGAGCCGTTTCCCGGCAGTGGTGGAGGGTCTGAAGATGGATCCTTCTTTGGCAGTGTTGGTGGTGAAATGGGACCTCGGTTCTTTTAAAAAATGTATTTTTGTTGATTTCAGAGAGGAAGGGAGAGGGAGAGAGAGAGAAACATCAATGATGAGAGAGACACATTGATTGGTTGCCTCCTGCCTGCGCCCCGACCAGGGCCGGGGATTGAGCCTGCAACGGATGGACCTCGGTTCCTGAGTTCAGCAAAGAAAGATCCAGAGCCCAGAACTCAAATGATAAGAACAAGTTTATCTAGAAGTCACAGAGGTGGGAGAAGTGAGCCACAGAAGAAATGGGCTCAGGAAACAGGTTACAGAAGCAAAGGCAGGGCCCTGGGAGCTTGGGAGAGGGCAGGGAAAGGGCCCTGCCTGAGGGTGAGGAGAGGGGCCGGAAGGCGCAGGGGTGCCCCGGGGAGGGAGGGAGGGAGGGAGGGAGGGAGCGTCCTTGCCCATCATGCGCCGAGCAGTGGGTGGGAGCCACCCCAGGGGCCCCGGCCAGGTGTGTGGTTAGGCCGCTCTCTCCACACGGAGCACACACAGCCAGGCTGCCGTCAGCACACCTGTCCCGCGCCATGCCTCTCATCACATACATACCCTATTGAACCTTCAATCACATTAGAAAAATAGCAGGTGAGTTGCCTGTCGTTAAAGGGCTTGGACTAAACAGAGGGCACACATACAGTGGGGCCTTGACTTACGAGTTTAATTCGTTCCGAGACCGAGCTCCTTAAGGAGCTCGTTAAGGAGCTCGTTAACTCAAATTACTCTATCAACTCAATGCAAAAAATCGGCCGAGAGACAGCTGGTATCTCAAAAAACTCGTTAGTCGGGACACTCGTAAGTCAAGGCCCCACTGTATCAGCAACCTGCGCTCCACGTTAAAGGGTGTCCTGACACGTTTGCGGGTATTTGGAGTTCTTCTAAGGAGAGTACAAGACAAGCCTCCTGCCCACCCTGGGTGTACTAGTAAGATCGGTGGAGTCACAGCAGTTCTTCGTGCTGGTGGGTACCACTGAGACAGGTCTGTGCCTACTGGGAATTGAACATTTACGTTAGCAGTTACTTCCTGCTCTGGAGAGCGTCAGCCTGTCCTGGGTAACGTTGAACACTCAGAAGCACCCTTAAAGTGAAAAGACAGGATTAGGGAGGGAAGATGCTGTAAGGCTGTCTAGGGTGCAGCACGCTACTTGGCTGGGACTCTCCCTCCGCGCCTCTGCTGTGGTCTGGCTGCACTTCCTCACCGCTCGGTGGTCTTGGCTCAGTCGGTGGCTTGGGGCTGCTGAGGGGCGGAAGCAGAGTGTCCTCGGTGCCTGTGGCCCAGGTGGCACAGCTTCGCGCCCTTTGCATTCCGGGAGTTAAACTGCTTCAAGGCCCAGGGCAGACGCGGGGGGGGAAGGGCTGCACAGGACTGTGAGCCAGGGAGGTGGTTCCTGCGGGGCCATCCTTGGGACCAGCTACCGTGGAGGACATGCCTGCCCTTGGCCTTCCCACCCCCAGGCTCCTTGTGAGGAATGTGGGGAGGACTGGGTAAAGCTGGAGGAAAAGCAGTGAGAGCTGTGGTCCAGGCCTCGCATGCCAGCCTGGAGAGTAAACTTCTAACGCACAAATGCTTCACGGACTTTGAGGATGGCGCTGGTGGGAGGAGTGACAGAGGTCTTCCTCTCTGTGGGCCTCTTTCTGGATTTTCCCTGCGTGTCTTACCGGCCAGACCTGAATCACCTCGCCACCCCGTGCTGCAAAGGAGCTGGGACAGTGGGGATCTGCGAAGGGGTTAGGATTGCTGTCACTGGCTTCCTCAATCACGAGTCAGTCTCCGGGCAGGGCCTCTGCAGCTGGATGAAGTGGAGGGAAGAGGGAACAATGGGGCTGGGTGGCTCTGCACAGAGGCTGCCACCAGCAACAGAAAGCAGGGAAGGAAGTCCCCTTAGTTTGGGCGAGAGGGAGTTAGGGCTGGACCAGGGCAGAAGCAGTGGGAGAGGGAAATGGGCCAGATGCGAAGAGGAATGCAGAGGTGGAACGGACAGACCACGGCGGCTCCTGGCTGTCTTCCGTGAGAGAGACGGGGAAAGAGAGAGAGACAGAGACAGAGACAGAGAGGGAAGCCAAAGATGACGGCATCATTTCCAACTTGCTTAACTGGAGGCCACACCTTCACTGAGGCTGAGCACAGAGGGAAGCAGGGCTGGAGAAGGGTGATGACTTTGGTCGTAGGCCTTTGGGGTTGGAGGGGTCAGAGGGAGAGCGGGGGACATGCCTGTCCGGTGTGGGCGCCAAGCACTGGACATGCGAGCCCGGGCAGGGCCAGGTGTAGGGACGGGGCATCAGCACAGCGCTGCAGCACAGCCACGCTATCGCCGAGGCCTCTGCTCACACGTGGTCCGCCAGCACACGCATCTCTAAGGGCTCCTACAGGGTCCTCCCGGGAAGGGGGGCAGGGCGGAGTAGATCGGGGCGATGTCCGCTGACTATGTCCGTACACACGCTGAAGCTTTGCATGTGGACATGTATCCAGTGAGGGAAGGTGAGCTTCTGAATGAGCTGAGCAGGGAGGACGTGGGGAATGATTCTGTTTAGAGAACGGGATGAAAAGGAAGAGAAGAACCTGACTAGAGAGTCGGTCCTGAGTCCTGTGAGTCAACGCAAGAGAACGTTCCACGAAGAAGGAGCAGCTGCTGAGCTGGAGGAGAGGGGCGAGGACGGGAGAGGAGGCCTGTGTGCTCAGTGCCGCTGCCGGTGTTGACAGTGCGTAAGCGCGGAGAGGAACTGTGGTCAGACTCACGGAAGCGTGGTGACGCCAGCAGAGAGCACCCAGCTCAGGAAGCATCGGCACAGAGAGGACATTTCTTGGCTACAAGTGACCAATCATATCCTGCATGTATATCCCGCCCCTCCCTGGTGACCTCCTAGTCACCCCTCAGCCCCTGCTTAAGCTGCACCTCATCGGTGCAGACTTCCTGGAATTCTTCTCCTTAGGGCAGAAGCAGCGACTCCTTGTTCTGCATGCCCACCGACCCGTGCATGCAGCTGTCAGGCCAGGCTGGCTTCTCCCTGGATGTACGGAACGCCGTGGGAGTGTGTTATTCCGAATAAAACTAAGTCTGATGCCAAGCCCTCCAGCCCCAGAATGTAATCAATTACTCTCTGTGGCTGCGGGCGTCTCTCCCTGCCTCCAGGGTGAAAGGGAGGGCGGAGGCGCCACGTGCAGGGCAGAGACTCAGGGAGAGCCGTGGTCCATGTCCAAGTCCGCCTGCCCTGCGAGGCGGGGTCCTCGCTGCTCCTTCCCAGCTTGGGCACGAGTGCCCAGGCAGCGTGGGGGGAGGCCTCCCTCAGAGCATCATGCACAGCGAGGCACACTGCATTGTAACAAAATGCCTGCACCCCTCCTCCCAGTTTGGGGAGCTCACCCCCGCCTGAGGCGAGAGGGAGTTAGGGCCTGGACCAGGGCGGAAGCATGCCCTCATGGTAATGGCAGAAATAAGCCCAGTCATGGAAGTGAACTTCAAGCTTCTGCCCCATCACATCTGCTAACATCCCCCATTGGCCAAAACGAGTCACGTGGCTGAGCTCGCAGTCCCAGTGAGATGCTTCCACGGCAAGGAGAGTGGGTACTGGGGAGGGAGGGGTAGAACTGGGACCATCATTGCAATCCCCTGCAAACGTGTTCTAACTTTATATTCAGAAAAGCGGTAGAGCTGGTGCTGTGCAAGATGGCTGCCAGGGCTCCAGCCCCAATCCTCCGGCTGGTCCAGGTGAGAGACACCCGTGGAAAGGGGAGGTGGCTATTTCGGCCCCGGAAGAATCTCAAAGCATCTTATTGGCTCTGATGGGTCACATGCCCACCTCTGACCAAATCACTAAGGCTGAGGGACCACAGTGTTCTGATGGGCCTCTCCTGAGTCATCGCCCACTTTGGGGGTTGGGGTGGACTTGTCTGGACTGAGAGCTGGAGAGGGTGCTCTTCAGAGGCATATCAAGGGTGCTGCCGGAGGGGCCGACTCAGATAAGATGGCCCAGGGGCTCCTGAGACGAGGGCTGGAGTGCACTTCATCGGCACGGGGGACGGTCCCAGAAGACACCGAGGGAGTGGGGAAGTGAAGGAGGAGGGAAAGAAGCCAGTGAGGTGTGTCCATGAGCTGGGGGACCGGGACTCCGTCTCTCTGGGACCTCTGGGAGGCTGCTGACCGTGTGTCAGAGCTGCCCCCCACATTCCCTGAGAAGTGAGGACACGGGTGTTCATCCCCCGATTCCAATCATCGCTGCCGAGGCCTGCCCCTGTGGGCATCAACTCTCCTACACCCTCTGCTCAGGTGAAGCTGGCCCTGTGGCCAGAGAATGCCTCGGGCAGGGTCTCCGGTGCGCGAGCTGGGACTGGAAAGTGGGAGAGGATATGGGCGGGGCATCGACAGTGTCTGCTGCAGAGGGAAAAACAGGTCATGGTGCCAACCAGCTGTTAGGACAGGGGCTCGTTTTGGTCTGGGTCCTTCTCTCAAGGAAAGGAGGCCATCGGTGCCGCCTCTGGGTAGAGTCCCAGAGAAGAAGAAAGCAGAGGGGGGAAGGGACAGGCTGTGGAGTAGGGCAGATAAGCGGGGTGGTCCAGTGTCCTCACGTGCTGGCTGTGAGACCCTGGGCAAGTTACGTCACCTCCCAGAGCCTCACCTGACTCATCTATACAATGGGAATGCATATGTTGTGTGAAGATTAAATGAGACAATTGATTATGTCGCTCTAGGCACAGGGTAAGTGTCTAAGGAACGAGAGCTACAGGGCTGCGTGCAGTCTGGAGGAATGACGATTCCCCAAGAGCTGTGTCCGAGTGTCCTGGGACAAGGCGAAGGGAGGGGACCCAGCCGGGGGGTAAGCTGAGTTAAAGACTGAAGACGAGGATGGCACTAACGGGCCAGCAAAGGACGTCAGCGAGGACAAGCACCGAGTGTGGCCAGAGGCCCCAGAAGACCCAAGAGTGAACTCTGGAACTGGGAAGCCACTCCATCCAGGGCTCGATCCCCAGTGTGGGGTGTGCAGGAGGCAGCCAATCAATGATTCTCTCATCGTTGATGTTTCTATTCTCAGGCTGCCCTTGACTCCCAGGAGTTTGCCTCCACTTTCAGACCAGGCGCTCCTTGAGGGCAAGGCGGGGTCAGCATTCTCTCTGGGTCCCCAGCACTGCTGGGCCTGAGTCTGCCCATCTCCTACCTCCCCTCCTGCACTCCCCTCCTCAAGGCTCTCCAGCCAACCTGGCCTTCAGTCATCCCTGTAACATGCTAAGTTGGTTCCCACCCCAGGGCCTTTGCACTTGCTGCTCTCTCTCCCTAAACTAGTCTTGTCCCCTGTTCTCTTCAGGGTCTCAGCTCCAATGCCTGCCCTTAAGGATACGTTCAAGCCGCCAGCCCCACTGGCCTAATAGGTCCCTCTTTTTGCTTTCTTCTTGGGGCTGCTTGTTTCCTGAAATACTTTATCCATTTAGTGGTTTTCCCACCTTCTGGCTGCATCAGGGCTCTTAAGTGCCCAGTGGTTAGTGGTCTATGGAGCCTGGGTTCGAATGCCACACCCGCTGCGACTCTGAGCAAGCTTCCCGCAGAGGTTCTGTGCCTCCGTTTGCCCGTCTGTGAAATGGGTGGGAGTAACCGAGTTCCTCACTGGGCAGTTGCGAGCATTAACCGAGTTGATGGGGGCCCTGAGCACAGGGTGTTGGAGGTACCAGCTGTTGAGAGAACGGTGTTTTACCGTCTAAATCTGCCCGGAGCCCGACATACAGCAGGCGCTCAGGCAACATGTGGGAGGGATGAGCACCCACTAGCACTTAGCAGTCCTTGGGCTGCTGGGAGGCGAGAAAGTAAAGGTGCCCAACCCTCAGCCCCAAACGCACTGCC
>NW_005362155.1:1275095-1295670 GCF_000412655.1 Myotis brandtii | reverse complement strand
GGGGCCACGCAGGCCCCTTCTCTGCGCCGCCACCGCGGCCGGGACACGCGCGGCTGGTGCGGACTGAGGGAGAAGGGTTGGGAGAGCCCCGGAAACTGAAACATGGATCGCCAGGCCCAAGAATCTGGGGCCGCGGCCTGCCTTCCCCCTGTGGCCTCCTTATTTCAATGTCGTTGGGTGGACCCAGCACTGGATGCCTCTGCGCAGGCTGTTCTGAAGCTGCAAGTCTCCGGAGTTAAGTCAGAATCGCCTCTCTCCTCGTGCTCTGCACCACGGCCATTTCCCAGGTCAGGGCGCGCGGGCACAGGCAGCTAAAATGCCCCCGGGGAAGGCGTGGATGAGGATGGGGACCTGGCAGTCTGCCCCAGAGCCTGCCGCCTCCACCTGACAACTATTTGTCAAACTGCCGAATAAAGGAATTCTCCCGGGATCTGATTAACTTCGGGTTCCCAGGCCCCCTTCCGAGAGAGAGGTTCAGTAAACTCAGGAATCTGGATTTAAAAACAAAACCCCAAATCTATATTTGCTATAATCAGGAGAGACCGGGACCAGGGACCGGTGGCCGATGCTGGGGTTCACAGGCGCCCCCAGAAATCTATATTTGCTATAATCAGGAGAGACCGGGACCAGGGACCGGTGGCCGATGCTGGGGTTCACAGCGCGCCCCCAGACCAGGTCTAACCTGCTTGAGCCCAGTCCTCTGTGAGCTGTGACCCTGCAGCTCCTTCCCTAGGGGTGGCCTCTTAGGAGCTGGAGCATTTGCTGGGACATCAGCGCCTTTATTAAAACCCTAACGTCTGTTGGGGAAACTGAGGCTCGGGTGTCCATATGGCCAGGGTGTCCCCCCCAGTCAGGGGGTTCCAGAGTCAGCAGAGGCCCTGAACTGGACTAGCCCAACCTGTGATTAGAGGAGGATGCTGAGGCTGGGCTGGGAGGGGCCAACCCAGCCATTCCCTCACTCACCAGCACTCACAGGGCTCCTCCCGGCACCGCTCCAGTGCTGCTCTGGGCTCTGGTGTTTGCCCTGAGGAGGCCTCCCTCTGGGGAGCGGGGAGCTCAGTGGGGGTGATCAGCTCTTTTTTTTTTTTTAAATCCTCATCCGAGGATATATTTTCATTGATTTTAGAGAGAGAGGAAGGGAGAGAAAGAGAGAGTGAAAGGGAGAGAGAGAAACATCAATGTGAGAGAGAAACATGGATTGGTTGTCTCCCGTAGACACCCTGACCGGGATGGGACCCATAACCTAGGTATGTGCCCTGACCAGGAATCGAACCTGCAACCATTTGGTGTACGGGACGACGAGCCACCCGGGAGGGGTGATCAGCTCTTCATGGGGCATGAGACGGGCCTCACGGAGCAGGACCCTGAGCCAGCCGTGGAGGAGGAGCAGAGGAGAATGGGAGGGAGGGTCCGCTGAGCAGTGGGAACAGCGTGGACAAAGGCTGGGAGTGTGAAAGGCGGGTGTGGGGTGCTAGGGAGCAGGGAGAAGCCAGAGGGGGATGGAAGGGTAGGCTTGGCCGCGTTGCAGAAGGTCTCGAGAGCCATGCCGAGGCGTAGGCCAGTGCGTCCTGCCTTTGCCTGAGCCCTAAGCGCCGCCATGCAGATTCCTGAGCCCCACTCCGGCCTTTGGAGTCGAATCTGGAAGGAGGCCCAGGGAAGGCGGGGGGCGGGGAAACCACTAGCGAGTCACCCTGGTTACAACACACCCATTTCCCAGCAGGTGTGGGGTGACCGCAGGATTTCCACATTCAGAGCAGTGACTCAGTGCTGGTGTTTGCACCGCGGATCCCGGGCTGCAGAAAGCCCAGCAGGCAGGGAGGTTGTCCCCCAAGCCTTTTGTTTCCTGATGCTCAGATTCAGAAAGGAGCTGAAGTGAGGTGTCAAAGAGGTGGGAAGAGGACCTTTCCTGGACCCTCCTCTCCTACCCCTACCCCCTGCCCCCTGTCCCCTGTCCCCTGTCCGGCCCCAGGATGGAGGAGTTTGGGATCAAACAGCTCACTGCCTGCAGCTGCTTCCCGTGCACCTGGGAGGGGGCAGGGACCGAAGGCCCCCTGGGGCTTCATTTCCTCACATTTGGGAAATCGGGCATCTTATGAAACACAGTTTCCAACACATAGTCCATTCACCATAAACACTCATGTCTATCGTTGCCGTCAAGAAGTATAGCCTGGCCCTGACCAGTGTCGCTCCGTGATTAGAGCGGCCGCACATGGAAGGGTCATAGGTTCGATTCCTGGTCAAGGGCTCCTACCTGGATTGCAGGTTCAATCCCCAGGTTCCGGTTAGGGCTCGTGCAGGAGGCAACCAATCCATGTGTGTCTCTCACATCCATGTTTCTCTCTCTCTTCCCCCACCCCACACACACACTCCCTCTAAAAATCAATGGAAAATATATCCTTGGGTGAGGATTAACAAAGAAAAAAGCATAGCCCAGAGGTTCAGAGCATGGGCTCTGGATCCCCATTGCCTGGGGCTGAGAGTGGCTTTGCTACTTACTAAGTAGCTGACTTCTCAGTTTCCCCATTTGTGAAAATACAGTGACTACTTTATATGGTGGTAGTGACGTTGAAAATAAGTGTCAGCACACAGAACAGTGCCCGGTACAGAGCAAACACTATGTATTTGTTAAATAAAAATAATGAGCCCCATTGGATGGGGGTTAGTCTGCCCGTTTTGCAGGCGAGGAAACAGAATCAGCGATGTGTGTGGTGGCCTTGCCTGCGGTCCCATGTGTAGGACTGACAGAGGGAGGGATTCGAACCCACTTCCCTCCCCAGCCTGTGTTCTTCACTGTCCCAGTGTGCTGGGGTGACCGAGAGGGACATCTTTCCCAGCATTCCTCATGGCCGGCACTGTGGAGCCGTACCTGGCCATGTCAGACCAGACTCCCCTTGGCTAGTCTGCGAGACAGGCCGATGGCTTGTGAGGAGGTTGTATGAACTTGCCCTTGCCAGAGTGGGTGGGAGAGCCCAGCGGTGGCTGCAGGTCCTGCCGGAGCCAGCGTCAGGTGGGCTGTGTTCCCGTTGCTTGTGGTGTAACTTCCAGCAAGCCATTCTGCTCCTCTGAGCTGGAGGCGCAGAGAAGGGCTTGAAGGCAGGGGCCCAGGTTCAGATGTGAGCTTGCTGCTTCCTCTCTGTGATCTGGAGGCAGCTGCCTAACCTCTCTGAGCCTCGGTTTGCTTGTCAGTAAAATGGGTATATGGGGGGGGGATGTTCACAAGATAATTTTTATAGGCACCTTGCCCGTGGCTCAGTGATTGCAGTTCTGTCCCTTTTAGGACAGTCACCTCTCCATATCCAACGCCTGGCTTCCCCATTCATTTCTTCTTCGAATGTATATTGAGCACGTACCTGTGCGGGCAGGTGCCAGGTGCTGCCGACAGAGCACTGGACAGTCCCTCCCTCCTGGGCTTCAATTCCACTTGAGAAGACAGGCCATACCTGCACACATGCTCACAGACCCCACCCTTATGTATAATTCCTAAAGCCACGGGCTTGGAAAACCGCAAGTTTTTTCACAAAACGTCAGTCGGGTGCACGACCTGCCCTGAGCTCAGCTTGGGGCCACTGGGCCTTTGTTTCTCCTCCTCGCTGAGCGCGTCCGTCCTGCAGGGATGTCCCTGGGATGGGTCCCGGGGTGCTGCTCTGGACACATGGGGGGTGCTTCCGTCGGCTGGCATTTTGTTCACGGCGACCTTTGTATAATCGGAGGGATTCTGGCCCCGGATTTCGCTGAGAGAACGTGGACCCGCGATGCCCTGTTGGTAGTGACAGCACCCGAAGGAGAGGGGAGCAGGTGACGCGGGCCATGGCCTCCCTGAGGAGGGACAGTAAAGACAGGGGCAGAGGCTGGGAGTAGAGCAGGTCTCGTCCATCGCCCACCCGCTTCCGCCGCTGCTCGCCCTGCGTGGGCCGCTCGTCTCCGTGTCTGTGCCTTTCCAAGAAGCGCTGATGCCTCAGGTTCAGCTTTGGCTCCGCCGACTCATTCTCGCCCTGGGCCCCCAGGGGCCTCCTCGCCTCCAGGTGGCTTAAGAAGTCCAGGGTCTTGGCTGAAGCAGGCCTGGGTGCTGGGACCTGCTGGGCCGGTCACCAGCCGGGTTTGTGGAGCAGGTTCCTGAGGGGAGGCTGTGTCCTTCTGAGCAGAGGACTGTCGGGGGACTAGCAGCCTCCAGCCCGCAGAGCCGCTCACAAGCTGAAAGTGACGTGTCCCGAGTGCCAGCGCCGGGCTCACGGCTCGCATTCACTCAGCGAACATGCCAGGCGCCGGGGACACGGCAGGCAAGCGAGGGCCCTTGTGGAGCTGAGTCTAGTGGGGGAGGTGACTCCGGGGGGGTGACTTTTGGGCTGAGACCTGAAGTAAAAGACGCGCGGCTACCCTCCGGAAAAGAGCGTTCCGGCGGAGAACAGCAAGTGCAGAGGCCCTGGGGTGGGGACAGGCTCGGTGTGTGGGACCCGCCACAAGGAGGCCGATGCGGTTGGATGGGACTGAGCCAGGCGGAGAGGGCGGGGCCATGGGGAGTCAACAGGGCCGGTGCCTGCGTGGTCTCAGTGGACGTATAGAGGAGCCTTCAGAGCAGGACCCGCTCTTCTCCAGACGTCACGGACGGGGAAACAGCACAGAATGGTCTAGTACTCGCTCAGGGTGACAGCTGCGAGGCAGCAAGCAGGGCTGCGACCGCCGTTCCAGCCTCAGTCTGCACCACTGGGTTTGGACACATATGGAAACGGGCTCAATGCGGAGGCCCCCCTGCTGCTGCGATCCCTGCTGGTGTGGCCCCTGCTGCGGTCAGCCCAGCAGCCCCGTGGGCGTGGCCAGGCCGGGCGTGGCGTTACAGACGACCATGTACCAGTGAGCCCCTTCCCCCGGCCAGACAGTGAGGACGCACCCAAGCAGAGGGGGCGGGGAGGTGGGACCGGACGGTGGAGGCCCCGCTCCATAGCAGGCACTATGCTGGGGCGAGGCGGGTAGACGTCTGGGTGCCCCCCGCCCCCCATTTCTCTGAGGAGGAAGCTGAGCTCAGGGTAGAGCCTTACCTGGTGACACAACTCAGCAGGGGCAGCGTCTGGATTCAAGCCCAGGGCTGCTGACCAGGAAGTCGTTCCCTTGCACGTAGCCGCTGTGCTGAGCCGTCCCCACGAGCAGCAGAGGCAGGGATGGGTTTCTTGGTGGGAGATAAGGAGCGCGGGGCTGAGAGCGTGGGGGGAGTGGAGGAGGCCGGCGGCTCCCGGAGCAGCAGGAGGGGAGGCGTCTTTTCAGAGGAGGACAGGCACTGTGGGGAGGAGAGACCAGGTCTCCGGCCGCAGCCCTCCGAGCCTGCAGAGCCGCAGCCCCTGCCAGGCTGCCTGCCGCGATGGAGCAGCGGCCTCTGCGGGCCCCGCAGCCGGGCAGCTCGAACAGAATGGGGAGAAGAGCCCAGGTCTCCGGCCGCAGCCCTCCGAGCCTGCAGAGCCGCAGCCCCTGCCAGGCTGCCTGCCGCGATGGAGCAGCGGCCTCTGCGGGCCCCGCAGCCGGGCAGCTCGAACAGAAGATCTGTCCTGAGATGGAGCCAGGTAAGCTTTCCCGGAGCGTTCACCTTCTGGCTCCGGTCCTGCCCTTTGGAGGCGGTGACCATCGCCCTCCAGCACCTACCCAGCACTTCTCTTTTTCAGGCTGCACAGCCAGAGTTCTCTAACCAGCCTTCCTGACGCAGGGAAGGGTGAAGAGCTCAGTCTGGCCTTGGACATGATCCAGTGGTCAGAGTCCCCGCTAAAACCCATTACTTCCCGCAGAGCCTGCCCAGTCAGAGGGGAGGGGAGAGACTCTCACCTCCTTGGATCTGGAGCTCATGCCCCTGGCCGGCCCCCCCTCCACCCCCAACGGGATGAGAATAACAGCCAGCACCTGCCGTGTTCCTCGATTGGGAAGGTGGAGCCAGCCTGTCCCCAGATGGTGCCTCCCTCCAGGGGTCCATGAAGGAGGCCCGGTCCCCAGCCTCTCGTGTCCCTCTAATGGCTGGAGGGACTGGGGACAGGCCGGGCACTTGTGGTGCCGTCTGCGGACCTCAGGAAGGAGGCCCCCTGAGAGCCGGGGCTGTCGTGAGTGACTGTCGTGACTGTCGCTAACACAGCCAAAATCTAACCAGTGCCCCGCGGCCTGACGTGGTGCGTCTTGTCTCCCAGGAAGTGAGTAATAACCGTGGTAATGTCCAATTACCGGCTCCCCGGAGGTCAACATCCCATCGTGCCTGCATTGGGGTGTTAAGGGGACTCCAGGCCAGGAGTGGTCAGTGTTTGTCCAGCAGTGAGAGGTGGAAATGCCAGCTGTCCAGGCGCCCTGCGCACAGCCGGGGGGAGTTTGTTCAGTCCCCCTTCCATTCACAAGGATCTGTGGGCCCTGCCCTGTGTGGGCACTGGCCTGGGCTCTGGGGCCACAGCAAGAAGGTGGCGGACACAGGCTTGGGCCCTGTGGGAGCTGGCGTCCGGCGGGCATCTGGACAGTGACCGGGAAGGGTGCGTGTGTGATGTGCTGCAGGAGGAAGTGCTGTGCAGAGAAATAAAGCAGGAGGAGGGCTTGTAGGGCTGCCGGCTCAGCCTCCTCCCCGGGCCTCCGGGGCCTCCTGCCGAAGGCGTGGCTTCCAGAATCCTAGATGGAGTCGCCTGTGCCTCCCAGGGGCCCCACTGAATGCTTGGACTCGGTGTGTCCACAGCCGGCACAGGTGTACACACTGCCATAAAGTGGCCGTTGGCACAAGATGCCAGCCTGTCCCTGAGACGGCGCCTCCCTCCAGGGGTCCGGCCCACCCGTCCATGGAGGAGGCCCCGCTCCAGCCTCTCCTGCTCCTCTCAGAGTCGTGGCTCACTGCACAGCCGTCGGCCTTCAGCCACCAGGACATGTGGCCTCCCAGCCACCAGGACTTGTGGCGGCCCGGATGGCTCCAGAGCCACCACCCACGTGAAGTCACGTGTCTGCAGTGTGGCGGAGTGTGTGGTCTCCCCCAGCAAGCCAGCTCCCTTCCTAGCGCCACTGCCTGCCAAGGCCCCCTCCACCCCCAGCTGCCACCAGCAGCCACTGCCTCTGCCACGCCCACTCCCAGACAGGGCGGAGCCTGCCCCTCCCCCAGCTCCAGCGCCGTCCCCCTCCCCGTGGGTGGTCCGCACACACAGGTGGATGGGGTTTCTGGAAGCAGCCTCTCCTGCTGAGCCTCCCTCAGGGCCCCGCTGCCTGGGGCGTCAGGACTGCTCGCCAGGCCTGCAGACAGGCCGTCTCTGGCCCTGCCGACCCCCTGCTCCATCCCGACCTCTCCTACCCATCGCCGCAGCCAAGGGCCCGGCTTGTGTGGCAGGAACTGGCTGTGCCTCCTCCTGGCCCTTCGATCCCTCTTCACTTGTTCCTCCCTCCTTCTTCTCTCCCAGGAGCCTTCAGAATCTGTGGAATCTACACTAATAAAAGAGAAGCATGGTAAATGGCGTACGACCGCTACCCTTTTCATTGGCTAATCAGTGAGTATATGCAAATTAACTGTCAGCGTGAATACAAATCATTCTTTTTAATCTAGCCCTCTTCAAAAATCAATGTTCACAAAATAAAAAAATAAATAAAAATGTAAGAAAACTAAATTTAAAACTAGGAGCTGTGGAATCTTCATCAAACAATAAGAATACGTTGGCAGAGAGGGAAAGTTTAAAATATCAAAGGACAATAGTGCTCAGCAAATACATTAATAAAAGTGTTTATGGGGAAAAATGTTCTAAGTGCTTGTTGAAGTGGCCTATGTATTTTCAATGGAGAGAGAGTTTAAAATGCATTGATTTCTTCTTAAAAGGTTCTTAATGAGTCATTGATTCAGATAGTTGCACCGTGGACCTGTTTATATGTTCAGACAGTAGAGGTGTAAGAATAGATTCAAAGGCACAATTTTTCATTGCTGACTTTATCACATAAATGATTTTCTTTAAATTGTTAATTAAATACAAGTTTATTTTCTGGCATTTCATATTGAAAGAACTGTCATTTTCTATTTTTCTCTTTTATTACCATATTTCCTATGACAATAACTTCCATACTGTATCTCAAAAAAGACAAAGATTAAAGCTATTTTTTCATTCTGAAAGTCTGTACTTAAATATTCACCCTTTCAACTATGTACTACTTATTTCTCACATTCAACAGTCACATGTTGTCATCACTTCTCCCTCATATTATTCTACAGAAGAAGCTTAATTAACAAATTCTGTTCTCAAGTATGTACAGTTTCATTCTACAGTTATGTAACAAAACTTCACAAAAGTTGGTTATTTGGAATGTAGAATACATTCTAACAATTGATTTTAAAAGTTGTTTAGAATTATAATTAGAGTCTTTGATTCGTTTCTCCAAAATTTATTGAATGCATGTTGCATGATACTAGATTCTTAAAATGATTACTTTATTTTACATTAGTGGTATCAAAACAAAAACATACATAGTGAAATCAAATAAACATTTAAACTATTATTGTTGGCTTTTTATATGATTGGGAAATAATGACTTAAAAGAATGAGTATTTTTGGAGGATGGGCAGGGCTTCCAAGAAATTTTATGGTTTGTATAAAAAAATCAAAGCAGGAACAATGGGATTAAAATCAGTTTTCATGCCTAATCTATCTATATAAAACCCTAATATGCAAATCGACCAAAAGGCAGAATGATCAGTGGAATGACCAGTCGCTATGACGTGCACTGACCACCAGGGGGAAGACGCTCAATCCAGGAGCTGCCCCCAGCCTGCAGGCCCCCACCAGCGGCAGTGGGCGGGGCCAGTGAGTGAGCAGCGCCAGGCCAACCAAGGCAGGTGAGAGTGGGGGCCCTGATCACCCCGCCAGTCACCCCACAGATCAGCCCTGATCGCTGGCCAGGCCTTTGGACCCTACCCATGCATTTTTGTTGTGCACTGGGCCTCTAGTCTCTATATATAAAAGGCTAATATGCAAAGTGTCCCCTTGGGAGTTTGACCAGGAGAACAGTTCAACCGCTTGCTATGATGTGCGCTGACCACCAGGGGTGGCGCGGAACATGGTGGGTGACCAGTGGCTGCCGCGGGGCGCTGAGGGAGTGAGGGAAGGAGGAGGCAGGGAGGCGGGGAGGCGGGGAACCCATGCACGATTTTGTGCACCAGGCCTCTAGTGGGTTTAATAATTGTACTCACCTCACGGGGGGGCCTTAGAGCATCTGAACAGCGCAAGGCACGGAGGGAGGCTGTGCACGGCCTCAGCGAGGACACAGTGATGTGCACGTGGCCGTGTACTGAGTGCCCGCTGTGTGCCAGCCCCGAGCTTGGGGCTCAGTTTCTGTGGATGAGGCATGTTCCCTGCCCTCAGGGAGCCACGGTGCCCTCTGGGACTTTCTCCTCCCTCTCCACACTCCCCGCCTCCCCTGGAGAATTCTGTTCGTCCTCCCTTGGGTCACCCGCTGGAGGAGCAGCGTGGCCCTCACCCAAGGCGCCTCCTGCTGCCTCTTACACTTTCCGAGGGTGCTGCCCCCTGCTCTCTGCGGCCTGCTTCTCACGCGGTTCCTCCAGGATCCATGCCACCGGGTAAATGGCCACTCCACCTGCTCAGGGCTCCGGCCTCGTTCACCCCCTTTTCCTCTCACCCACCCCCAAGTTCCACTCGTCAGCAAACCCTGTGGGCTCCACCTTCAGCCAGACCTAGGCCGCAGCTCCTGTCCCCAGTCCTTCCCCACAACCCTGTGCGAGCCCCGCACCTGCTGCCCGGACCAGTCTGGCAGCCTCCTCACTGAGCCCTGCTTCTGCCCTGGGCCACACAGCCAGAGGGATGGTTTGAAAAGTCTCACGGTGTCACGTCTCTGCTCAGACCTTCCAGTAACTTCTCTTCTCACTCAAATATTTGTCAAAGGGAAGAAGGAAGAAAGGAATGAGTGAGTGAATGGCCTTGTTCGCATCTATAGTACCTGGCACATAGTAGGTGCTCAAAAAACACCTGCAACAAGGACACACAAGGACATGGGTGAATGGGTGAGGACCTGGAGCACACAGTAGGTACGCAGGAGCCTGGTGGGCTCTGTTGGCTGAGTTCCTGATTCTCGCTCCTGGTTCTTGCTCCAGCAGAGCCCGCGTGCCGCCAGCCCTCCCGTCACTGGCTGGGTGGGAGGAGGGGCAGGCAGGCGGAGCCCACGCCATTTGGGGCCCTGGCCTGGCCTGTCTCGCTGTCCTGGGCGGGGCTGTTGACACGGCTGCGGGTTCTGGGAACCCCAGTCAGTCAGCAGTTCCAGGAAGGCGGCTGTCTCAGGGAGAAGTGTGTCCCTGGCCCCCTGCCATACCGCCCGCTGTCCCCGAGGCCGGAGGAAGCTCCGGGCTGGCCTAAGACTGGAGTTTAAGGACCAGTGGCTCCCCAGGGAGGCCCCCCGCAGCCTGAGTGTCGCTGGCTTCCTCCACAGGCCTCTTGTTATGGGACTGGCTGCATCCTGTCTGCCGATCCAGCCCCTTCGCGCTGGTTTGTGGTCAGGAGTGAGGAGAGGGGCAAGAGGCCCGCACACCCTCTGGGCTCAGGAAGAGCCCCCTCGGTCACTTCCGGACGGTGCTGGCCGCTGACATTTCAGGACTCGCCACTCACCTGCCCCAGATAAAGCGTGAGTTAGATGGGCTTCTCCGCCAGGGGCACTTCCCTCTGAGCCGCTGTCTTCCCGGCTCAGGCCGTCACCCACTCTGCTGCTTCCTAACTCCGTGGCCTTGGCCTTGTCACCTGCCCTCTCTGGGCCTCAGTTTTTCTCTTCGGACAATGACACCACATCCCAGGGTTGCAGGGCCTGCATTTCAGAGGCAGCAGGACACAGTGATGAGGCACCTGGATTCTGTACTGAGACTGACCAGGGTCACTGTGACCACAAGCAAGTGCTCTCACCTTTCTGTGCCTCAGTCTCCTCATCTGGAAAATGGGGATTTTCATGGCACCTACCTCTCAGAGTTGTTGTGAGAACCAAGTTGGTTAATACATTGTAAGCCCTGAGAACATTGCCAGGCACATGATAAGCATTACGAATGCATAGCAATTATTATGGGCAAAAGCTTGGTACATTCCCATGTTTAAAAATAGATGACTGGATATCTGACCTGGAGCCTGGTTGACTGAGGCATGGAGTCATTTCCTCACGTCCAAGGCTAGAAAGTGGAGACTCCGTAATGGACAGGGAGGCCCTTACCCAGTGAAGGAGAGAGTGTAATGGAGGGGAGCCGGCCTTGGGTCAGGAGGCCTCAGTTCCACCAGCCAGATGTGTGACTCTGAGAAGGTCTTCTGGACAAAATGGGGCTAATAATACCTGCCTGCCTGGAAGGCTGAGAGCCTCCAATGAGAAAATGGATGTGAGAGTCCTTTGTGAACTCTACAGTGCTGTGTCCCAGGGAGGGATTAAGACCTCCCATGCTTGGTAAGGGAGGACACTCAGAGGATGCTTGCTCATTCTGCTTAGTGCCTGCCAGGAAAGGGGGTTGTTTTTTCATTTATTCCACATTGATTCAGTGCCTACTGTGTGCCAGGTCCTATTTTAGTACTTGGGATACAACAATGAATAAGACCGAGTAGGTTTTTCAGGGAACTTCACATCCCAGTGGGTGGAGACAGACAGCATAGTAATCAAATGAGTAAACAAAAGAACTTCAGAATGTGGTGTCAAGAAAAAAACAAAGGGGCGATATGACAGAGAGTGCAGGGTATAATCTCTTTCTGGAGTGTGAAAAGGGACCTCCAGAAGGTGGCAGGTGTATTGAGGCCTGAAAAGTGAACAGGGACAAGCTACCAAGCCACCCGAAGATGGAGGAGAAGATGTTCCAGGCCGAAGGAACAGGAGGGCAGGAGGTGGGAACAGACTTGGAAAGTGCTGTAGACTGCATTTGTGCTCTCAAATCCATATGCAGAAACCTAATCCCCAGTGACGGTAGGTGGGGGTGGGGCCTTTAGGAGGTGATTAGGTCACGAGGACAGAGCCTTCATAAATGAGATTAGTGGCCTTATAATAAAGAAGAGACCATTAACTAGAAAAAAAAAATAGATGACTGAACTTGCTATTGTTGAATTTTAGCCAACCATTCATTTCATAGCTGTTTATTGAGCACATACTGGGCACGTATCAGGCCCTGTTTAGGCCCTGGGGACAAGGCAATGCCCACGGCAGACCACAGCTCGGCCCTCATGGGCTTGCATTCTCTCCTCTACATGTGAAGACAAAGAAATCATTTAAACGTCACAAGCCATCTTCTACACTCCGCACTTCAGGACCCAGCAGCAGCATGAGAGGGGCTATTTCTCCTTTGCCTGTTTTTCTTACAGGCATGTTTGTCTTATTGCTTTGTAAGACCTCTTTATAAAGGGTGTTGCAAAATTCACTCAAGAAGTAATTTGATAGAAAACACAGGTTTATAATTAAAAGTTGTAAGTTTTGTATTGATTCATAAAGTATACAGTATAGGGTTATGTATGGAATAGCATATCGGGTAAATGGCCTCCACGGCTTTGCTGGCACGTACGCATTCTTTCGTTGAAATTTTCCATGAGCCTTTTGCATAAATGTGGCTGAATTTCGATGAGGCTCATTTTCATCTTGATGGCTTGGTTAATCAACAAAAGTGTCGCATTTGGGGTTCAGAAAATTTACGAGTGATTGTTGAGAAACAAATGCATCCACAGCGTGTCACTGTTTGGTGCGGGTTTTGGGCTGGAGGCATCAGTGGATCATTCTTCTTTGAAAATGTGGCTGCTCAGGCAATAACAAAATAGTGTGTATGTGCCAGCAAAGCCTTGGAGGCCATTTACCCGATATGCTATTCTATACATAACCCTATACTGTATACTTTATGAATCAATAAAAAATTTACAATTTTTAATTATAAACCTGTGTTTTCTATCAAAATTACTTCTTGCGTGAATTTTGGGACACCCTTTATATTAAGGCCATTAACCCTCCATCATGTATATTGTTATCTCTTTTGCTTGCTTACTTCTCTTTTTATGGCATGTTTTGACCTGGGGAAGTTGAAAATTTTTTGCAGTCAGATCATTCTATCTTTGCCATCTACCTCCTGAAATAAAACCAGCATTCACACATGTAACCTCAGTGATATGATTAGAGACGGTGATAAGTATACGGCAGATTTAAGCAGGTGCTGTGGTAAGTACCACGGGCAGCCCTGGTTAGGTGATGGGTTTCTGGGTGCAAAGGCTGCACTGGACAGAAGGGCTGGGAGTGTCAGAGGCCAGTGGACGCAAGACTTGTGGGGGACGGAGAGGGGACAGTAGATGAGTGACAGGGGCTTGAGGTTTTCTTATTTCCTTAAACCTTTAATTTTAAGATAACTGTGGACTCACACGCAGGGGAAAGAGATAATACGGAGATCCCCGTACGCTCAGCTGCGCGCAGGTGACACCTTACAGAACTGAGGTGGCGGCCACAGCCAGGACCTTGTGCAGCTCGCCCCGCTGTCCTGCACTCACTCGCGTGCAGGCCTTTAGTTCTGTGCAGTTTTACCACACGCACAGCTTGTGTCTCCACCCCCGCAGGCAAGATGCCGAGCGGTCTGTCCTCACGGGGATCCCTCCCTGTGTTGCCCTTTATAGCCACACCGCCCTCCCTGCCTGCCTGCCTGCCCCCGCTTACCCCGAAGTGTCCTGCGCTCCCTCTCCAGGGCTGCCATTTCGAGAACGTTACACACCGAAATGGTACATACGTGGAATCAGGCAGAGCGTCCCCTTGGATTGGCCGCTTTCGCTCCCGGGCGTGGACTGTGTTCTGTGTCGGGGATGCCCCTCCTGGGTGGGCCGTGACCCCTGGGGAGCTGTGCCTCTGGCTGAAGACACCTCCAGGAGCCGAGGCCAGGGAGGGACGTGAGCGGGCAGTCCGTGGCCTGGGTGCCAGCGGCATGGAGAAGGCTGGGGTGACCCAGGTCTGTTTTAGTCCGCATCCCGTTATTCTCTCGGCCCCACTCTGGGCTGAGGAAGGTCCTGCCACAACCCTGTTCAAAGACCCTCCAATCTGCTCATTGCCCAGAGGAGGGGCCTCTGACCTGGAGTCCTCCCTGGGCTCAGGGATCTGTGGACCCCTAAAGTGGAAGGCAAAGCTAAAGGTCTTCACTTGTCTAGAAAGAGGGGTTGGAGTTTGCACCCATGTTCAGACGGGCCCATGGTCCCCAGGACATAGAGGACAGAGCGAGAGGCTGAGCTCGGGGGCCCTGGGGCCTGAGCGCCCTGCTCACATCCAGGCTGCCACCTGCAGCCAGGCCAGTCGCTAGCACCGCTCTGTGCCTTGGTTCCTCCTCGGAAAATGGGGAATAATAGCACCCACTTCCTGGGGCTGTTTTGAGTGTTGAATGAATTAATATGACTGAAATGTGTAGAGAGAGCCCTAGCTGGTTTGGCTCAGTGGATAGACCACTGGCCTGCAAACTGAAGGGTCGTGGGTTCGATTCTGGTCAAAGGCAGGCACCTCGGTTGTAGGCTTGATCCCGTCCCTGGTCGGGGATCCTGTGGGAGGCAACCAATCGATGTGTCTCACATCGATGTTTCTCTCTGTCTCTCCCCCTCCCTTCTACTCTCTCTAAAAATCTCCCTCTCAATCACCTTCACAATCGACCCGCATCCAAAGGCCAGGGACCTCCTGGAACTAAGTTCCTAGACCAGTGGTTCTCAACCATCTGGCCCTTTAAATACAGTTCCTCATGTTGTGACCCAACCATAAAATTATTTTCGTTGCTACTTCATAACTGTAATGTTGCTACTGTTATGAATCGTTATGTAAATATCTGATATGCAGGATGGTCTTAGGCAAACCCCGTGAAAAGGTCGTTTGACCGCCAAAGGGGTCGTGACCACAGGTTGAGAACCGCTGGTGTAGAGGGATGTGGTACATATGGCATGTTAAGTGGATGATGAGGCTGCAGGACATAGGAGGGCGGAGCCTTCAGGCACAGACCTGCCCCCCGGGGCTCGGGGCCCTCTCTGTGCCAGTTGTCATCCTCAACAAGCTTCAGGTCGGCGGCGTTTCTTCCACAGGGAAGCACAGGTGTGTGTGGGCACTGTCCCCTCCCTTGTCCTGGCTCTCACGTCTCTGTTAACATGGCGTTAGTTGGTGTTTTTGTTTGTTTAAGTTGCTGCTTCACCTCTGGCCCATGGGGGTTTGTAGACAGTACAAATCCTCGGCTTCTTCTGCTGCTCAGTCAGCCCTCCTGGTCCTGTGCGCGGGCGGCCGATGTTTGAAATTGACAAGCAGGATGGCCAGCTCTTTCTGGCTCATTTCATTCATCTCGTTGGGTTCAGCCTGCGGTTCTGGGAGGAGACGTTGAAGGCGTTGATACATTGGAAGGTGCCTTGGGCTCGGAAGCCAACAGACCTGGGTCCTGGCTCTAGCTCTGCCCTCTCATTAGCGGTGGGACCTGATGGGCAAGTTGTTTGACCTCTGGCCTCGGTTCCTTGGGTGGAAAGTGGGGATCACAGCCCATCTCGCAGGGTCTCGGGCAGACCCCGTACGGTCATGCTTCTGCTGCATGTCTCTCCAGGGACTTTACTCAGCACGTGCTGCGTGCCCGCCACCGACGCGGCACTGGGCCCGGCAGTGAACGAGGCCACCGCGGCCCTCGGGGTGGACGGCACATGCTGGAAAGAACGGTCTCTCTCTCGCACACGCTCCTTGCCCTTCGCCCCCGTGGGGACGGGCCAGTTCCTCCCCGGCGCCCTCAGCTCCGGCCTGTCTGAGCCTCTGCAGGTTTGTGAATTCGGGGCAGGAACCCCGAGAGCCCCGTCCTTTCCTCTTGGGGCAGAAAGCCGTGGCCTTGCTCGGTCCGCTCCGGGCGATGCTAACTCTGACCACGTGGTGAAGGTGGTGTCTTCCAGGCTTCTGTGTGTAAAGTTATGCACAATTATATATATAGATTATGTAAAATTATAATGCTATTTGACTCATTAATTAGTAAATAACTAACATGAGGTTGGTGGGGAGCTAGAGGCTGCCATGGTGATGAGAGCTGTCCCTGCTCCCTGACTTGTGACCTGTCACTGCAGACTCCTGCACCCCTGCTCTAACTCCTGGGGCTACAGCTGGTTTATATAATGTCATTGTGATGCTTCCGTTGTGCCCATGTGGGCCAGTGGGCACCGTTCCAGCTGACTCCTGCCCTTCACCGTGTCCCCAGCATTCCTGAGCTCTTCCTTCCTGGCACAGCGACAGTCCAGGCGGGCACCTCCCTGCCCCTGGAGCCAGAATTTCCCCAAGGGGCGCTGGTTCCTTTCAAAGCAGAGTAGGATTTAGAAGCCATGACCTGGGCGCCGGACGCATGGTGATCCGATGCCCGGCTGGGTCCTGGGCGGACGAAGGGCGCTGTGGAGGCCGCTAGCAAAATGGAAGTAGGGTCAGCGGATTGGATTGCGTCGTGCGTCCGTGTAATTTCCTGACTTTGCTGGTTGCGTTGTGGTTATCAGAGAATGTCCTTGTTTCCCTGAAATCTACCCTGGAGTATCGAGGGGGCAATTTATCCCTGTGAATAAATAAATAAGAGAGAGAGGCTGAGGGAGGGAAATGAATGGAAGGACGGGAGAGGAGAGGGTGGGGTGGGCCTGAGTGGGGTGTGCTGGAGGAGCAGCGGGAGTGGAGGCCAGCAGGTGGCAGGAGCCAGGTGCACAGCTGCTGGGCTGGGGGAGGGAGGCGGCGCTGGCAGAGCCTTCACGGGGGATGAAGCCCCCGGAGCTTTCCGCAGGGGCTGGGGCTTCTGCTGTGGCTCCAGCCCCCACCGTGCTCCCGACACGGCAGAGTGCGTTAGGGCCGCCTCCTCTGTGCAGGGCACCTGGGAGCTTCACCCGTCACTCCCGGTGCAGGTAGAGCGGCCGGAGCCCAGAGACAGTGACTGGGCAGCACATGGCTACCGAGTGGCAGGAGGAGGCCTGGCAGCCGCCTCTCTGGACATGACCCCAAGATAGAGACCCACGGGACCGCGGGTGGGCGCTGTCAGCACTGCCCGGATACAGCCCAAGACAGTGCTTTGTAGGGGACGTTCGGCATGAGGTGCCGGGAGTGCCGGGGGTGACGCTGGTGGCCCGATGGGGTTCTGCTTCTGAGCATCGTCCGCAGGAAACCACTGGCGACCTTCCTCCCCCCCCCCACCTCGGCATGAGGTGCTGGGAGTGCCGGGGGTGACGCTGGTGGCCCGATGGGATTCTGCTTCTGAGCATCGTCCTCAGGAAACCACTGGCGACTGAGGTCGGAGGGCTCACAGGAGCGCATGGCGAGCAGGTGCGGGACTTAAGGAGATGATCGGAGAAACGTGTGGTGAGGTCCCCGGGGACGGGCAGACACGGCCTGTGCGGAACAAAGTAACAGAGTAAGTAAGGCTCAGCCCAGTGCCAGGCACACCGCACCGTGGGCCACCACTGACCTGAGGCTTTGCATCTGAACGTTGTGGCGTGGAGTGATGTTAATGATGCAGTGAGTTTAAGACGCAAGTTTTCATGTGTAGACGGTGCTGCTATTTTGGTAAATGAATTTCACATTTACCTCCCTGTATCCATAGCAGCAAAGAGAGAATCGATCCTAACATGTGAGTGGGGTATTGCTGGGCTTGTGATTTGGGGGATTCGAACTGTGTTTTCTCTTTGGGTGTCTGTACCTTCTAGTCTTTATTCCCCAGTTACGTCTTGTGGGATGTCGTTAACACAATGAGGGTGGTACATGCTTTCACTGCTATAACCCTCTGTGGGGTTAGAAGTCGGGCAGCGGGTAATGTGCTGTGTGAGGAGCAGGCACAAAGCCTCGGGGCCGTGTAAGGGACTCCTAGCTCGAGCGTGTGGGCGCAGCCATCTGGCTGGCCTGACCTCGTGGGCTCGCTCATGCCCCTGAGGTCAGCGCGGGTCAGCTGCCAGGCCTGCGGAGGTGGAGGTCACCACAGGGCTGGGCAGCCGCCCGTTGCCAGTGCGGAGGGAGACTGCTGGGACTGGCCCGTCACCATCCTCCAACAGGCGAGGCCAGGCACGTTCTCCAGGCAGTGGTTGTGCAAAGCAGGCCTGTGCCTGCCTCACTCTGGCTAATACTCTGCTGGCCAAAGCCGGTCACATGGCGAGCCCAGAGTCCAAATGCAGGGAGAACGCCCTGCCCAGAGCGGTGGGGGTGGGGGTGGGGCACTGCAAGGTTACACGGACACAGGAGTGAAGAATTGAGGCCATTAATGTAGTCAGACTAACACTAATTCGACAGCATCATTTTTAGTGGCTGCCAAATACTTCGTTGCATGGGTATACCATCATTTATTTAACCAACTCTGTAAGGTTGGACAGTCGGGTTAGAATTTCCAAACTATTTCAAGGAATTGTAAGTCCTTTGGAGGATTAATTGGGGGTTTGACACGCACACACACAAATGAAGGTTGGGTAGATAAATTTGGTAAGTGTTAGTTAAGTGAAGAAAAGTAAGTTTCCTTGTTGCAGGACTTATCAGAGCCTTTATGTGCACATGTGCATTGTGAACTTCCAAACGCCTGAGGGTGCTCAAACTTAGGGATTTTTTTCCAAGAAGCATCTCTCGGGACAGGTGTTCCTGGCTCTCACGCGGGGCTCTGTGCATCTGGGTTGGGTTTCATGATGTGAACAGATCTCTGATGAACAGGGAGGGCTCACTGTTGCCGAGACACAAATGGCCAGGGTGGGGGGCGGTCGTGTCTGGAGTAAGGTGAGTTCTGAAGGCTGCACGCGGGATGATTGGGGTGGTGGGGACCACGAGTCAGCACTCACCTGGCTCACCTTCTCTCAGCAGGTGCCTTAGGACCTCCCGATGGGGTGGCTTGGCTCTGGGCTCACGTTCCCTGTGAGCTGCCTGATCCTGGTGTGGGCGGCAGGCTCTGGTAAGTCACCACCTCTCATTCATTCATTCATTCATTCATTCATTCAGCAAACATGTATTGACTGTCTACCTGCCAGGCTCAATCACTGAACAAAACAAAGATCCCTGGCCTTAGAGATTTCGCTGTAGTGGGAGGAGACAGCCAATGACAGATGGCCCTAATTATAAGCTAATTCTAGGATTGTCAGAAGGTGGTGGGGAAAGACGATATAGGGCAGAGCAGGGAGGACTAGGACAGCGGGCTCAAGTGGAGGATTGCAATTTAAAACACGTGCTCAGGGAGGTCCTCCTGAGTGACAGGCGCTCAAGCAAAGACTTGAAGGAGGGGGAGCGTGCAGACACCTGCGGGCAGACCTCAGTGGAGGCCGGAGCCGAGAGCCTGCCTGGAGAGCTGGAGGGACCAGGGGAGGCTGGGGTGGGGCCGGAGGCAGGTGGCCAAGTCAGGAAGGACCTGGCAGGGTTTGAGCACAGGAGCGACATGACCTTGACACTAAAAGGGATCCCTTTGTCTGTAAGCACGAGGGTGGAGGCCAGGAGGCCAGGGGGAGGCCGGGTGGCGTGGCCCAGCAGAGGAGATGGAGGGTACTGGCTTCTGGACCCTTCTGGGAGAGAGATTTGAAGAGAGATTGGAATGCGGGGCGGGAGCAGGGTCGGGGTGACGCTGAGAGCTCTGACCTGAGCAGGCAGGAAGGGCGCGGTATCATTTCTGAGATGCAGAGGGATCTGGGCTTTGGGGAGCGGGGAATCGGATGCGGAGAGTCTGATATGTTGACTAGATACCCCCGACTCTCCTTAACACGGGAGCCCTCTATCCAGAGAACCAGTGCAAATGGAGGGCCGCGGTGATGGGCCGGTGCGGCCACTGGAGCGCGATGCCTGCTGGCCAGGGCTGGGCGGTCTAGAGCTGGGTGATGGAGCTTGGACGGTGGGCAAACCCGATGTGCATAGGAACTCCCAGAAGTCCGAGGGGACTCAAGCTCAGGCCGTGGGATGTTTTCCAAGACGCATCTCTTGGGACAGGTGTTGCCTGGCTCTCACTCCGGGCTTTTGAAATCTGCCGGGTTCAAAGCCAGCTCTGCCGCTGACCGGCTGGATGAAGCACCCCGCCCTCTCATCCTGCCCTTTGATATTGGCCAAACCCAACAAGGAGCCAGCGGCCAAGGGCACCTGGGTGACAGACCTTGGGGATCAGCCTCCTGAGCTCAGCGGGGTGGAGTGGGTGGGGCGGGAGCGGCGCAGGAATAATGCCTCCCACAGGCGCTGCAGGGCAGGTGCTGCTGGCGGGTCTCCCTCCTCGCACCGCCACGTGTTTCCCTTTAATTTGGCCAAAAGCAAATAAGTGAGCTGCAGCACGTAAAGGTCATTGGGGTGTCCCCTCAGTGGGCCCGCACCCCAGGGCCCTTCTTCAGCTTCAGGATGGCCTCAGTGCAGCTGGACGCTCTGTGGAGACGGCACAGGAGCGGTCCCGGGGCGGTGGTTCCCTTGCTTTGTGCTGGGCCCCTGGGTCCTGTTCAGGCTGGTTTCCGACCTTCCCGGTGGCCCATGGCCCTCTTGCTTGTTGGGCTGCGGCTGCTCAGAGCGCTCCTGTGTCTCCCCAGGGAGTGTTCAGGTCCGGGATGGGCCCACCTGCTTCTCCGACTACCTCAGCACCTCCACCTGTGAGTGGAGGATGGGCGGCCCCACCGACTGCAGCGCCGAGCTCCGCCTCACCTACCAGCTGGATTCCGAGTAA
>NW_005362155.1:1261791-1275004 GCF_000412655.1 Myotis brandtii | reverse complement strand
AGGCCGGGAGGTTGGCCTGAGTTCGCCTGGTCCCGGTGGAGTGCCGGGTGCCGAATGCAGTTCCCTGCGGTTCTTCCTGGGCCCGGGGTTGGAGCTGGGGCGCTGGGCCGCGGTGTGTGATACAGTGGGTGTGTCGTGACGCTCCGAGCACACGCTCCCAGGCCCGCGGCATGTGGATGTGGGTGGAATATTGGCCCAGACCAGCGGTTCTCAAGCACTTAGTCCCAGGACTCCAGCATGCTTAAATTAGCGAGGACTGCAAAAGCGTTTGTGCAGTTGGCCTATAGCGATCGCTCTGTACCCTGTTAGGGATTACACCAGGACATTTAAACACAACAGCACACAAGCCACCAGAGCCATGACACCGTAACAGGCCATGTGTTCTCCAGAAAACTCCCCTGTACGCGTGTGAGAGCAAAGTGGCAGGTAGTTTCGTTAGAAGCACCTCTCACCGACACCAGAGGTTCCCGGACAGCCCCCGAGTCAGGGGGAGAGGGCTGCTCCCAGCCTCGCTCCTTGTCTTCTCATATCGATGAATTTATACGAGAGACCATGACTGCACTGTGATGAAGCCAGTTTTATTAAAGCAATGGAAGCATGCACCTTCATTAAAGAAGCGAGGCAAGCAGACCTATGCATCTGGCTTGTGAAGGGCAGACGGGCTGTCAGCTGACCTGAAGAGTGAGTTAGGTGGGGGTCTGAGGCATTACATACCCTCCTGTCTATACGTTTCAAATTCCTCTGCTGACTCTTGTGGTGCAGATTAATTCTCAAGGTCCCTTTTTACTTTGCTGTGGCTTTCCAGAATTCATGAGAAGCACTTGGCATTATTATCTTATTAAGCCTTGAGACTGCTGGCTTCTCTGCGGTTCTCAACCTTCTGGCCCTTTAAATACAGTTCCTCATGTTGTGACCCAACCATAAAATTATTTTCGTTGCTACTTCATAACTGTAATGTTGCTACTGTTATGAATCGTAATGTAAATATCTGATATGCAGGATGGTCTTCGACCCCTGTGTTCGACCGACAAAGGGGTCGCGACCCACAGGTTGAGAACCGCTGCTCTAGGCTCTGCTGGTCTACTCTGTCCTAGCCATAAACTCAGCCCTTTCTCTAGGATCCCTGGTTCCTTTCCATAATCCCGCCAAAGGGGTTGCGACCCACAGGTTGAGAACCGCTGGCTTAGGGAGTAAAACTGCCCCTTTTCCCTTTCGCCCCCCCACCCCTTTCTGCATTCTCTCCTTAGGGGGGTGTTTAACCATTTGCTCTGGACCAGCAGAGTGTGTGGCGGGGACAGAAATGGTCTGGCTCTCAGAGCCCTGAATGCTCACTGTCTGGCCCTTTACGGAAAACGTTGGCCGCCCGTGGCCTAGCCCATGAGACACGGTTGGCTGTTTTGGGAGGCACGTTAGGATGACATGCAGTGGCAGGGCATGTGCCACAGTCCCCTGTGCGTGGGAGAGGCTGCGCCCCGAGGTGTGTCCCCCACACACGTGCTGTTACAGAATCTTCTCTGCCATGGTGCTTCCCTTCCACGGCCTTCCGGGGTGAGCTGAGTCCTGGGAGCGAGGCCGCAGCCAGGGGCGTGTCAGAGCCCATGTGGGTGTGGTGAGGGGCTGTGGCAGCAGGGAAGACAGTCCTAGCCCCCTGTCCCCACCACACATGCTGGCCACTCTGCTTCCCAGTCCCCTGACCTGGTCCTTGAGGCAGGTGACCGGGAACTAGAAGAGCATGTGGTTCCTTGAGGCATGTAGGGGGACACGCATACGTGCACGACCAGCCTAACACAGCCCGTGTCCGCAGAAACCACACGTGTGTCCCTGTGAATGGAGAGAGCGCTGTGTGCCTGTGCGACATGCTGATGGACCTCATAGTCAGTGGGGACACCTACCAGCTGGACCTGTGGGCTGGGAAGCAGTGGCTGTGGAGTGGCTCCTTCAAGCCCAGCGAGCATGGTGAGTGGGGCGGGGCGGGTGCTCTAAGCCCCGGCCCTGGGTGGGCCAGGCTGGCTCCAACTGGGTGAGGGGCCCAAGCAGCCTTTCCTTAAACTCGATGGGGTTCTTGCCCTGTCTGGGCCTTAGTCCTCCCCTCTTTGAAATGGGGTTGGGCTCAGCAGCACCAGGCCCCTTCAGCTCAGACATCTCAACCCCCCGAATGTGAGTGCCCTGACTGGGTGTTGAGCAGGCTGCTTGGTGGAAGGCGTGCTTGCTGCAGACCGGAAACTGAGCTGTGAACTGTCCTCCACCCTCCCTCGACTGCTCAGCTGCTGCTGCTTCACACAGTCCATGGAAGGCTGACCTATGCCGCTGCCTGGAGCCCCTGCAGGCATTCCCCAGGAGCTGGCTGGGGGTGGTGACAGGTGTTCAAAACACCATTTAGAATAGAACATGGCGGTGGGCAGGTCTGGAGTGAGGGTGAGTGTGTGAGTGGGAGAGTGTGTGTGGGAGGGCACCTGTTTGTTTTTTGTTTTTTTACAATAAATTTTAAAGAGAGAGGAAAGAAGAGGGAGAGAGAGATAGAAACATCCATGATGAGAGAGAATCATTGATCAGCTGCCTCCTGCATGCCCCCTATTGGGGATCAAGCCCACAACCTGGGCATGTGCTCTGACTGGGAATCGAACCAGGTCCTCCTGGTTCATAGGTCTATGCTCAACCACTGAGCCACGCCGGCCAGGCAGAGGGCCTCTGTTGGAGCGGGAGCTTAGGCGGTGACTGGGGCAGTCCAGGCAGAGGAGCTGCCACTGCAGTGTGCTGCTTGTCCGGGCACTTCTCTCCACTTCAAGGGAGGGTGTGTCATTTTGAGGGAGCCTCAGGGTCCTCTGTGGGAGGAGGCTGTGGGGGTCGACTTTGCCCCAGTGCCTCTAGGCCACTGAGGGATGCTCACAGCCCCACTGCCGAGACCTGAAGTCCCTGGGCACACAGACGAGTCATATCGGCTCAGTTAGCCTGAACTGTGCACCTTGGAGGACCGGCTGGCTGACCCATCTGGCAGTGTGCTGGGCCTGCCCTGCTATATTGGTGAACAGGGCATCTGGCCTGCCCAGCCTCCTTCTGGGTAGAGCGACAGGCTGGCCCCGCTGGTGAATGGGGCACCCGACCAGCTTGCCCTCAGGGAGCAGAGTCAGTACCCAGCTGGTGCTGCCTCCTCCACAGGCCTTCTCGCCTCATTAGCAGTGAGTGCTCAGCCTGCCCCAACCCCTCTGTGAGCAGAGAGACCGGCCTGCCCCACCATAGAGGTGAGTGGGACACCAGTCTGCCCTCTGTACCAGCAGAGCAACCCCTGGTCTGACCCTCTGCCCTCAACAGCAGAGTGCCTGGCCCGCCCCACCATCTGACATGGGCCCAGCCTGGACACAGGGACCTGCTGCCCCGAACCAGCACGCCCAGCCCAGTGCCCTCGGATGACTGGCCCCACCGCTTTGACATGGTGTGCCCAGCCCTGTCATCGTGACCCACTGTGTCTTACCTGGCAACCCTGGGCAAATGGCCTCACTGCCTGACATTGCCTGGTAGACATGACCTGATGCATCCTGGACACATGGACTTGCCACAGAGACCAGATGCGCCTAACCTGGTGCCACCAGAAGATCGGACGCTGCGACTCGGTGGGACCAGTCACCTCTGAACACATGGACTTGCTGCTGTGAACCCACCCTCCTCACCTGGCTCCCCAGACTACCGGACTGCTAATATGGAAAGACAAAGAAACAACCCCCAAATGAAAGAAAAGGAACTAAATGAAATGGAGGCAAGTAATTTGTCAGATAAAGAGTTCAAAGTCATGGTTATAAGGATGCTCAAACATCGGAGTGAGAATTACAAACAACACATTGCGTACTGCATAGAAATCTCTAAGACATACGCCAGGGACCACACGTTTTGGGGCAAACTGCACGTTATTTAAATCATCATAACTACAGATCATAATGCACTTTAGGTGTTGTTTTTCAATAATTATAACATTTTTATTTACTTAAACAATTAAACAATTAAAGTTCCTAGTACTTTTTTAACGTATGGTACTGCGTAAAACATTTTCCTCTATGAAGAGGGACCAAACAAAATTTACATAAGTATCTAGATTCGCTCCTTTTTCCATGGGCCGCACAAACTCTGCAGGCTCTCGTAGGACATTTTTTCTTTCCACTCGCTGGAATACACGTAGGTTCATGGTGCTTCATATCACCTGACAACCTTTTGGGTGGATCTTTACAAGGTGCTCTCCTTGCACCCCCAGGGGAAGGGCTGGACAGATTTGTCTCTGGTTCTGGAGAGCCTTCGTTATTGTCATCCGTTATCCAGTCTCTCGCCACCGATAGCAGAAACTGTTTATACTTCATTTTTGCTTGGGGGTTGAGGACGTTGTACACTCTAAATGAATTGAAAAGTCCACAGTTTATAAGGTACAGCACTACTTTTTTTGTCCATTTCATCGTTTTCCTTAAAATGGAACAACACGAAAGGAAGTATATCAGTTTCGTTGGTTTCCTTCCTTTTTCTGAGAGAGGGCATTTCTAAAAGCACCAGGAACTTGAAGACGAAGACTATTCGAATGACCAAAATACAATGTAACTGCAATGCTTTATGGGTTCGTGCAATTATATAGTTTTTCGTAGATTGACCTTCACGGTTTCCACCAATGAGATCGCTTCATTCGATGTGGACAAGACAGTGTGTTGACATCTAAGGTCCATAACAGATGGCGCGTGAAAAACGAGAAAACTCGTGAGCGGTACGAAAGGTGTTAATGAGAATTATAGGAGCTAAATGAGAAATATACCAACATGAATAAGAATCAAGAGGAAATGAAGAATGATGTAGCTGTAATAAAGAACACACTGGAAGGTTTCAACAGTAGACTAGAAGAAGCTGAGGACCGAATCAGTGAGTTAGAAGACAAGGTAGAAAAAAACCACCCAATCAGAGCAGCAATTTGGAAAGAATAATTAAAAAGCAGGAGGAGAGCCCAGTCAGTGTGGCTCAGTGGTTGAATATTGACCTATGAACAATGAGGTCGTGGTTTGATTCCCAGCCAGGGCACATGCCTGGGTTGCTGGCTCAATTCCCAGTGTGGGGTGTGCAGGAGGCAGCCAATCAATGATTCTCTTTCATCACTGAGTTTCTATCTCTCCCTTTCCCTTCTTCTCTGAAATCAATATATATTAAAAAAGAAAAGAAAAGAAAAGCAGAAAGAGACTTTAAGGGAGCTTTGGGACAATATGAAATGAAACAACATCCTCATCATAGGGGTGCCAGAAGGAGAAGAAGCTGAGCAAGGAATAGAAAATCTGTTTGAAGAAATAAGGTCAGCAAACTTCCCTGACTTGGTGAAGAAAAAAGTCACATAAGTTCAGGAAACGCAGAGTCCCAATCAAGATGAACCCCCAACGATCCACACCAAGACACATCATAATTAAAATAGCAAACATTAAAGACAAAGAAAAAATCTTAAAGGCTGCAAGAGAGAGACAGAAAGTTACCTACAAGGGAGCTTCCATTACACTATCAGCTGATTTATCAGTAGGAACACTTCAGGGCAAAAGGGAGGGGCATGAAGTATACAAAGTAATGAAAAGCAAGGGACTGAGTCCAAGACTACTCTATCCAGCAAGGCTATCACTCAGAATTGAAGGTGAAATTAGGAGCTTTGCAGACAAAAAAACAACAACAAAACAAAACAAAACAAAAAAACTAAAGGAATTTATTACCACTAAACCAGCAATGCAAGAAATGCTAAAGGGACTGTTGTAAGAAGAAGAGATAGAAAGAGAGGGAGAAACACAGGCATAAAGAATTAAAATGACAACAAACAAGTACCTATCAATAATAACCTTAAATGTAATTGGATTAAATGCTTTAATAAAAAGATATAAGGTAGCTGAATAGATAAGAAAACATGACCCATATATATACTGTCTACAAGAGACCCACCTCAGAACAAAAGACTCACACAGAATGAAAATGAAGGGATGGGAAAAATTTTTCCATGCAAATGGAAATGGAAAAAAAGGAAAGCTGGAGTAGCAATACTCATATCTGACAAAATAGACTTCAAACTGAAGGCCATAACAAGAGACAATGAAGGCCATTTCATAATACTAAAAGGATCGACACAACAAGAGTACATAACCCTGGTAAACATATGTGCGCCCAATATAGGAGCACCTAAATATATAAAAACACTTCTAGAGGACTTTAAGGGAGAGATTGACAGCAATGCAATCATAGTCGGGGACTTTAACACATCAATGACATCACTGGATAGATCTTCTAGACAAAAAAATCAACAAGAAAACAGGAACCCTAAACGACACACTAAATCAAATGGATTTAATAGACATTTACAGAACATTTCACCCCAAAGATACAAAGTATACATTCTTCTCAAGTGCACCAGGGACATTCTCAAAGACAGACCACATGTTAGGATGCAAGCTAAGTCTCGACAAATTCAAGAGGATTGAAATCATATCAAGCATCTTCTCGGATCACAATGGTGTGAAACTAGAGATCAACTACAACACCCCTCCCCCGCCCCCCCAAAAAACAAAACAAACCACCCACATTCAAACACATGGAGGCTAAATAGCATGTTATTAAACAATGAATGGGTCACCAACAAAATCAAGGAAATAAAAAACTTCCTGGAAACAGATGAGAATGAACACACACAACCCAAAGCCTATGGGACACAGTGAACGCAGTCCTGAGAGAGAAGTTCCTAGCACGACAGGCCTACCTCAAGAAACAAGAAAAATGGCTAATAAACTCTCTAACACTACAACTTAAAGGTAGAGAACGAGAACAACAAGAAAAGCCCAGAGTAAGTAAAGGAAGGAAATAATAAAGATTAGAGCAGAAATAAACGACAGAGACTAAAAAAAAATACAAAAAAATCAATGAAACCAAGAGCTGATTCTTTGAAAAGATAAACAAGATTGATGCACCTTTAGCCTGGCTCATCAAGAAACAGAGAGAGAGGACCCAAATATTTAAAATCAGTAACGAAAGCAGTGAAGCGACCACTGACACCACAGAAATACAAAGGACTGTAAGAAAATACTATGTCAACAAGCTGGGCAACCTGGATGAAATGGACAAATTCCTAGAAAAATACAACCTTCTAAAACTGAACCAGGAAGAAGCAGAAACCTGAATAGGCCGATAACTACTGATGAAATAGAAGCAGTAATAAAAAAAAAACTCCCAGCAAACAAAAGCCCTGGCTCGGATGGCTTCACAGGAGAGTTTTATCAAATATTCAAAGAAGAGTTAACACCTATCCTCCTCAAACTATTCAAAAAAATCCAAGAGGAAGAAACACCAAGCTCTTTTTATGAGGCCAGCATTACCCTAATTCCAAAACCAAATAAAGACACTACAAAGAAAGATTCACAGGTCAATATCCCTAATGAACATAGATGCTAAAATCTTCAACGAAATATTAGCAAATCGGATCCAGCAATATATTTAAAAGATCATACACCACTACCAAGTGGGATTTATTCCAGGGATGCAAGGCTGGGACAATATTTGCAAATCAATAAATGTGATACATCATATAAACAAACTGAAAGACAAAAATCACATGATCATATATATAATTGATGCAGAAAAAGCATTTGACAAAGCCTAACACCCATTTTTGATATAAAAACTCTCAGCAAAGTTGTAGGAATCACACCCTCAACATAATAAAGGTCACATATGACAAACCTACAGCCAACGTCATACTCAATGGGCAAAAACTAAAACCATTTCCCCTAAAAACTGGAACAAGACAGGACTTTCACCACTTTTATTCAACATAGTACTGGAGGTCCTAGCAACAGCGATCAGACAAGAAGAAAAGATAAAAGGCATCCAAATTGGAAAGGAGGTTGTAAAACTGTCATTATTCACAGATGACATGATATTGTACATAGAAAACTCCAAAGACTCCACCAAAAAACGACTAGACTTAATAAAGGATTTGGGCAATGTATCAGGATACAAAATTAACACCCAGAAATCGTTGGCATTCTTATACACCAACTAGAGGTCCGGTGCATGGATTCGTGCACAGGTGGGGTCCCTCAGCCTGGCCTGCATCCTCTTGCAATCCAGGACCCCTTGGGGGATCTTGGACTACTGAAACCCAGCAGTCCAACATCCCCTCGAGGGATGTAGCAGTGCTGAAGCGGCAGGTGGCTGCCGCTCATCCTGGCCCTGCTGTGTCTGCTGCCGCTCGCTGTCGCGGACATGGGAGAGGCTCCCACCACCACTGCTGTGCTCGCCAGCCATGAGCCCGGCTTCTGGCTGAGCAGCACTCCTGCTGTGGGAGCACACTGACCACCAGGGGGCAGCTCCTGTGTTGAGCATCTGCCCCCTGGTGGTCAGTGTGCGTCATAGTGACTGGTTGACGGGTCGTTCTGGTCGTTTGGTCGTAATGGTTGTTTAGGCTTTTATATATATATATATATAGATAGATAATGAATTCTCAAAAAGAAAAACTAAATATATCCCATTTAGTTAGAAACATCGATGAGAGAGAAACATCGATCAGCTGCCTCCTGCACATCTCCTACTGGGGATGTGCCCGCAACCCAGGTACATGCCCTTGACCGGAATCGAACCTGGGACCTTTCAGTCCGCAGGCCGACGCTCTATCCACTGAGCCAAACCGGTTTCGGCTGCTTAGGCTTTTATATATATAGATAGATAATGAATTCTCAAAAAGAAAAACTAAATATATCCCATTTACCATTGCTACAAAAAAATTTAAGATATGCAGGAATAAACTTAACCAAGGAGGTAAAAGACCTGTACTCAGAAAACTATAGAACATTGAAAAAAGAGGTAGAAGAGGATATAAACAAGTGGAAGAATTTACCGTGTTCGTGGATTAGTAGAATTAACATCATTAAAATGTCTATACTACCCAAAGCAATATATAGATTCAATGAAATCCCTATTAAATTGCCAACAGCATACTTCACAGACCTAGAACAAACACTCCGAAAATTTATATATAATCAAAAAAAGACTCAGAATAGCCGCAACAATCCTGAGAAAGAAGAACAAAGTTAGAGGGATCACAAGACCAGATATCAAGCTATACTACAAAGCCTGGTACTGGCACAAGAACAGGCATATAGATCAATGGACGAGAATAGAGACCCCAGAGGTCGACTCAAGCCATCAGGCTCAATTAATCTTCACTAAAGGAGGCAAGAGCATACAATGGAGTACAGACAGTCTCTTCAATAAATGGTGTTGGAAAATTGGACAGATACATGCAAAAAAAAAAAAAAAGAAATTAGACCATCAACTTAGACCATACACAAGAATAAACTCAAGGTGGATAAAATATTTAAATGTAAGTTGTGAAACATAAAAATCCTTGAAGAAAACAGGCAACAAAATATCAGACATCTCATGTAGCAGAATTCTCACTGATACAACGCCTAGGGCGAGAGAAACAAAAGAAAAAAATAAATGGACTACATCAAAATAAAATAAAAAGCTTCTGCAAAGCAAAAGAAAACAGCATCTAAATGAAAAGGGAGCCCATTGTATGAGAGAACATATTTGCCAATGGTATATCTGATAAGGGGTTAATATCCAAAATATATAAAGTGCTCATACAACTCAACAAAAGAAAAACAACCCAATAAAAAATGAACGGAAGACCTGCATAGACACTTCTCCAAAGTGGACATATAGATGGCCACGAGACATGGAAAAATGCTCAATGTCATTAATCATCAGAGATGCAAATTAAAATGACAATGCGGTACCAGCTCACACCTATCAGCATGGCTACCATCAACAAACCTACAAATAGTAATTGTTGGAGAGGATGTGGAGAAACAGGAACCCTAATACCCTGACTGGTGTAGCCACTACGGAAATCAGTGTGGAGTCTCCTCAAAAAATTAAAAATGGAACTGCCATTGGACCCAGTGATCCCAGTTCTAGTAATACATTCTAAGAAGCCTGAAACACCAATCAGAAAGAACATATAGCCCAGCTGGCATAGCTCAGTGGTTGAGCATCAACCTATGAATCAGGAGGTCACAGTTTGATTTCCAGCCAGGGCACATGCCTGGGTTGCAGACTCAATCCCCAGTGTGGGGCATGCAGGAGGCAACTGTTCAATGACTCTCTCTCATAATTGATGTTCCGAGCTCTCTCTCCCTCTCCCTTCCTCTCTGAAATCAATAAAAACATATTTTGAAAAATAAAAATTAAAAGAACATATGCACACCTATGTTCATAGCAGCACAACTTACAATAGCGAAGATCTGGAAACAGCCCAAGTGCCCATCAGTAGATGAGTGGATAAAAAAGCTGTGGCACATTTACACCTTGTAATACTATGCAGCAGTAAAAAAGAATGATCTCTTACCCTTTTTTTAAAAAAAAATATTTTATTGATTTTTTACAGAGAGAAAGGGAGAGGGATAGAGAGCCAGAAACATCCATGAGAGAGAAACATCGACCAGCTGCCTCCTGCACACCTCCCACTGGGGATGTGCCCACAACCAAGGTACATGCCCCTGACCGGAATCAAACCTGGGACCCCTCAGTCCGAAGGCCAACGCTCCATCCACTGAGCCAAACCAGTCAGGGCGGATCTCTTACCTTTTGAGAGAACATGGAGGGACCTGGAGAGTATTGTGCTAAGCGAAATAAGCCAGTCAGAGAAAGACAAGTGTCACATGATCCACTCATATGTGGAGTCTAATGATCAAAATAAACTGATGAACAAAATAGATCCAGAGACATAGAAGCATGGAACAGAGTGTGGGATCTCAGATGGAAGGCGGGGGAGGGTGGGTGCATGGGAAGAAATCAACCAAAGAACTTGTATGCATGTATGCATAACCCATGGACACAGACAATAGGGTGGTGGAGGCCGGGGGTGGGGGTTGGGGGAGAGAGGGGAGGGTTATAAGGGGTCAGTGGGAGAAAAAAGGGGACATATGTAATCCTTTCAACAATAAAGATTTAAAAAAATAAATCCTATAAGTGAAAAAAAAATGGCATGAAATAAATAGAAAAAAAATAGATCCAGAGACATAGAGGCATGGAACAAACTGTTGCATCTCAGAGGGAAGGCAGGGGTGGGTCGGAGGGTGGGTGGGAAGAGATCAACCAAAGGACTTGTATGCATATATGCACAACCCATGGACACAGACAATAGGGTGGTGGAGGCCTGGGGTAGGAGGCAGGGGTGGGCTAGATGGGGTCAATGAGGAAAAATGGGAACAATAAAGATTCTAAAAAAAATAAAACACCTTTATTGCTGTGTGACCTTGGGCAAGTCACATTACCTCTCTGAGCCTCAGTTTCCAGAAGAGAGTTCTTATGCCCATTTTGCAGTTGAATAAACTGTAGTGCAGAGAAGGCAATAACCTGTCTAAGGTCACACAGCTCCTGAGCAGGAGAGGCAGTGTCTCGCAGCCTCCACCACTCCAACAGCAGTTCCTGAAGGGCCCGCTCATCCCGCTGACGGTCCAGGGTTATTCAAATTGACCCATGAACAAACCCATGAATTAAGATAATTTTCACACGTGTTTGTTGACTTTTTTAAAAAAAATCCTCACCCGAGGATTTTTCCATTGATTTTAGGGAGAGTGAAAGAGAGGAAAAGACAGACAGAAACATCAATGTGAGAGAAACACATCGATTGGTGGCCTCCTGCATGAGCCCCGACCAGGGCCCTGGTGGGGGAGGAGCCTGCGACGGAGGTACATGCACTTGACCAGAATCGAATCTGGGACCCTTCGGTCCGCAGGCCGACGCTCTATCCACTGAGCCAAACCGGCTAGGGCATGATTTTAATGCATATTATATACTTGTGATCTCACTGATATGATTGCTTAAAAAGAGCCTAAGTTTAAACACATGAATCAAAATAAAGAAAAATACGTAGTATGTAATATAACTCACAGATTCGGCCAAAAGTGTGAAGGACGAAAGTGCAAACGCTGAAGTTTGGGTTCTGTTTTGGGTTCCCTATGGCTCCAGGTAGAAGTGGAGCGACGCTAGAATGAGTGCTAGGATTGCAACTGTTATGACTGTGAATCTGCGTGGTGCCTTACAAATGCGTGCGGAGGTGGAGTTGACTGAAAACCTCAATGGCCCGTTCGGAGGGCCCACAAGCCCTCACCAGGCCCCGCTTCTCCCCAGTGAAACCCAGGGCCCCCGGAAACCTCACGGTTAACGCCACCGACTCCCACACGTGGCAGCTGACCTGGAGCGACCCGTACCCTCCCAATGGTAGTCTGCACGCCAAGCTCTCCTACCTGGTCAACATTTCAAATGAAGACGACCCCACGGAGGTGAGTGGGCACTGTGGGGGTTCTGCACCAGCTCCTGGGACTCGGGGAGCGGAGACCCCGTCCCAGGGTGGGGGACAGAGAGGAGCCCGGCTGACAGCAGCCCCGGGACCTGGAGTCCCGGCTTCTGTCCCTCCACCCCTTCCTGGTGCCCGGTGCGCAGAGAAGGGAAGTGATTTGTGGGCCCTGCTCCTCCCGGTAAAGGAGGCTCTGGGCACAGCTGGGTGTCCCAGGGGCCGGGAGGGACACTGAGATTTCAGGAACACTCTCAGATGACCGAGTCCTCACTCAGCATCGGCTCCCTCCCGACCCTGACTGGTCAAGGCAGGCGTCTCAGCGGAGCTGACCGGCTTAGTAACCCTCCCGCCACAGGAGGAGGCGCGGCCCGGACACAGTCTTCCCCAGGACACAGTCCAGCCATAATTTAGGGCTGTCACTGGGTCTCACTGCGGTGACGTTCATGAGACATTCGTGGCGTCTGATACTTGCCTTCCGGGCCCAGCAGAGCCCGGTTTCTCTCTAGATGAGCCATGGACGCTTGCACAGGCAGTGCGGGTCTATCAAGTAGATACTAGCGGCCGGACGCAAGGACACAAGGACGGCGGGGGGCCGCTATTTTAGTTGCGGGGGGGGGTCACCTTGGGCCCGGCGTCCCCAGAACTGGGTTCCAATACCTGCCCTGCCGCTTGCCGCTGCATGATCTCGAGCTTGCACTTACCCTCCTTGTGCCTCGTCTCCTCATCGGTAACATGGGGGTAAGAGGACCACCATAGGGCTATTGAGAGCATGGAGTGGGTGACACAGCTAAGCTCCCATGCCCAGCACAAAGGATGTTATAAACATCCTCCTCCTTTTCTCCCGACTGCCACGGCCTTGGAAACCCT
>NW_005362155.1:1260398-1261730 GCF_000412655.1 Myotis brandtii | reverse complement strand
CTGTAACCCCTCCGCCAGAGTGTCGAGGCCCACGCTGAGCCATGCCCCGTGTCCTGGGCCCAGGCTGGCCTCCCTCGGCGGCCAGGTGCAGGCCCAGACATATGAAGCTCCACGTCGGCTTCTGCTGCTGCTGCTCCTCTTCCTGGCACGCGGGAGCTGTGATGCTGATTTCCGTCTCTCAGGCGTGGTTCCTTCTTGGCCGTGGGCCAGGATGTGGGGTAGGAGCAGGAATGGGGCGCACACACTGCGAGGCTCGGAGCAGGTGGGGAGAGGCGGTCCGGCTTTGTCCATCAGTCCTCCCAGGTGCTGTGCCAGTTCAGGGTGTAGTCTGGGACGGGGAGGGGGAGATAAGCGTCCAAAGACATTTACCTATTTGCTTATCACGGCTGGACCCAGGCCCCAGGAATCTCTCCGTCGCCCGGCCCTGCTTTCTTCCGAGTTGGCTCCCTTTTCAGGCAGGCTCTTCCCTCATGTGGCCGACGTGCCCAGGAGCAGCTCCAGGCGTAGGTCCCAAAGCTCTTCTGTTGAGGTGATTCTCAGTAAACGTCCTGGGACCAGTTCGATGCTCACTTGCCTGGCTTGGACCATTGGCCAATCTCTGACCCATCACAGGCTGTGGGCTGGAGAGAGGGAGCTGGGCTGTGCTCTGATCGGCCAGGGGGAGTCACATGCCCACCTCTGGAGCTGCAGGTGGGGTCAGCTCCACCCAGGCCGATGGGCTGGGAATGAGGCGGAGGGGAGGGGGGTGGCTCCCCAAAGCAGACTGGGGACGGGAAACAGGGCCTGGCCGGGCTCTGGCGGTGGACAGAGTTGGTCATTGTCCTGGGCTGGGGCTCATGGGCACGTGGGGGCTCAGGGCTGCCCCAGGCCTCAGAAGTCAGGTCTGGCTTCTTGTTGGTGGGCAGAGGCTGCTGGGACACCCTCCCCACGTCTCACCTGGAGGCAGAGCTGGGCTTCGAGGCCAGGACTTGAACTCCAGGGCCGAGCTCTGCCCCTGCCCAGGATCGTCCTCTCAGATGCGGTCTCCCCGACAGCGGCCTGTTTGTTAAACACCAGCCGCCACAGGCAGGCAGTCCTTCGCAGGCTCCGGCTCGCTTGTTTCTCAGGACACATTTCCCAGTCCCCGCTCTCTCCAGGGTGTCCGATTCCTGTGGTGAACCAGATCCAGCTGCTGCTTCTAGCTCAAACTTCTCATGTTTAGAAAGAAAGGAGGACATTGTCGTCCTGTCCCAGCCCCCCTTGCTCCCCGGGAAAGCTCCGCTTCCCCCCAGTTTCTCCAGAACCTGCTGAGGTGGTGCCCCCTCGGTGTGCAGCCCCCCTCAGCTCACTTCA
>NW_005362155.1:1254263-1260211 GCF_000412655.1 Myotis brandtii | reverse complement strand
CTCTGCCTGGGGCGGGGAGCCGGGAGGGAGGCCGCTGGAGCCGGCAGAGGCCTGAGGTGTGTCCTTCCAGAGTTTACGTCTGTGCAGGCGTGATGTTCACTTAACTCCACGTCAGCCTTCCATGCTGCACATGACGTCACCACACTCTGCTTTAAACAGCACACATCTGCTGCCCCATCGTTTCTGGGGGCCAGGAGTCTGGGCACGGCCTCGCTGCGTCCCCGGCAGCAACCACGGCGTGGCCAGGGCTGCGGTCTCACCTGAGGCTCACAGGGAGGGATGGCTCCCAGGCTCCTGTGATGTTGGCAGCATCCGTGTGCCGTGGGCTGTTGGGCCGAGAGCCGCAGGCCCTTGCTGGCCCTTGGCAGGAGGCCACCCTCCGTTCTTCCCTCATGGCCTTCTCCCAGCCAGCCAGGGGGAGGGAGGGCGTCCGGGGAGTCGGAATGACTGTCTCACATGATGTAATCACATGTGCGGTCCCACACACCCATCACCTTTGCATGTTCTGTCGGTGAGAAACAAGTCACCGTCCTGCCCACACTCAAGAGGAGGGACCCCACAAAGGCAAGATACAAGGGGGGATCCTGAGGCCCTCAGAATCTCAGCCCCTGGGTGGGCGGGGCTGAGATTCCGGGCCATGTGACTGGGCTGGTAGGTGGGGCTGAGATGGGGGCCATGTGACTGGGCTGGGTGGGCGGGGCTGAGATTGGGGCCATGTGACTGGGCTGGTAGGCGGGGCTGAGATTGGGGCCATGTGACTGGACTGGTAGGCGGGGCTGAGATTGGGGCCATGTGACTGGGCTGGTAGGCGGGGCTGAGATTGGGGCCATGTGACTGGGCTGGTAGGCGGGGCTGAGATTGGGGCCATGTGACTGGGCTGGTAGGCGGGGCTGAGATTGGGGCCATGTGACTGGGCTGGTAGGCGGGGCTGAGATTGGGGCCATGTGACTGGGCTGGTAGGCGGGGCTGAGATTGGGGCCATGTGACTGGGCTGGTAGGCGGGGCTGAGATTGGGGCCATGTGACTGGGCTGGTAGGCGGGGCTGAGATTGGGGCCATGTGACTGGGCTGGTAGGCGGGGCTGAGATTGGGGCCATGTGACTGGGCTGGTAGGCGGGGCTGAGATTGGGGCCATGTGACTGGGCTGGTAGGCGGGGCTGAGATTGGGGCCATGTGACTGGGCTGGTAGGCGGGGCTGAGATTGGGGCCATGTGACTGGGCTGGTAGGCGGGGCTGAGATTGGGGCCATGTGACTGGGCTGGTAGGCGGGGCTGAGATTGGGGCCATGTGACTGGGCTGGTAGGCGGGGCTGAGATTGGGGCCATGTGACTGGGCTGGTAGGCGGGGCTGAGATTGGGGCCATGTGACTGGGCTGGTAGGCGGGGCTGAGATTGGGGCCATGTGACTGGGCTGGTAGGCGGGGCTGAGGTGCCAAACAATGCCTGAGCTGGAGGAACGACCAAACACCAGGCTGCTGGCTCTTACTCACTGTGGGGTCAGCCACGGACAGCAGCCCGAGTGCGAGTGGTACCGCCGCCCCCAGCCGTGCAGTAATGTCTTCCTTCCCTCCCCAGTTCCTAGTCCGTAATGTGACCTACAGGGAGCACACCCTCCACGTCCCAGCCAGCACCCTGAAGCCCGGGGCCCTCTACAGCGCGCGGGTGCGGGCCTGGGCCCCGAGCTACAACAGCATGTGGAGCGAGTGGAGCCCCCGCGTCCAGTGGCTTCACGGTGAGTATCCGTGATGAAAGCTGAGCAGTTAGAGTCCTCCCCCACCTCACGCTGTGCCCAGACACTGGCCCTGGCCGAGCATCTGGGTCTCCGTCCGAGGACGCCGCCACGGCAGGTAACAGAGGAACGACGGGCATGGCGCACTGGCCCGGGCGGGCAGGCGAGGCTGTAGTAACAGGTGCCCACGCGGTCCGAGCTTTCACATGTGGAAATGTGCTTCTTGCTGTGTAACAGTCCAACTGTGCTGGTCTGTGGGCGGTCTTCCTCCCGTGGCTCCATCTCTCAGGACAGAGATGATTGACCTTTTGTGTCATGGACCCTTTGGCAGTCAGGGAGGCCTGAGGACCCATTCAGAATAATGTTTTTAAAGCTATAAAATAAAGCACAGAGGGTTACAGGGGAAACTAGTTTTATTGAAATGCAATTATAAAAATGTTTTAAATATGTTTGTGATCTGGGAATATATGCTCCTCTGTTAACACATTAGAAACAGGAGCGAGGGCAGTTCTATAAATGCTGTCATTGGAAAGCGGATGAGATAAGTGACATTTTGTGATCTGGCAGCTGCAGTGTGGTAGGAGAACAGCTGTGATTTCTTTTGGCAGCTGAGTGACTGATGATGCTATCACCGTAGTTTGCTCCCTCCATTCCTAATGGGAAGAAATTCGAGGAGTTAGAAGTGAGTGAAAATAAAGATGTCATTTCTTTCCCATCCAAGTCCCAGACCTCTGAATTCTGTCTGCGACCTTGTTGGAGGTCTGTGGACCCCGAGTTAAGGATCTCCACACCTGCTTCTTAAAAACCTTAGCCTGGCCTGGCTGGTTGAACATTGTACCGTGCACCGGGAGGTCACTGGTTCAATTCCTGGCCTGGGCACGAGCCCGGGTTGCGGGCTCAATCCCCACTGGCGGGGGGGCGTGCAGGAGGTGGCCAATTGATCAGTGTTTCTCTCTCATCAATGTTTCTGTCTCTCTTTTTCTCTCCCTTCCTCTCCTTCTAAAATCAATATAAAATATATATATATATTTAAAAAAAGCCTTAGCCTGAAGTGACACATCACTCCTTTTCACATTTTATTGGTGAAACTGGCCACATGACCACACATAGCTGCAAGGGATTCTGGGAAATGTAGCCCTCACTTGTAGCTGCATCCCCAAAACAACTCTTTGCAACTTTATCACGTGGCTTTTGCAATAGAAGTGTTGAATTTTCTCACATAAAATGAATTATCTTACATGTGGACCTTCCCAGGTTCATACAGCAGCTCAGGGAACAGAACAGACAGAAATCCTGTCCTTCTAGAACTGGCACTCGGGGGCGGGGGGACAGAAAATAAACATACAGAAAAGAGGAAATCAGATCGATCTAGACCCAGAGGGCAGTCGGTCTCTGGGAAAGGGGACGGAGTGATGAGAGGGGCAACGGTAGAGCGGGCGTGGGGGGGTTTTGGAGTTGGCGAGGGTGAAGGGAATGAGGAGAAGGAGCCCGCTGTGCAGGACCTTCCCAGGTTCATACAGCAGCTCAGGGAACAGAACAGACAGAAATCCTGTCCTTCTAGAACTGGCACTCGGGGGCGGGGGGACAGAAAATAAACATACAGAAAAGAGGAAATCAGATCGATCTAGACCCAGAGGGCAGTCGGTCTCTGGGAAAGGGGATGGAGTGATGAGAGGGGCAAAGGTAGAGAGGGCGTGGCGGGGGGCGGTTTGGAGCTGACGAGGGTGAAGGGAACGAGGAGAAGGAGCCCGCTGTGTGAAGGTGATAACAGCTGTGGGCCTGCAGGCACTGCTCTGAGTGCTGTGGGTAGTGAGTCGCGTGACCCTCACATCTCCCCGTGAGATGAGCACTGTTGTTAACCCCATTGTACCGATGAGGAAACCCAGGCACCGAGAGTGTGAGGGACGTGTCCTGGCCACCAGTGAGGACACGACGGAGCCAGGCTTTGAACTCAGCTCGTCCAGGGCCAGAGTCACTGCCCTTGACCTCTGTGCTTCAGGAAGAGCAGCAAGTGCAAGATCCTGAGCTGGCACTGAGCGTGGAGCAGCAGGGGCAGCCAGGGGCCAGTGTGGCGAGGGCTCAGGGTGCAAGGGGAGGGCAGCAGGGGCTGAGGCGGGAGGGCTTGGGGGTGGCCCAGTCGTGCAGGGTCTGGGACACACTGTCCTGAGGCTCCGGTCTCCAGCCCTGGGAAATGGAGACCAGGCTGTACTGAGCGCAATGTGGGCTCACGGCTTCCCTCCCACCTCCAGACTACGAGTGGCCCTGGGAGCAGCACCTCCCACTTGCCGTCAGCATCTCCTGCATCGTCATCGTGGTCGTCTGCCTGTCCTGCTACTTCAGCATCCTCAAGTGAGTCCTGGGCCGGCCCCTGGGGGGAGTGGGCAGGAGTCCCTCCGCTCATCTGTCAGCTTCAGTCCTTGAACCATAAATGTTTATTGAGCAGCTACTGCGTGCGAGGCACTGAGGCAACAGCTGAAACAAAACCCGCAGGACTCTGTGCTCCTTGTGGGAGACACTGTCAGGTCTGCAAACGCCACGGCGCTTTCCACAGCCGCCCAGGCGCCGAGGGGAACACACCGGGCGGGCGCAGGGCACAGGTGTCCCGGGCGCTGTGTCCGGTGGGAGGAGGGGATATTTGAGCTGAGGCCTGACTGGGGGAAGGAGCTGGCCAGGGTGGGGCTGGGAAGGGCCTTCCCTTGGGAAAGGGAGGCGGGTCCTGCCCGGGGTATGGTCCAGACAGTTGGGGGCAGGTGACCATAGACCGCGGAATTCTAGCCGATTGCCCTGAGAGAGTCGGGAGAACCGGGCGTGGGTTCTGGCCCTGGCGCTGGTAGCTGTGTGACTGGCTCCTCCCTTGTAGGCTGAGAGAGAGGGAGAACGTATTTCGTCAGTCCTAAGAGTCTAAGAGAGTCTTGGATCACAGTGCGCTGTTAGGTAGAAGGAGCTTAGTTTCCAGTGAGTGTGAGCCCTAGGAAACATGGTGTCTCAGAGCCTCAGTCCTCCCATCTCTGAAATGGGACTAGCGAGCCCTGCCTTAACCTTGTGAGGATCAGTGATGGCCGAGGATTGACGGAGCGAGTGTCCCGCACTCTGCTGGGCACACAGCAAGTGTGCAGGGATTGCAAGCTCTCTTCTCCGTGTCTTGTCACCGACGCCTCCTAGTCACCGTGGGCTGGTCTTTCCCCTTCTCTGTGCCTCAGTTTCCCCATCGCCTGTCCTCCCAGCCCCACTCACTGTGTCCAGCACTCCAGCCTTCTTGCTGTTCTTTGAACGCACCAAGCAAGTTCCCTCCGAGCCTTTGCACTCGCTGTGCCCCTACCTGGAAAGCCCTTTCCCCTGGCATCGCCATGACTCGCTCCTCTTCCACCTTCAGTCGCCACTCAGAGGCCACCTCCTCAGGGAGGCCTTCCTGGATCACACCCTCCATTCCTCTCTATTCCTTTATCTTCTTTATTTTCTCTCATGGTACTTGATGCCATAATTAATGTCCTATAGTTATTTCTGTCTGTCTCCTCTTCTAGAAGATCAGCTATGTGAGGGCTGGGCTTTTGTCTGTCTTGTTCACTGTTGTGTCCCCGAGGCCTGGCACAGTGAGTGGTACATAGTAGGTGCTCGGTACAGACATGTTGACTGACTGAGTGGAGTCAGCGGAGGCCGATCCAGGGGCAATCTGAGGGCCTTCCCTCAGAGCTGACACTCCATGGCTCCAGGCCGACCAGGGGAGGGAAGGAACCTATTTCTCCCAGGGTCTCCTCAGCTTCTCAGGCCTCCCCTGGCCTGACTCTGAGCTGCTCCCTGGGGGACTGCTGATGGGCACACCCCGAATTCTCTGCAGCTTGAGTCCCTCCTACTTCCCTGGACTTGTTCCACTGAGGACAGAGGCAGCGAGTTGGGAGCAGAACGCTGGGGCACGAACCGGCTCTTCTGCTGCCAGCTGACCCTTCAGCCCTGTGAGCCTCATTGTGCTCATCTGTGAATGGGGTTGGCAGTAGGACCTGTTCCATGGGCTTAGGGTGAGACATCCCAAACCAATCAACATGGTCCTGACCCCTAGGAAGTACTGGCCATGTGATCATTTTTATGGGAAGAGAGACCAACGTGTTTTCCTTTCCTTTTTCAGGATTAAGAAGGAATGGTGGGACCACATCCCCAGCCCGGCCCACAGCTCCCTCGTGGCTATTGTCATCCAGGAGCCTCAGGTAGGAGAGGGCTGGTCCGGAC
>NW_005362155.1:1245335-1251040 GCF_000412655.1 Myotis brandtii | reverse complement strand
CCCCCCCCCCCCCCCGGGAGGGCAGCCAGGCTGGCGTGGCCGAGACTCGGAGAAGCCCGTGTGAAGTGAGGCTGTCGGACCCCGGGCCACAGAGGCTGGACCCTGTCCTCAACACTCACAGAGCCCAGCGCATGCTGCGGCCGGGAGGGAGGCATGGGAGCAGGGCCCACAGAGCCACCTGCAGGGCCCCGGAGGCTCCGGGCACCTGGGCTTGTGAGCGAGCTGTTGGCCTCTTGATCGGTCCACGCTTCCCCGCGCACTGCCCCTGTCACGCCGCCCAAGGCCTGCTTGTCCACCTGGTCACTCGGTTGCCCACGTCTTGCCCGGCCCCGGACTAGCTGCTGCCATGTCACTGGACTGGACGCTGAGCCTAGGAACTAACGAAGCAGCGGGAACGCATTGGGAGCTTTGGGGGACAGATGGGAAATCCGGGTCCTGGAGGCGTGGTCATCAGCCCAGAGGTGCCATCCATTAGGTGGACAGGAGCAGGATCTGGGCTGTGGAGGGCGCTTAGTCAAGTGGGGGTACCAGAAGCACACGAAAAACGGTGATTACCACGCAGTGACAGTTTGCTGGGGGCCCTGGTAGGCGTGGGGTCCCCAGAATAAACACACCCAGCTACCTTGGGCTGGTCTGTGCCTCGCAGACACCGTGGCTGGCAGCCACAGAGACCAGAGGGAGAGCTTCGCCCTGAGATCCGGCTGAGCGGGGCGTTCCAGACGCCGACACCAGGCACCTTTCGCCTGCACACTGGCCCGGACCGCACGCTGAGTAATGTGTGTGTGTGTGCGCGTCCCAAAGATTGTTGAAACCTAATATTTGTATTTGCTGAGGAGGCTGGAACGGGAGGGGTGGAGTTTTATATAAGTAAAGGTTCTTTATCTCTTTTTTTTACTTATGAAACAAGCCTACTGCCATTGTGAGTACTTTATCTTTATTAACTCATTGACTCCACACAGGGACTCAGTGCAATGAGTTGATTTAGGAGGGGATCCCAGGAAGCCCTGCTTGGGGAGCGGGCAGGGAGGCAGGGAGGGCAGGAGGCAGCAGAGAATGTTATCAAACAGCGCCAGCGCCGGCAACTGCTGCCTGATCCTGCCAGCAGCTTTGGGAAGCCATGCACCGTGTATGCCTGGAGGTGTCCCTGCAAAGTAGGGGTGGGGGGCTGGGGTGTTCGTCCACCCACTCCCCTCTGTCACTGGTGGAGGGCCACTGGCAGGGGCACTGGCAGCAGCTGGCACACTTTGCCAAGGTACACAGCGAGTTAGTAGCAGGCCCATAGCTGAACCCAGGCATGTCTCACCCAGGCTCTAGGTCAGGGGTGGGCAAACTTTTTGACTCGAGGGCCACAATGGGTTCTTAAACTGGACTGGAGGGCCGGAACAAAAGCATGGATGGAGTGTTTGTGTGAACTAATATAAATTCAAAGTAAACATCATTACATAAAAGGGTACGGTCTTTTTTTTTAGTTTTATTCATTTCAAATGGGCCGGATCCGGCCCGCGGGCCGTAGTTTGCCCACGGCTGCTCTAGGTGATTGTTCTGGACATCCAGTAGGTGGTGTGATGGAGGGGGCCTCAGACGGGCAGGCAGGGGATCGTAAGCTCCTAGGTCTGTGTTATTCTGTGTCTTTTTCAAAATGAGAGGCTTGGCTGTTGGAGGTTCCTTCCCGCTCTGGCTTTCTACACAGTGCACTAGAGGTGACGGGGAGCTCACTACCTTACATGCAGCCTGATGTTTGTCAAAAGCGTCTCCTTGGTTCTTTGTTTTTTTAAAGTGTCTCCTTTGTGCTGAGCCCAAAACTCTCTCTTTAGCTGCTGGAGTCAAAACACACACACACACACACACACACACACACACACACACACGCAGGTGGGGAAACTTAGCTCCAGAGAGGAAAAGGGATTTGCTAAGGTCAACAGTGAATGGCAGAGCCTGAACTAGGCCTCTGGACTTTTGCCTTCAGGAGCCTTCATAACAAAATATAATAATTAAAAAAAAATAGCCTTTTAGTGCCAAGCAACATGCCAAGTGCTGTATACCCACTGTGTCAGCCCTAGTAGGCAGGTCCAGCCATCCCAGTTTTACAGTTGGGAAGCAGGCCCACAGCGAGGAAGTCCTGGAGCCAGGTCTGGCTGCAGAGCTCCAGCCCCAGGGGATGCCATCTCATGTACAGCATGGCACCTATTCAAATGTCAGCTCTAATCCACTTTGAGCATCGTCTCAGAAAACCCAATTTAAAAATTAAGCAGCAAACCGAGGAAATACATTTGTGTGAGTGGTGGAGTGGCAGTTGGGTTGGAGTGCAACAGAATGGAGGCAGGAGTCACTGTTCTCTCCTCGGGATCTTACAAGAAAGAAACCCAGGTTGTCAGCTGAGGCTGATGTGACAGAAATGGCTGGGCTTGGGGAGGGTGGGATGGAGAATTAGATATCGAGATGCCTCCTGTCTCTTCCCTGCATTTAACCCCACCCTCCCAGGCTCAGGGAAGCTGGAGAAAGGCCACTGTCCTTGCTCCCCCAACCCCCTTCTCCAGCTTAACCCGGGGAAGGAGAAAGCAGAGCAGAAAGCAGGTAGCAGGAAAGCCCACATCCCACCCATAATCACTGAGCACCTACTATGCCAGCTACTGTGCTGGGTGCTGAGGAAACAGTGAGATGAGGTTGCTTCCCTCCTGGATCTTACAGTCTGTTGGGGAGACAGACATGAAATAGACAAAAGGGAAAATTGCAAACACCAATGGGTGCTGTGAACCCTAAGAAAGACTAAGAAGGGCTCCTGGTGGCTAACTGGGCTCAAATTTAAAAAACACACAGGACACACAGACCCTAAGAGCAATAGCCATGCACAGATCTCTCATGCAAACTGCACCTCAGGGAGAAGCCTGCACTGTTTCTGCCATCTGAGCCAGCCCTTATAAAGGGACTCCTGAAATCCTATTTCAACCAATAAGACTAAGGTTTTCCCCATCCAATTGGAGCTGTGCAACTCCAACCAACCAGAGTGGCTCTATCCTGACCAATCAGGACAGTGCCTTTTGGACCAATCAAATTGTGAGGATTTGGAGTCCTCATTTACATGTGGATAGACCAGTGGTCTTCTGCCTTCTGCCTTCTGACTTCTACCTTCTGTGCATGGGCCACGAAGTTTCAATCACACTGTATGCGCGCCCGCATGTGGTATTTTGTGGAAGAGCCACACTCAAGGGGCCAAAAAGCCGCATGTGGCTCGCGAGCCGCAGTTTGCCGACCACTGGGATAGATCAATCAGGGATCAAGGGCAGGGACTCCTGTCCATATAAACCAGCTACCCTCCAGCTCTGAGAAGGTACTTTTCCTTCCCACTGAAGACTGAGTCTGCCTGGCTGAGCTGAAACAATGAAGCTGTCTCTCTTCAAAGTGAGGCATCAAGGAGCAGAGCATCTGGGAGCAGAGCTGTCGGCCAGAGAGGGGCCGCCGGGCTGCCTTCCAGACATGCTGTTCCACAGCCGTGCTGTACCATAACTGAGCTGTTTTACTCTGAAAAGTCTCCTTCTTCACCACACCCCAACTTGGGGATTCCTGTTGCTGTTAAATTGGTGCCAACAACCATCAGTTGACAGTGCTCTGAAGAAAACAGGGTCTGAGACGGGGGAGCTAAAGGGAGGTCTTTAGGAGGCGTGTTCATAGCACAGAAGGACCAGCCACAGCAGTGAACCAGGGACAGTGGTGGGAGGAAGGCCGGGCACAATGGGGGATGGAGTGAGGAATTTATATTTGGCTTAAATGAACATTAGCCCCACCCCCTGAGAAACATGGCCCCATAGACACCCGTCTCTCTTTAATCTCCCCAATCCCAAAATGTAACCCGCCCACAAGCAGGAGCCAATGAGAGGGCGGGAGCCCCTGGAAGTCCTCCAATAGGGCTCCCTCTCACCTTGTGGAAGTGGAGGACTGAGGTTCCCCCTGACAGCAGCGCTGGTTAACGTCCTCATTGCTGGTACTCTCGCCCAGGAATAAAGGCAATCCCACCAGGAATGAGTTGATTTGCACAGAGGAGTGGCTGGCTGCCAGGGCCTTTCTTAGAATTTCCTTGACAAAATACTTTTTCAAATCCCCTTAAAATCTGGTCCTTGGGCTCCAAAGCCCTGGTCTCCAAATTAGGCAGGACACCCCGAGGCTCTTTGGGGCGTAAAGCCCTAGACCCCTTGACTGTTTTCTATGTCCCCTTCATCCTGCCTGTGCCTTCGTTTCTCATTGGGAAACAGAAAGTGTTAGGGGCAGAAACGGAATAGTGGGGACTAGCTATAGTTATAAGAAATATCAACCATGCTCTGTTAGCCATGATTGTTCTGTTCTGACCAGAGAAAGCACATTCTGACCTGGCTGAGAGTTGTATGCCCTGGAACATGGGCGCTAACATCAGAATGCAGCCCATCCTGCTTTTCTGAGAACTGCCTGTCATGGAAAGATTAGACAGTCTAGTCCCGGAGGCGCCAAAGATACCTGTTCTCTTAGCCACCCCGCCGCTGCCGTCCCACACTGCCTGTACCCTGGAACCACTGCGCCTGCCACCGTCCCATGCCTGTCCTTCCTACTTGCCCACATCATCTTTGTCTTTCTACCCCAGTGGTTCTCAACCTTGGCTGCACATAGAATCACCTGGGAATCTTTTTAAAATCCTGATTTCTGGGCCTCATCCGCCGGAAATTCTGTTTCACCTGGGAGTCTTTTTAAAATCCTGATTTCTGGGCCTCATCCTCCGGAAATTCTGTTTCTTTGTTATGGGGTGGGGCCACAACATTGGTAACAAAGAAACAGAATTTCCGGAGGATGAGGCCCAGAAATCAGGATTTTAAAAAGATTCCCAGGTGATTCTAATGTGCAGCCAAGGTTGAGAACCACTGCTCTACCCAATATAAGCAACTGGCTGATGGTGGGGTGCAGAGCATATTTCTGTGGGTGACCTGCTGCTCTCCCCTCCTGCCGGCAGGACTGGAATAAACGCTCCTGCATGATTCAACCCCATCTCTGCTGAATTGGCTCAAGTAGTGACAGGCAGCCCGGACCCACTGGTTGTTCGGTTACAAAAGGATAATAAAACCTGGGAGTTTTCTTGGAGATAGTCTCCACATAATCGTCTTCACCATGTCTCAGATTTACTCCAGCCTGGCTGGGGCACAGGTGACAAGAATTAAAGGTACACGCCCTGACTGGTTTGGCTCAGTGGATAGAGCATCGGCCTGCGGACTGAAGGGTCCCAGGTTCAATTCCAGTCAAGGGCATGTACCTTGGTTGTGGGCACATCCCCAGTAGGGGGTGTGCAGGAGGCAGCTGATCGATGTTTCTCTCTCTATCCCTCTCCCTTCCTCTCTGTAAAAAATCAATAAAATATATTTTTTAAAAAAGAATTAAAGGTACAAACAGCTTAGAAATCTAGAATTCTCAGCCCTGGCCACTGCTCAGGTTTCTTCAGAACTTCCCTGTGAGTATCCTGGGCTCCCACTGCCATTGGTTAAGCCTGACAGGGGAGCCCTAGCTTCTGCCCCCCCACGACCCCTCACGCTCTCTGGCTTATGCCTACCCTTCCTGGGTCAGGACTGCCCCACACCAGGCCTGGGATTCACTCCTTCATTCAAATATTACTCCCTGGCAGGCAATTGTTAAACCAAAAATACATTTCTCAAGTTATGAGGATGGATCAAAGTTTTATTTTAAATTTACAG
>NW_005362155.1:1240594-1244864 GCF_000412655.1 Myotis brandtii | reverse complement strand
CCGGGGTGTGGGTCGCGGACCTGGAGGAAGGCCTTGGCTGACCCCAGGGGGCCTCCAGAGCCGTTGATTTCGGGGTCCCGTGCCTTCGCTCTGCACACTTAATTTTACAAGATTTTCCCTAGGTGGTGGGTGCATCTGCTCTTTTTTCTTTAAACAAAGAACCTACTTGTTGCTTTCTTTCTGGTTATTGAAGTGGCACGTGCCAGCCTTCTCGATTCAGAGAAAACCTGAAGGTATAAATAGGAAAGTGAGAGCCACCGGAAATCCCCGCCCCCGCCCGGCACCTGGCGGCTTGTGGGCGTCGCAAATGACTGTTTCTGGAGACGTATCTATCTCTGTTAGCTTCCTGTTGAATACATTTTCTGATATCATTTTCCTACAAAAGTTATTAATTTAACAAGACACCAAGGGTTTTTTGAGCCCCCGCGGCAAGGGAGGCATGACCTCAGCGGCCGCTCACAGCAGCGGAGGCCGCGGGTGGGACTTGCCCAGGATGCACCCTGACTCCTACCCGCCCCTCCCCCCATGGTCTTACACCCCCTTTTTCAGATGAGAACAGACACTGAGGCTCAGAGAAGCAAGGCTCTACCTCATCCTGCCTCTGAACCTGCCTTTGCCCGCGGAGCGGTGTGACCACGGGCAGGTACTGACCACTCTGGCCTCAGTTTCTCCCCATCGCACGCAGATAAGAGAAGCCCCTGCAGCCACAGTGGGGGGTGAGGACCGATGCCACGAGGGGCGAAGGCCAGGCGGTGCCCGTGCTCTGGTGATTAACTGGCCTGAGGCACCTGACAGCAGCAGGACCTGCCAGGCTCCCTCAATACCCCACCCTTTCCCACCAAATCTGTGGGCAGCTGGCCGGGGAGAGAGGCGGGCTCGGCGGGCTTGGCTGGAGGCCAGATCCTGGGCCCCTGCTGCCCTCTAGTGGCCCACGCTGGCCCCAGTGGTTCCAGTAGCTCCAGGTCCAGTCCCAGGCCGGTGCCAAGCCCAGAAAACTAGTCCTGGGAGATCCCCCGCCCCCTCCAGCACCTGGTGAAAGGGCTTAGCTGACATACACTGGGAACTCCCTGTGCTCCAAGGACCGGCTGTGTGAGGGGGGGAGGCCGTCATGGAACCTCTCTGTGCTTGCTTCCTCATCTGTAAAACAGGAATAATAATAGTGCCGACATGGTTAGAATTAAACATGTTAATACACGTAAGGCTCGCGATAGCGCCTGCCCAAGTGTTCGCTGGCCTTCTTCTCATTCTACTGAGTTGGTCTGTGGGTGTTGTGGAGCCGAGGGCATAAAACATAAAGGAAGTGACATTCTACAGTTCACGTTACTTTATTGCAGAAAGGACAGGCTGGAGCGATGGAAACCCCAGACAAGTGGTCCCGAGGCATCATCCCACCAACCCGTGTTTGCGCCTGTCCACGTGACTCCCAGACCTCATCCATGTGCAGAGCCAGTGACTGTGCGTGCATAGAGGTTCTGTCCTGCATTTCTCACCACGTGGCCACATGCATTATATACACGCCCCCGCCCTGTTTTCCTCTCGCCCCTCAGGTTCTACCATACGCCACCTGGAGGATCTTGCCCAGACTCTGCTGTCCTCCTTACAGACAGGTGGCCGAGCTTCCCACAGGTCTTTCCAGAGGAGAACGAGACAAGAGAGGTCCAGAGAGAGAGACTGAAGCCAGACTTCTGATCCTGGCTGCAGGCTGATACCCGACTCCAGCCACAGAATGGCCTCTGACTCAAGCCATAGACTGATTCGTGACCCACACTGTGGACTTATTTGTGATCGTGGCTGTAGATTGGCCCAGGCACAGGCTGACCCCTAGCCCTGGCCACAGACTAATCTTTGACCCCAGTTGTAGGCCGATCTCTGAGTCTGGCCACCGGCGCCCTCACTGACACCCCACCCCATCCAGGAACTGGCATTTCCTGATTTGCAGCTGGTAAACTCAGCTTGAGTTGGTCAGCATATCTGGTCTGTCTGTCCTGCCTCTCTACCATGGGACCACAGGGCAAGCGGGCAGTTCTCTTTTTTAAGCAAAGAGAGCAGCATTAGAAGGCCCCTCTGCAAACTTCCTTCTGCCCTGGATGGGAGGTCTGGTGCTCTGGCAGCCGTCTTGTGACCACGAGGGGAAGCGTGTGGGGATGAGAGACAGCGCTCTGGACCTGGCACAGGGGGAGCAGAAAAGAGCCTGCGTCCCTGATCGCTTCATCACGCGATCAAACCAACCTTGGGATTCTTAAATAAACCATGAACCTGCTTTTTTGTTTTGTTTTGTCGAAACTACTGTGGTGGTGCTCTTGCAGCCATAAAGCAACCTTAAAGATCGTGGCCGGTGGAGTAACGGGCCTCCAAAGATAAACCGGTCCCAATCCCCGGAAGCTGTGAACACATGGAATCAAGCTTGCTAATCGGCTGACCTGGAGAGGTTATCTGGACGGGCCCCATGCAATCACGAGGGCGCTTATAAGAAAGAGGGAGGCAGGAGAGTTTGCGTCCGAGAGAGACTGCAAATGCTATGCTGCTGCCTGGGAAGACGGGAGACAAGCACGAGCCATGGAGTCTCCGGAAGGAATGCGGTCCTGCGGACACCTTGGTTTTTAGCTTAGTGAGACCAAGTTCTGACCTCTTACCCCTGGAGTTGTAAGATAATACATTTTCATGTTTCAAGCCACTGAATTCACAGCAATCTGTTACAGCAGCAAGGGGAAGCATTCCTCCGTGCATCTGACTTTGGATTCTAGACACTCCAGCCTGCTTTTCCTCCAGCCTTGTCCCTCCAGCCTCTCCCGCTCCCTCACCATTGGCCCTCAGTCGCCACTTCCAGAGGATTCTGTCGAATGTCCGCCAGTCCTACCTCCTCGGCATCCACCGTCCCTTAGCATGAACATGGGGCTCGCGGCTTCATGGGCGGCCCCAGTGCAGCAGCGCAGTGGCGGGTGGACGCTGAAGCTCCCAGGCCCCTGACTTGAAATTCTTAATGATCTTACCTGTGCATCTGTGTTTGTAAGGAAAGTCCAATTGACATGGAGCACGCAGCAAGGATTCGCAGTCTCGGCTCCCACGTGGCCCCACCTCCACCACCCGCCTGCTTCCCTGGGCAGGTTCCTGGCCACCTGCTCTTCCACCCCTTGGCTCTCTGGACACCAGTCAACCTCCCCCTGCCCACCCCGTCCAGCAGCCACACTGCCTTCGCCCAGGAGGGGGTCCAGGCTCAGGCACAGGGACACGTGGCCCCACCTCCACCACCCGCCTGCTTCCCTGGACAGGTTCCTGGCCACCTGCTCTTCCACCCCTTGGCACTCTGGACACCAGTCAACCTCCCCCTGCCCACCCCTGTCCAGCAGCCACACTGCCTTCACCCGGGAGGGGGTCCAGGCTCAGGCACAGGGGGGGTCGACGGCACTGCTCACCTCCCGAGCTGCCGCAGGGTGCCTGCTGGGTGGCTAGAGGCCACAATTCAGCCAAGTCAGCAAGTCAAACCTGCTGCCCACTCCCTATATGGCAACAGAGTCACCATCTTGGATTCTTAGTACCTTCTGAACAAAAAGGCCTGCATTTTCATTTTGCACCGAGCCCCTCAAACTAATAGCCATTCCTGCCATAGGGTCTCCACAAAGTTGACCTGCCACTCCCTCTGGACCCCAAGCACCATCACCCCTGTGTTTCGGCTTCGTCCTTCCGCAGGCTTCTTCCCATCACTGCGGTCATCTGTCAAGTCCTTCCATCTGCAAACAACCAAAGGTTCCCTCCCCCACACTTCCTTCTTCTCCCTCTCCCTCCCGCTCCCTCTCTCTCTGCCCAGACAGTTCTCGAAAGCTGTCTCCCTGTCCCCGCTTCCTCCCTGCACACCCACTCCTCAGCCCTCTGTGCAGAAGCTGCCGTCACTTCTGCCATGAAATTGCTGTCACTGCTGCCACCGCCAGTGCAGGCAGGTCCGCTTCAGTCCTATCTTCCCGCAGCATGACCTCCCCCTCGTCCATGAACCTCTGCCCCTCGTGTTGCTGCTGCTGCTGGCTGCTTGCTCCTGCTCAGGCTCACCTCCCAGGGTCTCTCCTCGGCCTTCCCTAAACATCGGGGGCCTCAGAGCTCATCTTGGGCCTCACACATGCACACACACGCACACATACACACACACACGGCTGCTTGCTCCTGCTCAGGCTCACCTCCCAGGGTCTCTCCTCGGCCTTCCCTTAAACATCAGGGGCCTCAGGGCTCATCTTGGGCCTCACACAAGCACACACACACATGCACACACACATGCACACAC
>NW_005362155.1:1236473-1239108 GCF_000412655.1 Myotis brandtii | reverse complement strand
CAGCAAGGATTCGCAGTCTCGGCTCCCACGTGGCCCCACCTCCACCACCCGCCTGCTTCCCTGGGCAGGTTCCTGGCCACCTGCTCTTCCACCCCTTGGCTCTCTGGACACCAGTCAACCTCCCCCTGCCCACCCCGTCCAGCAGCCACACTGCCTTCGCCCAGGAGGGGGTCCAGGCTCAGGCACAGGGAGGGTCGACGGCACTGCTCACCTCCCGAGCTGCCGCAGGGTGCCTGCTGGGTGGCTAGAGGCCACAATTCAGCCAAGTCAGCAAGTCAAACCTGCTGCCCACTCCCTATATGGCAACAGAGTCACCATCTTGGATTCTTAGTACCTTCTGAACAAAAAGGCCTGCATTTTCATTTTGCACCGAGCCCCTCAAACTAATAGCCATTCCTGCCATAGGGTCTCCACAAAGTTGACCTGCCACTCCCTCTGGACCCCAAGCACCATCACCCCTGTGTTTCGGCTTCGTCCTTCCGCAGGCTTCTTCCCATCACTGCGGTCATCTGTCAAGTCCTTCCATCTGCAAACAACCAAAGGTTCCCTCCCCCACACTTCCTTCTTCTCCCTCTCCCTCCCGCTCCCTCTCTCTCTGCCCAGACAGTTCTCGAAAGCTGTCTCCCTGTCCCCGCTTCCTCCCTGCACACCCACTCCTCAGCCCTCTGTGCAGAAGCTGCCGTCACTTCTGCCACGAAACTGCTGTCACTGCCGCCACCGCCAGTGCAGGCAGGTCCGCTTCAGTCCTATCTTCCCGCAGCATGACCTCCCCCTCGTCCATGAACCTCTGCCCCTCGTGTTGCTGCTGCTGCTGGCTGCTTGCTCCTGCTCAGGCTCACCTCCCAGGGTCTCTCCTCGGCCTTCCCTAAACATCGGGGGCCTCAGAGCTCATCTTGGGCCTCACACATGCACACACACGCACACATACACACACACACGCACACACATGCACACACTCCATGGGCAATCTCATCTGTTTCCATAAGGTTAACTACAACCTTTACTGAAACTATTGGAGTTTCATGGGGCAGGGACTGTGTCACCCAGCTCCCAGCACGGCGGCTGGCACAGTGTGCTCAATAATCACTTGCTGAATGAATGAATGGTGTCTTCTAAATAGATCTGCCAGCCCAGATCTCTGGCCTGAACTCATATATCCATCTGTGTCCGCATCTCTCACCCAGACATTTCATGTCCTATCTGTGCACATCATGTCCAATGTGACATATGTGATGAGATAGTGTGTATTTTATTAAGTCCTTTCTTTCCTATCAGGTCTCTCCCCCCGCCTCCCACTAGAAGGTAGACTCCTTGGGCACAGAGGTCTTTGGTTGGTTGGCTCAGTGCTGTATCCCAGGGCCTTAGAACAGTGCATGGCACACAGTAGGTGCTCAATAAATACGTTCTGAGCAAATCAATGGGTCTCCACATGGATGGCCCACATCTCAGCCCCAGTATACCCAGAACTGAGCCCTCCACGTCCGCCCACACCTCCTCCTCCAGGCCCTGGTCTCACTTGTTAAGGCTGCAGAGCAGGCATCTCCCAGCCTGCCCGCCTCCTCCCCGCCCCAAGGAAATTCAGGTGCCGGAGTCTGTCCCTAGGATTCCTCCCCTCCAGCAACTCTGTTCGAACAAGTCAGCCTCCTCATCTTATCACCTAGAATTCTGCCAATAGCGTCTTTCTTCTCAACATTCCCCCCACCAGGACCAGAGCTATTTTTTCGATCGTGTTATTTCCAGCTCACACAGCCTCCTGGCTCCCGTTAACCAAGTGTGGGGTGCAGGCCCCTGGGGTGACCCAGGTGAGGGACACACCCCTGGGGTCCCTAAGGTCACTTTAGGTGGCATATGGGTGTGGTGTCTAAGGCATTAAACCGAGAAAGTGATTCCTTTTTCAATTCTCTTTCCTTCTGACTAGCCTTCCCCAGGCCACACCACATGGAGCCAGAACGTAATAACTCACTTTTGGTTTTGTTGTGTTGTTTTACAGTTCCCTTCTACTTATGATGAATGCTGGTTGTCCATTCGTGACGATGGCAATGTTGCTTTTTAAAATACAGTTATTGAAATAAAACAAGTAAGTCAGTATGAAGAAAAGGTTGAAGGGAATAATGACGGGGAACATGTAAATATGGAAGAAATAACCGTGGCAGTGCGCACGAGGGACGCAAGTTTGGGAGACACCATCTACAGACCAGAGTCCACACCCTTTGCTTCCTGGCTCCTGGCTCCCTCCCTTCTCATTCTTCAGCCCATATCACTCCCTGACCCCATGACCTATTACCTCTAGTCACTGTGACCTGTCACCCTACACACCAGGACCCATTGTTACTGACCCAGAGTCCATGTGTCTGATTCTTCGAAAGGCCAGAACTTAAAATGTCAGTTTGGCTTTGGCCGGTGTGGCTCAGTGGGTTGGGCCTTGTCCCATGCACCGAAAGGTTGCTGGTTGATTCCTGGTCAGGGCACATGCCCAGGTTGCCAGTTTGATCCCTGGTCAGGGTGCATACAAGAGGCAACTGATTGATGTTACTCTCTCACATCAATGTTTCTCTCTCTCTCTTCCCTTCCTCTCTCTCTCTCAAAGCAATGAAAACATTGAAAAAAATGTCAGTTTGAAGTAAGGAAAGGCTTA
>NW_005362155.1:1228973-1231473 GCF_000412655.1 Myotis brandtii | reverse complement strand
CCACTCTGCGTCCTGTGACATCGCCTTGGCAGCCTGGACTCGGGCCTGGGGGAGTATTCACCCCGCAGAAAGCAGCAGACACCACATGTCAGGTTTTGCTTTTTGATTGTTGGCTTAGCAGCACACTGCCCGTGTGGCTGGGGGGCCACAGGAATGCTTCCCCACTGCCAGGCTCTGTGCACGCGGCCCCTTGTGCCTGGACCACTCTCCACTCCCTTCACATCCCCACCCACCGGCCCCTCCCGCTAACCACAGCTCCTCGCGGCCCCTGACCTTTGCAGGACAAGGCCTGTGCGTATCCTTCCCCCTCTTTCCCTGCACCGTGCCCAGCCGGGTGTGAAAGCTGCCGCTGTCAGTAAACGCCTGTTGATTGACTGACGGACGGCTCTCGGTAAATATTTTGAGAGTTTGAGCTTTCCCCGTGTGAAGGCGGGGAAACGGCGGCAGCCTGAGCTTTCAGTAAAGAGGAGCCTCTTTGAGGAAGGGAGTCTTTGCAGAACTCACACAGCTGCCTGGAAGCCGAGTCATTGCAGCCCTTCCTCCCTGAGTGCGCAGCCTCCTGGAAGCCAGGTGTCTCGGGGCCACTGCTCCCTAATGTGCCAGATGGGGGACAGAAGGCGGTGGGGGACGTTAGGGCAGAGGTTCCTGATGGGGCTGCGGCTCTGCCAGGTCTGGAGGAGCGTGCACACACATGAGCACACACATGAGCACACGTGGGTTGTGCACATGTCTGCAAATGTATGTGGTATTTGTCACTTGGATCATGGTCTGGTCTCCGGGGGATTGACAGGGACTCGGGGACTGTCAGTCTACAGGGAGTGCTGAAAACAAACTGATCTCTCTCCCCTGCACCCCACCCACCCCTGCCAAGACCCAGGCTGTGTCCTGAGCTCCTGCAGAGAGGGAGGGAGGTGTATACTCACAAGTGGGCTGTCCTCACAGGGATCCTGACGCACGGGAGAGTCCAGCTCTGCATCTGACACGCAGTAAGCACTCTCTAACAGGGCATGTCTGTCTGATTTAAACACCGCACGTGCATGTCTATACACGCATGTGCCCCTGCTAGATTGCACACGCTGGGAGGGTAGGAGCTCTGTTTCTTCACTGTTATGTGCCTGGCACATAGTAGATGCTCAATAAATACTTGTTCATATGAAAGTGTGCTTATGTGACAATGTGTGTGTACTTGCACATGTGTGAACTTGAATGGCTGGGGTGTTACAGGCTTTGTATGCAAGCCCTTGAACAGGGACATGCATGCCTGAGTGTGAATGTGCTTAAAGCATGTGTGAGTGAATGGGGTACATCCTCGATGCCCTATGTGACCATTTGGGATGAATCTCATGCTATGAGGAAATCTGTGTCTATGGGCTTGAGTTGTATGTGCACATGGGTGAGAAAGATGGTGCAGTGGCTAACAGCTGGACTCTGGAGCCAAATGGTCCAGATTCAAATTCCAGTTTCATTCTCTCCTACCTGTGCAACCAGGGACAGGTTACTAAAGTCTCTGTGCCTCAGTTTCTGCACCTGTGAGGTGGGACAATATCAGCACCTGCTTCCTAGCTGGGGGACTGAATGAGATACTAGCACCTGCACAGTGCACGTCCAGGCCACGGTGGCTGCTTTTATTTGTGTATCGCATTTGCCCGTACAAGCAACTCTGTGTCCCGCCCCCCACATGTCCCCCACCCCAGCCTAGAGACATCAGGACCCTATCTGCCGGGCACCCCGATTGATGCGGGTTCCAGGGCAATGATCAGGCTTCGGACGAAGATGATCGGGGCCGGGTGGGGTGGGGCAGGGCCTGTGGGAAACTCTGGACACGGACCTGGAGTGCGTGCCTGTGTGTGAAGCCATCCTTCCTCCCCACTCACCAAGGAGACGTGGTCGCCTGACTCCCTCCCCCCGGCCTGGAGAGATCAGTCTTTTCTGGACCAGCTCACTGGGCTCTGGGAGGCAGGATTGAGACGATGGGGGTGGCACTCACTCCGAGGAGTGGGTGGTCCCAGAATGTGTCCACGGTGAGTCCATTCAGGGTGGTTCTGGGTGTGCCCTTCAGAGAACCATCAGGCCAGATTAGACCACAAATGCCCATAAAACGAACAGAGCCAGGTGCCTTCGAGGGTCTAACAAGGGCTGTACGCGCGGGAAGGAAACCTCAGAGCCCTGAAGGCACCAGAGCAGGCTGGTCCCCACCAGAGTGACTTAGGAGGCCTCCCGTCCCTCCTGGGGACCCAGAGGACAGGGGTGACCTAGAGGACAGGAGTGACCTGGGAGGACCCGAAGGACAGGAAGTGACCTGGGAGAACAGGAGTGACCCAGAGGACAGGAGTGACCTGGGAGGACAGGAATGACCCAGAGGACAGGAGTGACCTAGAGGACAGGAGTGACCTGGGAGGACCCGAAGGACAGGAAGTGACCTGGGAGAACAGGAGTGACCCAGAGGACAGGAGTGACCTGGGAGGACAGGAAGTGACCTGGGAGGACCCGGAGGACAGGA
>NW_005362155.1:1219309-1228009 GCF_000412655.1 Myotis brandtii | reverse complement strand
GAGGACCAGCGGGGTGCTGAGGCCGACTCGCAGCAGCTCCTGAGAGCCAGTCTCACACGTCTTTTTTCCACTCTGCGTCCTGTGACATCGCCTTGGCAGCCTGGACTCGGGCCTGGGGGAGTATTCACCCCGCAGAAAGCAGCAGACACCACATGTCAGGTTTTGCTTTTTGATTGTTGGCTTAGCAGCACACTGCCCGTGTGGCTGGGGGGCCACAGGAATGCTTCCCCACTGCCAGGCTCTGTGCACGCGGCCCCTTGTGCCTGGACCACTCTCCACTCCCTTCACATCCCCACCCACCGGCCCCTCCCGCTAACCACAGCTCCTCGCGGCCCCTGACCTTTGCAGGACAAGGCCTGTGCGTATCCTTCCCCCTCTTTCCCTGCACCGTGCCCAGCCGGGTGTGAAAGCTGCCGCTGTCAGTAAACGCCTGTTGATTGACTGACGGACGGCTCTCGGTAAATATTTTGAGAGTTTGAGCTTTCCCCGTGTGAAGGCGGGGAAACGGCGGCAGCCTGAGCTTTCAGTAAAGAGGAGCCTCTTTGAGGAAGGGAGTCTTTGCAGAACTCACACAGCTGCCTGGAAGCCGAGTCATTGCAGCCCTTCCTCCCTGAGTGCGCAGCCTCCTGGAAGCCAGGTGTCTCGGGGCCACTGCTCCCTAATGTGCCAGATGGGGGACAGAAGGCGGTGGGGGACGTTAGGGCAGAGGTTCCTGATGGGGCTGCGGCTCTGCCAGGTCTGGAGGAGCGTGCACACACATGAGCACACACATGAGCACACGTGGGTTGTGCACATGTCTGCAAATGTATGTGGTATTTGTCACTTGGATCATGGTCTGGTCTCCGGGGGATTGACAGGGACTCGGGGACTGTCAGTCTACAGGGAGTGCTGAAAACAAACTGATCTCTCTCCCCTGCACCCCACCCACCCCTGCCAAGACCCAGGCTGTGTCCTGAGCTCCTGCAGAGAGGGAGGGAGGTGTGTACTCACAAGTGGGCTGTCCTCACAGGGATCCTGACGCACGGGAGAGTCCAGCTCTGCATCTGACACGCAGTAAGCACTCTCTAACAGGGCATGTCTGTCTGATTTAAACACCGCACGTGCATGTCTATACACGCATGTGCCCCTGCTAGATTGCACACGCTGGGAGGGTAGGAGCTCTGTTTCTTCACTGTTATGTGCCTGGCACATAGTAGATGCTCAATAAATACTTGTTCATATGAAAGTGTGCTTATGTGACAATGTGTGTGTACTTGCACATGTGTGAACTTGAATGGCTGGGGTGTTACAGGCTTTGTATGCAAGCCCTTGAACAGGGACATGCATGCCTGAGTGTGAATGTGCTTAAAGCATGTGTGAGTGAATGGGGTACATCCTCGATGCCCTATGTGACCATTTGGGATGAATCTCATGCTATGAGGAAATCTGTGTCTATGGGCTTGAGTTGTATGTGCACATGGGTGAGAAAGATGGTGCAGTGGCTAACAGCTGGACTCTGGAGCCAAATGGTCCAGATTCAAATTCCAGTTTCATTCTCTCCTACCTGTGCAACCAGGGACAGGTTACTAAAGTCTCTGTGCCTCAGTTTCTGCACCTGTGAGGTGGGACAATATCAGCACCTGCTTCCTAGCTGGGGGACTGAATGAGATACTAGCACCTGCACAGTGCACGTCCAGGCCACGGTGGCTGCTTTTATTTGTGTATCGCATTTGCCCGTACAAGCAACTCTGTGTCCCGCCCCCCACATGTCCCCACCCCAGCCTAGAGACATCAGGACCCTATCTGCCGGGCACCCCGATTGATGCGGGTTCCAGGGCAATGATCAGGCTTCGGACGAAGATGATCGGGGCCGGGTGGGGTGGGGCAGGGCCTGTGGGAAACTCTGGACACGGACCTGGAGTGCGTGCCTGTGTGTGAAGCCATCCTTCCTCCCCACTCACCAAGGAGACGTGGTCGCCTGACTCCCTCCCCCCGGCCTGGAGAGATCAGTCTTTTCTGGACCAGCTCACTGGGCTCTGGGAGGCAGGATTGAGACGATGGGGGTGGCACTCACTCCGAGGAGTGGGTGGTCCCAGAATGTGTCCACGGTGAGTCCATTCAGGGTGGTTCTGGGTGTGCCCTTCAGAGAACCATCAGGCCAGATTAGACCACAAATGCCCATAAAACGAACAGAGCCAGGTGCCTTCGAGGGTCTAACAAGGGCTGTACGCGCGGGAAGGAAACCTCAGAGCCCTGAAGGCACCAGAGCAGGCTGGTCCCCACCAGAGTGACTTAGGAGGCCTCCCGTCCCTCCTGGGGACCCAGAGGACAGGGGTGACCTAGAGGACAGGAGTGACCTGGGAGGACCCAGAGGACAGGAAGTGACCTGGGAGAACAGGAGTGACCCAGAGGACAGGAGTGACCTGGGAGGACAGAAAGTGACCTGGGAGGACCCGGAGGACAGGAAGTGACCTGGGAGGACCTAGAGGACAGGAGTGACCTGGGAGGACCCGAAGGACAGGAAGTGACCTGGGAGAACAGGAGTGACCCAGAGGACAGAAGTGACCTGGGAGGACCCGGAGGACAGGAGTGACCTGGGAGGACCTGGAGGACAGGAGTGACCTGGGAGGACAGGAGTGACCTAGAGGACAGGAGTGACCTAGAGGACAGGAGTGACCTAGAGGACAGGAGTGACCTAGAGGACAGGAGTGACCTAGAGGACAGGAGTGACCTAGAGGACAGGAGTGACCTAGAGGACAGGAGTGACCTAGAGGACAGGAGTGACCTAGAGGACAGGAGTGACCTAGAGGACAGGAGTGACCTAGAGGACAGGAGTGACCTAGAGGACAGGAGTGACCTAGAGGACAGGAGTGACCTAGAGGACAGGAGTGACCTAGAGGACAGGAGTGACCTAGAGGACAGGAGTGACCTAGAGGACAGGAGTGACCTAGAGGACAGGAGTGACCTAGAGGACAGGAGTGACCTAGAGGACAGGAGTGACCTAGAGGACAGGAGTGACCTAGAGGACAGGAGTGACCTAGAGGACAGGAGTGACCTAGAGGACAGGAGTGACCTAGAGGACAGGAGTGACCTAGAGGACAGGAGTGACCTAGAGGACAGGAGTGACCTAGAGGACAGGAGTGACCTAGAGGACAGGAGTGACCTAGAGGACAGGAGTGACCTAGAGGACAGGAGTGACCTAGAGGACAGGAGTGACCTAGAGGACAGGAGTGACCTAGAGGACAGGAGTGACCTAGAGGACAGGAGTGACCTAGAGGACAGGAGTGACCTAGAGGACAGGAGTGACCTAGAGGACAGGAGTGACCTAGAGGACAGGAGTGACCTAGAGGACAGGAGTGACCTAGAGGACAGGAGTGACCTAGAGGACAGGAGTGACCTAGAGGACAGGAGTGACCTAGAGGACAGGAGTGACCTAGAGGACAGGAGTGACCTAGAGGACAGGAGTGACCTAGAGGACAGGAGTGACCTAGAGGACAGGAGTGACCTAGAGGACAGGAGTGACCTAGAGGACAGGAGTGACCTAGAGGACAGGAGTGACCTAGAGGACAGGAGTGACCTAGAGGACAGGAGTGACCTAGAGGACAGGAGTGACCTAGAGGACAGGAGTGACCTAGAGGACAGGAGTGACCTAGAGGACAGGAGTGACCTAGAGGACAGGAGTGACCTAGAGGACAGGAGTGACCTAGAGGACAGGAGTGACCTAGAGGACAGGAGTGACCTAGAGGACAGGAGTGACCTAGAGGACAGGAGTGACCTAGAGGACAGGAGTGACCTAGAGGACAGGAGTGACCTAGAGGACAGGAGTGACCTAGAGGACAGGAGTGACCTAGAGGACAGGAGTGACCTAGAGGACAGGAGTGACCTAGAGGACAGGAGTGACCTAGAGGACAGGAGTGACCTAGAGGACAGGAGTGACCTAGAGGACAGGAGTGACCTAGAGGACAGGAGTGACCTAGAGGACAGGAGTGACCTAGAGGACAGGAGTGACCTAGAGGACAGGAGTGACCTAGAGGACAGGAGTGACCTAGAGGACAGGAGTGACCTAGAGGACAGGAGTGACCTAGAGGACAGGAGTGACCTAGAGGACAGGAGTGACCTAGAGGACAGGAGTGACCTAGAGGACAGGAGTGACCTAGAGGACAGGAGTGACCTAGAGGACAGGAGTGACCTAGAGGACAGGAGTGACCTAGAGGACAGGAGTGACCTAGAGGACAGGAGTGACCTAGAGGACAGGAGTGACCTAGAGGACAGGAGTGACCTAGAGGACAGGAGTGACCTAGAGGACAGGAGTGACCTAGAGGACAGGAGTGACCTAGAGGACAGGAGTGACCTAGAGGACAGGAGTGACCTAGAGGACAGGAGTGACCTAGAGGACAGGAGTGACCTAGAGGACAGGAGTGACCTAGAGGACAGGAGTGACCTAGAGGACAGGAGTGACCTAGAGGACAGGAGTGACCTAGAGGACAGGAGTGACCTAGAGGACAGGAGTGACCTAGAGGACAGGAGTGACCTAGAGGACAGGAGTGACCTAGAGGACAGGAGTGACCTAGAGGACAGGAGTGACCTAGAGGACAGGAGTGACCTAGAGGACAGGAGTGACCTAGAGGACAGGAGTGACCTAGAGGACAGGAGTGACCTAGAGGACAGGAGTGACCTGGGAGGACAGGAGTGACCCAGAGGACAGGAAGTGACCTGGGAGGACCTGGAGGACAGGGGTGACCTGGGAGGACCTGGAGGACAGGAAGTGACACTGACGCTAACTCAGAGTGTTTGGTCATCCACTGATTGACTTGAATCACATTTCTGAGTCTCTGCACTCTTCTGGGCCCTGGCGGAGACAAGACAGGCCCCTGTCCACGTGGAATTGAGGTCAAGCGTACAGGCACCAGCAATGCAGTGAGGTCATGATGCGATGAGGAATTGCGGGTCCAGAGGAGGAACGACTCACCCAGATTTGGAGCTTCAGGGAAAGCTCCCTGCAGGAGGCGACATCTCTGTTGAATTCGAAAGGACCAGAGCTAATCCTCCAGGAAATGGCAGGGGGAGGAAGGCACCAGGTGGAGGGCCCAGCACATGCGAAGCCCGAAGGAAACAGCCCACCTGGCTGGGCACATAACGTGAGACGGGTGAGGGGGCAGGTGATATGGGAGGAGAAGCAGAGCCATGTGAGCCGCACCTGTCGTTTGCAGGTCAGCCTGACTCGGGCTGGGAGGGGGCGGAGTGAAGCTGACTATGGAGAGGAGGGCCTTGAAATACTCATTCAATCTCTCTCTCTCTCTCTTTTTTTAAAATTTATTTATTTACTCTCTCTTTTAAATATATTTTCATTGATTTCAGAGAGGAAGGGAGAGAGAGATAGAAACATAAATGATGAGAGAGAATCATTGATCGGCTGCCTCCTGCATGCCCCACGCTGGGGATCGAGCCTACAACCCAGGCATGTGCTCTGACCAGGAATTGGACCCTGACCCCCTGGTTCATATGTCGATGCTCAACCATTGAGCCACACCGGCCGGGCCTCATTCAATGTTTCAACAGATATTTAGTGAGCACCTACTACATGCCAGGCACTGCCTTGGGGGCTGGGGTTCTGCAATGGGCAGAACAGACAAATCCCTTCTTTATTGAAGCTGCGGCCTGGGGGACACACAGACAAGAGATGTGCACGCAGCTCGCTGTGTAAGGTTGGGTGGCACTGGGCACAGTACAGGGCGGGAGGGCTGCTGTAGGAGGAGGTCAGGGAAGGCCGCACCGAGGAGGGGACACTGTGAACACAGGCTTGAATGGAGTGAGCGAATGCACTGTGCAGCTAGAGGACAGGCAAGGGAAAGGGGAGTGTTCTGGTGGAGGGCACAGCCAGTGCAAAGGCCCTGCGGTAGAGGAGCAGCAGGGAGCCTGTGCCTGGGGCAGAGAGCAAGGGGGTGAGAAGGTGGAAGAGGTGGGAGCAGTGTGCAGGGCCTGCTGGCTACAGCTGGGGACTTTGGGTTTATTCTACGAATGATAGGAGGCGTTGGAGGGCTCTCGGTGCGGAAGTGACATGTTCTGATTTTTGTATTAAAATGTTCCCTGTGCAGCGAGGAGACTGGGCGTTGTCGGAAGCACCAGGGTAGAGGTGGGAAAGCCAGACCGCAGCTGCTGTCACTGTGCAGGTGGGGGAGGCTGGTGCTGGCTGAGGCCGTGGGTTCTGGGTGCCTTTTGAAGGCAGAATCGGCAGGACTTCCGGATGGATGGAGAGAGAGCGAGGAGGGGGATGACCCTGCGCTGTGGCCATGAGGAGGACCCAGCCCACACACAGGCCACCCCGTTGGCCTGGTCCAGGGGGCAGGGGGCATAATTGTCAGAACCTCTATTGTTGTTGAGTCTCGCTCTGCCAGGCACGATGGCCTCATTGCTTCCCGTTATGCTGTTACTGTGTGTCTTCCCAGCCCCACTCAGCAGGTGGGGTGTAGAGGCTCAAGAGAGGCGAAGCCTGGCCCAGGGCCATGCTAAGGGCTGGGGTCCTCACTGAGATGTCAGCGGGAGGACTGTGGGTCTAGTGCCCCTCCCACCACAAGGCCAACTCAGTGGCGCCCCTGAGAGGACACTTGGCAGTGCCTGGAGACTGGGGGCCTTCACGTCTGGGAAGAGGTGCCGCAGGCATCTAGTGGGTAGAGGCCCGGGATGCGGCTCGACATTCAATAATCTACTGTGCACGGAACAGCCCCCCCGCCCCGCGAAGGATGCTCCCGCCACACGTGGGCAGTGCTGGGTGGAGGGACTCGGCTCCGACCTTCCAGGACCTTCTCCGAGACCAGCCCTGGTGCTTGCAGCCCCGAAAGGGAACTGGGCCGTGCCGGTGGCAGTGGGTAGCGGGCAGCTGTGGTGGCATTTTCCCGGAAAAATGAACTTGCCCTCCCTGTGGCTTTTCTTTTCCTTTTCAAGCAGCCCAGGCATTGAGGGCCTGGCTCCTTATCTGAAGAGGGTCTGTCTCCAAAGGCCAGCGTGCCGCCCCCACCCACTCCCCGGCGGAGAAACTGCCGTGGCTTCCACACCCATGGAGTGGGGTCCCGGCCCCAGGCCTCGGGGGACAGTTCCTGTGCTCGGGCACCACCGTGCCCTGCAGGCGTCGGCCCCCCCACTGCGCTCTTGCTCTGTGACCTCCGGCGCCCAGTCTGCCCGCCCAGCGCGCTGACCTCCCGGGCAGGCGAGCAGTCACGCCTCGTGTCTATGGCTCACCCACCACCCGGCTGGGGCTTGGGGATCCTCTCCAGGGCACACTTCCTTCCTCTTTCAGTCTGTTTATCTTGATTATTTTTCTTCCTTTACTTTCGTCTGTGTTCATCTTGCTACTCTTTTTCGAACTTCTTGAGACGGATGGCAGAAGCATTCATTGTTAGCTTTTCTTCTTTTCTAATTTATGAGTTTTAAGGCTACAACGTTCGCTCTGAGTATTGCTTAGGCTGCAACCCACACGTTTTAATACGTACTTTTTATATCATTCAGTCAAACATGTTTTCCAATTTTCCCACTGTGACTTTTCTCCTCATCCCTCGGGTTCTGGAGAAGTATATTCCTTCATTTCTCCATCCAGAGGTTTGAAAAGTTTTCGAATGGCCTCTCCTGTCTTTCCTCCTCGTCCTGCCAAGTCCAGTTTACCTGGCCTCTCTTTGTGCAGCCTCCCTGGCCACTCGTCCACACCCTCTGGGCGTATAATCAGCAGCTGCCTCCCTTCTGCTCGTAGGACTCGGTACAGACCCTCGTAGCGCTTTTAGGCACAGAGCAATGTCTCCGTCAAGACTCAGTTTCAAGTGAAAGAAAACAGATCCAAACCAGCTGAAACCAAAAGGGAAAAATTCTAATTCCACTAAAATGTCTGGCTGCAGGCACAGCTGGATCCAGGGGTCCTGAGTCCTGATGACTCAATCCATCCCTCGAGTCACTTCCTGTATGTTGGCTCCATTCGGAGGCCAGTTGCACACTGTGGCCACCAGATACCCACAGGAACTCAGAGAGCACAGATTCTCGGTCCAAGTCTGGGGTCTTTGCCCCAGATGTCCCATCAGACGTCTCACGGGGTCTCGCTGCTTCCAACGGGGACATATACTCTGACTGGAACAATTCACACGGCGTAGGTAGTGGATTGGTGTAGGACAGGGTCATGGGCTCCCCTGGGAAAGAGACTGAGAGCAGAAAAAATTCTGGATACCGTTACCAGCGTCAGTCAGTGCTGGCAAGCCCCTCCCACCCAAAGTCACTCCCACTCACCACACGCCACCATCCAAGCTTCACTTTTACTCCTGTGTGTCCTGTCTCCCCAGGACTTGGGACCTTTGACACTGAAGAGAATGTCTGTTCTATTAACTGAGAAAAATCGGAGGCCACTGGGAGGGAGGGGCAAGCAGCTCCTCCTTGACCCTCATCAGCCGACCCTCCGGACCTTGGAGGCTGGTCCCTGGAGGCCGGGCCGGGGCTCCAGTCCCTACATGCCCCGAGGAAGCCAGCAGAGGCGCCTGATTGGCAGTCCCTCTCTGTCCTAGTCTGCTCAGGCTGCCATACAAAATACCACCGACCCGGGGCTTAAATAGCAGACATTCATGTCTCACAGTTTGGAGGCGGGAAGGTCAAGGTGCCGGCCGATGCAGCGCCTCAGGACATGGCACTGCTTTTTGCTCGCAGGTGGCTGCTTTCTTGGTGCACCTTCACACTGCTTTTCCTCGGTCC